>NC_041234.1:23446143-23483310 GCF_002837175.3 Physeter macrocephalus | reverse complement strand
TCAGCGGCCATGGCTCACGGGCCCAGCCGCTCCGCGGCATGTGGGATCTTCCCGGACCGGGGCACGAACCCGCGTCCCCTGCATCGGCAGGCGGACTCTAAACCACTGCGCCACCAGGGAAGCCCTGGCAAAATGTTTTATCCACTATAATAAATTTCCATAATTCTGAAAATTATCTTTCAAAATTTTTCCAAAATTCTAAGAAAAATGACAAATTGGAGGTTTACTCTAAACATGCATACTATCTTATTATCCAGTTTTGTATGCAGAAGAGACTGAAGAGTTCAGATTTGACCAAGATGTTGATGTTAAACCTGAAATTCCGTCTTCCCCACCCCTAGGCTGCCAGAGCCCCCACTACAGCTACCTGCCAAGACAGGTCAAACATGGAGACGTAGCGCCCTAGATAGAATTATAAAGAAAATGATATTTGCGGTAACATCAATACAACTTCTGATTTATATGCATAAAGCATAAAAACATATCAGCATTCAAAAGCAAGACAACAATAACTGAATCACTTTGCTGTACGGCAGAAATTAACACATTATAAATCAACTATACTTCAATAAAATAAATTTTAAAAAAAAGAAAATTAAAAAATAAAAACCAAGACAACAGAATGTGGAATTAGTCCAATCCAAATGAGGCATCTTCAGACCTCCATGATGCTGGTTAGTGGTCTCGATCCCACTTAACTATCTTGGGCTCTCTGAGAGTAACGTGTTTCATGCGGCAACTATACTGATCCACTCTGTTGGGAGTGAACGCAGTGTGGACCAGAAGGTAGAAAGACCAGTCCTTGCTGAAAGACAGGTCTGACTGCTGCACTTCCATCTTCTCCCCATTCTTCAGCAAATCAATCTCAATCTGGGGTGGATGGAACCCAGACACATAGCAGTTCAGGTAATTTGGTTTTCCATTATCTGCGGGGTGTCATGAGTAAACCTGAACCTTCGGAGGACGCTGGACGGCGTCCAAGCCAGACAGCGAGAGCAGCCCAAACAGGACCAAGGTCACGAAGGGAGCCATCGCTACAGGAGCAGCCCGGGTGGCGAAGTCAAGAATTTCTTAATGAGAAATGTGAAGTTTATACATTTGGCTACTTTACTGTTGAGATTAGATACTTGTTAAACATAAAATGGGGATATATTTTTCCTATGCTTTATTAATTTAAAAAATTAATTCAATTAAGACTCAATTCTGGGAGGAGGGGGAGATGGAGAGTTGTCCATCAATGGATATAAAGTTCCAGTCACACAAGATGAAGAAGTTCTAGGGAATTCACTGGCAGTCCAGTGGTTAGGACTCGGTGCTTTTACTGCCGAGGGCCCGGGTTCGATCCCTGGTTGGGGAACTAAGATCCCGCAAGCCACGCAGCACAGCTTAAAAAAAAAAAGAAAAAAAGATGAAGTTCTAGAACTCTGCTGTACAGCATTGTGCCTGTAGCTAACAATACTGTATTGTGCACTTAAAAATTTAAGAGGGTATATCTCATGTTAAGTGTTCCTACCACAATTTAAAAAAAGAGACTCAACTTCAAAGCTTCCAGGCAGAAGTCTGTTCATTCTTAAGTTTTGCAGTAAGCAGTAAGCATCAAGAAAGGTGTTGGGCTCATGAAAATACTTTCACAAACATAAGCTTTCTTAGTCTTGGCCAAAATGTTGCAGCTGAAGAAATGTACAGCCTCACAGGGGGTGGAGTCACTTGGGACCTCATCCCTTCCGAATGACCAGGATAGTGTCCCTCCTCTAACCTTTGTGCTAGGAAACCAGCCTTCAAAATAAGACAGTGGTTTTCTGTGACCTACTGCTGCCTATCAAATCATCTCAAAACTTAGTGACTTAAAATAACAGTTGGGACTTCCCTGTGGCGCAGTGGTTAAGGCTCCGTGCTCCCAATGCAGGGGGCCTGGGTTCGATCCCTGGTCAGGGAACTAGGTCCCACATGCATGCCGCAACTAAGGAGCCGGCGAGCCGCAACTAAGGAGCCCGCCTGCTGCAACTAAGACTTGGTGTAACCAAATAAGTAAATTTTTTAAAAAAGAAAAGAATGCTCAGCTCTCTGAGCCTCAGTTTTTTAAAAAAAATAACAACAATCATTTTAATATTATTCCTCATGGTTCTGGGGGTTAACAGGGCTCAGCAAAAGGGGGATAAGTAGGAAGGTTACACAGTACAAGCATGACAATAGAGGGGCAACATTTTGGAATGAGGGCAGAGTTGGCTACAGAAGTGACATGGGGACTTCCCTGGTGGCGCAGTGGTTAAGAATCCACCTGCCAATGCAGGGGACACAGGTTCGAGCCCTGGTCCAGGAAGATAGCACATGCCGCGGAGCAACTAAGCCCGTGCGCCACAACTACTGAGCCTGCGCTCTAGAGCCCGCGAGCCACAGCTACTGAAGCTCGTGCTCCCAGAGCCCATACTCCGCAACAAGAGAAGCCACTGCAGTGAGAAGTCCGCACACTGCAACGAAGAGTAGCCCCCGCTCACCGCAACTAGAGAAAGCCTGCACGCAGCAACAAAGACCCAACACAGCCAAATATAAGTAAATTAATTAAAAAAAAAAAAAAAAGAAGAAGTGACACGGAAGCCTGGGAGATGCTGGCAAGTAGAGATTACAAACAAAAGCCGAGGGGCTGGAGATGGGGCCAGAAACACATGCCCACGTCCTTTCTGCTCTTTAGACACGTTAGGATGGTGTGGTGTGGTTTTAAAACAGGTTTGCAAATCCTTGGACACATTAAGAGATGGAATCTAATTCCCCTCTCTTTTAACGTGGGCTGGCCTTAGAGATTCGATTCTAATGAATAGAATTTGGCAGAAGTGATGCTGCGTGACTTTTGAGGCTAGATCACTAAAGTCTGTAAGACTTCTGCCTAATTCTATCCCTTTTGGAACACATGTCTTTAGAGTCCTGAGCCCCCATATAAGAAGTCGGTTACCCTGAAACCACCATGCAGAGAGACCATATAGGGATAGAGGGATACCCGAGGATCACAGCCATACCAGCTGCCAGGTGTGCTAAGTCTTCCCAGTTCAGGTATTAGACATATAAGCAAAGAAGCCTTCAAGATGTCCCCAGCCTCAACAATTAATAGACATAGATAAAGCATCGTGCCCAACAGAGAATACATATTCTATTGAAACAACTGTGGAAAATTTATAAAAATTAACCAAGACTTAGCTTTCAAAGAAATTCTGAATATATTTCCCAAAAGATATCATATAAGCCATATTATCTGACCATAATACAATAAAATTAGAAAGTAACAAGAATAGGCCCTAACACAACATTGTAAATCAACTATACTTCAATTAAAATAAAAAAAAAAAGAACAGCCCAAATACCTCTATCTTTTGGAGATTTGAAAATATCCTTTCCCTCACCTAAATCAGCAAGAATAAGCAGATGTTTATGTAGGAGGGGGAAGATGCAAGATTAATGATAACTGAAGGGGAATCCTTAAAACAGGAAGAGGAGTTACTAAAACATGGACTGAATGAAAACTTTAAAAAACTAGTAAGGAGAATGTATTTTTTTAAATACTCTATCATGGTTGGTTAATTTGGAGGCTCAGTGACCAAGCGTCTTTCTACATTTCCGCTCTGTCATCCTCAGTTGTCAGTGCCTCCCCTCATGCTCACAAAATGGTTGTATCAGCTCCAGGCATCACATCCTCACACAACATTCCAAGGCCAGAAGGGAGGAGTCTTATCTCTTTCCTTGTGCTCCTCTTTGAAAGGAAAGCCTCCCAGCAGACTTCTCCATCTTAACTTTGGTCAAAATTGCATCACACTTCCTTTCCTGAACCAATCCCAGGCAAGGGGAATGGAATTACTGCGATTAGCTTTGATTTGTCAGGATTCACCCCCAGCTCCACTCCTGGGATGGGGAGGGGCCCAGCTTTTCCTGAGTCGCAAAGCCTTCCATAAATGAAAAAAATCTGGATTTTGTAAGAGAATGGCTGTGGGGTAAGAGACCAATAATGATAGTCATAACCTGCCCCTTGAGACTGCCACTTGCATCAAAACTTAATATATTCTTTTTCCTTTTAAAGTACTTCACCTGTATGAATGAACAAAACATTCTCAAATATTAATAGATTTTTAAAACATTTTTATTGGAGTATAATTGCTTTACAATATTGTGTTAGTTTCTGCTGTATAACCAAGTGAATCAGCTATATGTATACATATATCCCCATATACCCTCCATCTTTTGTCTCCCACCCACCCTCCCTATCCCACCCCTCTAGGTGGTCACAAAGCATCGAGCTGATCTCCCTGTACTATGCGGCTGCTTCCCACTAGCTATTTTACATTTGGTAGTGTATATATGTCAATGCTACTCCCTCACTTCGTCCCAGCTTACCCTTCCCCCTCCCCATGTCCTCAAGTCCATTCTCTACATCTGCGTCTTTATTCCTGTCCTGCTCCTAGGTTCTTCAGAACCATATACTTTTTTTAGATTCCATATATATGTGTTAGCATACGGTCTTTGTTTTTCTCTTTCTGACTTACTTCACTCTGTATGACAGACTCTAGGTCCATCCACCTCACTACAAATAACTCAATTTCGTGTCCTGGCTATTGTAAATAGTGCTTCAATGAACATTGTGGTACATGTCTCTTTTAGATTTATTAAATAACATAAATCAAACAAATTAAACTTTCAAAGCCAATGAACTTAAAAATTTCCTGGATATTCTGGTACCATACAAAGACTGCACAATTTCAACTTAAAATTCTAAGTCTACATCAGTTACATATTTTAAGTTAGAAGCACATGGCTTTTATTTGAATAGGCTAAATCTTCTTAAACATTACAAGTACATAAAGTGCCTGATTTGCCAAGATTCTTTACAAGAAAATATGGGCTACTTTTAAACATTTCTAAAGTTAATTAGAAATCTTTGCTGGATCAAAAGATGTTATCCACTAAGGAACAAGGTTATCATCCCAGTGAAACGAAGTTACTTTTGACCAGAAATTTTTGCCACACATGAGCTCTGGAAAGGCAGAGAGCAGGGCAATTCCTCTCACACCCACTAAGGAAACCATTATATCATCTTCTCAGCATGTTTGAGGTTGCAAAAAGAATCTGCATTGACATTTAGAGCTGCTATGTCAATGATTCTATAACTCCAAGGGGTGGGGTGGTCATGGGTCCCCGACATTACCTAATTCTTCAGTTTTCTCACCTAATTCAGCAAGCACCCCCCCTAGGCTGAGTACCCCACTAGAGTCTTTGTTTCTTGAACTCTTAAAAGGTATGTTCATATTTTCCTGCCTAGGTGTAAAGACCTTTGAACTTTACAGGAATTCTGCATTCTTTCATGGTGTCAGGACCACTCAATACTTCCAGATATTAAAATGATATTCAACTGAATTCTGGAAATCTCACATGGCTTGTCTGATTTGTGATCACAGCACATAAGGTCCATTCTACTGGTATTAAATACCATTGGATTGTGTAGAAAATATTTTAGAAAGGTGACTAAGTTTGTGATCAGAGTAGATCTAGTGTTGTATTATAAACAAGGAAGAAAACGGTAAGGTGGGAGGAAGGGATGGGAGGAGAGGGAGTGACAGACACAAGGTTTGTGCCTGATTAGGGTTTTACCACCTAGAAGTGGAAACGGGGCTGGATTCTAAGCATCCCAGGGCAGCTTGGAGAAGGGAGAGATGCCATCTCCTTACAACTCACAGGGCTCACAGGGTGTGCTTGCACAGACGGACAGACCACCCACCACTCATCTCTGATTGTGGGTTCTGATTGATCTGTTTCTCTCGCCTCCCTGGAGATAAGCAATTTGCTAGCTGGTCTTTGGCAGGCTTCCTCTGCAAGCCATCCTCCTTGTGATCCCTTAGTGTGCTAGCCAGGGGTCCTTCGAGTTTTCTGTTATTACCCAGGAATATGTGCAGCACAAAAAGAGAGCCTGAATCTTGCCACAGAGAACCTGGCTCTGGGGGTGACTGTCTGGTGGGCTTCAGGATGCTGTGGCTGTTGATGTGGGTCGCTCTTTTAGCATGACAGATGCTGCTGCTAAAATATTCCTTCTTGCGTCTCAGACATTCCTTCCTTCCTGCAGAAGTACATCCCTTAAGGAGTTCCTTAAGTGAGGGTCAGTTGCTGGTAAAACTTCTCCATTTTTGTTTTCTAAAAATATCATTTTTTCACCTTTCTTCTGGAATTATAATTTATCTTGGCATAAAATTCCAAGTTGATGGTTATTTTCTCTCAGCACTTTAAAGATAGCATTCGGTACAAAGAAAATTCAATGGGGAAAGAAGCATCTTTTCAACAAATGGTGCTGGAACAACTGTATATCCACATGCAAAAGAATGAAGTTGGACCCTTACCTCACACCATATACAAAAATTCACTCAAAACGAATCAAAAGACTAACTGGAAGAATTAAAGCTATAAAGCTCTGAGAAAAAAAATATAGTGGTAATTCTGCATGACCTTGGATTTGGCGATGGATTCTTTGATATGACAGCAAAAGCATGAGTAGCAAAAGAAAAAATAGGTAAATTGGACTTACTAAAGTTAGAAACTTTTGTGCTTCAAAGAACACCATCAATGAAGTGAAAAAACCCATAGAATGGGATAAAATACTTGAAAAACATATACCTCATATGGGTCTAGTATCAAGAATATATAAAGAACTCTTACAACTCAATAAAAAGACAACCCGATTAAAAACAAGCAAAGTATTTAGAGAGACACAACTCCAAAGAATATATACAAATGATCAATAAGCACATGAAAAGGTGCTCAACATCATTAGCCATGAGGGAAATGCAAGTCAAAGCCACAGTGAAATATTACTTCACACCCACAAGCATGGCTATAATTTAAAAAGACAGATAATAATAAGTGTTGGATTTCCCTGTGGGTCCAGTGGGTAAGACTCCATGCTCCCAATGCAGGGGGCCCGGATTCGATCCCTGGTTGGGGAACTAGCTCCTGCATGCATGCCACAGCTAAGAGTCCGCATGCCGCAACTAAAGATTCTGCATGCTGCAACAAAGATCCCGCGTGCCGCAAATGACCCAGTGCAGCCAAAATAAATAAGTGAATAAATAAATATTTTAAAAATAGTGTTGACAAGGATATGGAGAAATTGGAACTCTTTTTAAAAAATATAGAATAGGGAATTCCCTGGTGGTCCAGTGGTTAGGACTCTGCACTTTCCTGCCAAGGGCCTGGGCTCAGTCCCTGGCTGGGGAACTAAGATTCCACAAGCCGTGTGGCCAAATATATATATATATGGAATATTTCATGAATTTTCATGTCATCCTTGCACAGGGGTCATGCTAATCTCTGAATCATTCCAATTTTAGTATGTGTGCTGCTGAAGTGAGCACAAATTAGAACTCTTATACATTGCTAGTGGAAATGTAAAATGGTGTAGCTGCTTTGGAAAACAGTTTGGCAGTTCCTCAAAATGTTAAACAAGAGTTACTCTATGATCCAGCCATTCCACTCCTGGGTATATTCCCAAGAGAAATGAAAACATATGTCCACACAAAAACTTGCACATGAAGGTTTATAGCAGCATTATTCCTAACAGCCAAAAGGTAGAAACAATTCAAATGTCCACCAACTGACAAGTGGATAAATAAAATGTAGTATATCCATGCAATGGAATATTATTTGGCCATAAAAAGGAATGAAGCACTGATACATGTTACAATGTGGATGAACCTTTAAAATATTATGCTAAGTTAAAGAAGCCAGTCACCAAGGACCACATATTGTATGATTCCACACATATGAAACGTTCAGAATAGGCAAATACATAGAGATAGAAAGTACGTTAGTGCTTGCCAGGAGCTGTGGGGAGAGGGGAATAGGGAGTGACTACCAACGGGCAGTGAGCTTTTTTTTTTTTTTTAATTTTTTGGCTGGACCGTGCAGCACGTAGGATCTTCGTTCCCCGACCAGGGATTGAACCCGCACCCCTTGCATTGGAAGCATGGAGTCTTAACCACTGGACCGCCAAGGAAGTCCCAGTGGGTTTCTTTTTAAGGTGATGAAAATGTTCTGGAATTAGTGGTGATGGTTGCACAATTTTATGAATATACAAAAACCATTTAATTGCACACTTTGAAAGAATGAATTACATGGTATGTGATATATATATATATTTTTTTAATTTTTAAAAATATTTTAAAAATTTTATTTATTTTATTTATTCATTTTTGGGGGGCTGCATTGGGTCTTCGTTGCTGCGTGCGGGCTTTCTCTAGTTGAGGCGAGCGGGGACTACTCTTCATTGCAGTGCACAGGCTTCTCACTGCGGTGGCTTCTCTTGTTGCAGAGCACGGGTTCTAGGCATGCAGGCTTCAGTAGTTGTGGCACACGGGCTCAGTAGTTGTGGCTCGCAGGCTCTAGAGTGCAGGCTTAGTAGTTGTGGTGCACGGGCTTAGTTGTTCTGTGGCATGTAGGATCTTCCCGGACCAGGGCTCAAACCCGTGTCTCCTGCATTGGCAGGCGGATTCCTAACCACTGGGCCATCAGGGAAGCCCCTATATATATATATTTTTTAAAGGAGCATTTTACAGTCTTCTGGTTTCTACTATTGCTGTTGGAAACTATGCTGATATTTCCAATTGTCGTTTTTTAGAGGTAATTGTCCTCCCCTCCACCCAGGCCACTTTTAGAATCTTTTTTTTTTTTTTTTTTTTTTTTGGTTCTACAGTTTCACTGTAATGTGTCTCAATGTGGATTTCTTTTTATCCTATTCGAATTTGTTGGGCTCTCTGGATCTGAAGATTCATTTCTTTCATTAATTTTGGAAAATTGTCAACTGTTATCCCCTCAAATATTGCCTTTCTTCTATTTTTTTTTCCTTCTGAGACTCCAATCAAACATTTATGAGACTGCCTCATTCTGTCCTCCATATCTAGTAACCCCTCTTTCATATTTTTCTTCTCTTTCTTTGCTGCATTCTGGGTAATGTCTTGCAACTTTGTATTAATAACTTCAACTGCTTTCTCACTTGCATGCCTAATAGCATCTCAACTATAGCACATCCAAAACTAAATTCCTACCTTCCCCAACCTGCTCCTCCCTCAGGCTTCCCCATCTCAATAAATGGCAATTCCATTTTTCTAGTTGCTCAAACCCAAAGCCTGGTGTTACCTTCCCCTTTGCTCTTTCCCTCACACCCCATATACAATCTTATATGTAGAGGAGAAAATGCACCCATCTGTTTCAGAAGGAAGAGCATCAGCCAAAAAGTGAAATTGAGACCTAATTTCTTAGCAGCAGAACTGGAGGTAAGAGAAAGCTATGTTTTTGACTAGATATTCCTCTCTGGGTCCTGAACACAAACCTTTGATCTGCATAGGACATTCTTCTGGGGTTGCGGGAGGGGTCTATCTCCTCAGTAGACTAAACTACAGACCAGAGAACTGTTTGGGAAGCAGAGAATTAGAATAAACAAATTCCCATCAAGCTACGGAGGCCTGATAGACTGGTATTCTTCACACCAGACCTCTGTCTAAAGAACTCGGACCAATCATCCAGAATTAGTCATCTTCAGCCTCCCATCTCAAGATCTAATTTCTTATATCCCAGAATTCTGCTTGAATCTGGTCTCTTCCCTCAATCCTCACACCCATACCTTGGTTTGAGCCTCATCATCCCTTTCTAGGACTCATGCAGTGGCCTTCTCCTTGGCCTGCCTCCAATCTTTCCCCTGCTGCTTCACCTTCCACCCTCCCACCAGAGTCATTCTCCTAGAAAGACTTTGTCTCATGATGCTTCTCTGTTGGAAAACCTCCTTTGGTTCCCCAGGCTTTGGCATCAAATCAAAACGCTTCAGCCTGGCACTCACATTGCACACACCCTATGCTCCAGCTACTCTGAACCTCTCTCCACAACCTCTACAACATTTGGTGTCCTTGGAGATGTGGCTTCCTCTGCCTGAAAAACTCTTCAGCCCCCTGTCTGCTTGGTAATCACTTACTTGCCTTTTAAGAGCTAGCTCACATGTCACTTCTTCCAGAAAGCCCTCTCTGGCCTCCTCCAGACAGTGCTCCCCTCTCTTAAAGGAATGAACACACTATATTGCAATTATTTGCTTGCACCTACCTCCCCTTTGACATCTGGAGCAAGCACCTTGAGGATAATGACCCTGCTTATTTGTCTTTTCATCCCCAGAGCCTAGCACAGTGCTGGGCTCAAGCAAGGTGCTCAAAAAGGATTTGATGAACGAATGAATGAATGCATGAATAAATGAATGACTGTTTGACCATTGTGGTAGACTGCCATTTGGTGATGCCTAATGAACCTCACCCCACTATATTCATGCCCTTGTGTAGTCTCTCACACATTGACTCTGGGCTGGGAAGTGACACCTGTCAATTTCAGCTCACAACTCAGTGGGCAGAAGTGATCACATGGCCCTGCCCAACTGCAAGACCGAGGGGAGAGGGGTGGCAGGCAAGTGTGATGCCAGCGCTCTAAGTCAGGACTGATTAAACACTAACACATTCTTATTCTTTGGCTCTCCTAGTCCTAGATTTCTACCTTTCTAACAATGACAAACATTTGTATAGAAATTTGCTTCATGCAAAATATTCTCACATATGTGATCCTTGCCAGAATACTCTGAGATAGATAGCATTGTTGTCACCATATTTTATAGATGAGGAAACTGAGACATGGAAAACTCCTCAGTCCCCCAGCTAGTTAATGAGGAGGTTGGGGTTCAAGCTTCAAAGCCAGACTGTTTCCTTAGCCACAGCAGCCTTAGATTTGTCACAGTTCAGGCATGTTATCAGGACTTCTCTGAAAGAGCAAATACAGTGAACAGACTGGGCCTGGGTTAATTTTCAGGAACATCCCCAATTTCTCTTTCTTTCTCTTTCTCTTTCTCTTTCCCTCTCCCTCTCTCTCTCTCTCCTAATTCACTTAAATAATTACAAAACAGGGAATTCCCTGGAGGTCCAGTGGTTAGGACTCCATGCTTCCACTGCAGGGGGCATGGGTTCGATCCCTGGTCGGGGAACTAAGATCCCGCATGCCACGTGGTGTAGCAAAAAAAAAAAAGAAAAAAAAGACAAAACATAGAAAGACAGAGAAGGAGAGACAGAATCTGCTGACTGGCCAGCTTGGGTCATATGTCCATCCCTGTAATGAGAGGACAAAGTCACATCATTGGCAGCCGCATAGAAAGGAAGGGTTCACTCATAAGGAAGAGGAATGCTGTTACCAGAAGAAGATGGCCAGGAATGCTGTGCAGACAAAACCCAGAGATGCCCAGTCTAAGTTTGGAATTATTTTTTTAAGATTTACTTATTATTTATTTTATTTATTTTTGGCTGTGTTGGGTCTTAGTTGCAGCACGTGGGATCTTTCGTTGCAGTGCGCGGGCTCTTCATTGTGGTGAGTGGGCTTCTTGCTAGTTGTGGCGTGCGGGTTTTCTCTTCTTTAGTTGTGGCGCACCGGCTCCCGGGTGCATGGGCTCTGTAGTTGTGGCGCGTGTGTTCCAGAGCGTGAGGGCTCTGTAGTTTGCGGCACGCGGGCTCTAGTTGTGGCACACGGGCTCTAGTTGAGGCACGCCAGCTCAGTAGCTGCGGCACGTGGGCTTTAGTTGCCCTGCAGCATGTGGGATCTTACTTCCCTGACCAGGGATCAAACCTGCGTCCCCTGCAGTGTAAGGCGGATTCCTTACCACTGGACCACCAGGGAAGTCCCTAAGTTTGGAATTAGAAAGTGTTGTGGGGACTTCCCTGGTGGTCCAGTGGTTAAGACTCCACGCTCCCAATACGGGGGGCACAGGTTCGAACCCTAGTCAGGGAACTAGTTCCTGCATGCCGCAAGTAAAGATCCCACATGCCATAACGAAGATCCCGCGTGCCGCAACTAAGACGTGGCACAGCCAAATATATATATATAAACAAACAAACAAACAAATAAATAAATGAAAGTGTTATGGTTTGAATTGTGTCCCCCTCACCCCAAAAGATATGTTGGTGTCCTAACCTCCAGAACCTCAGAATGTGACCTTATTTGGAGATAGAATCTTTACAGAAGTAATCAAGTTAAAATGAGGTCATTAGGGTGGGCCTTAATCGAATATGACTGGTGGGGACTTCCCTGGTGGCGCAGTGGTTAAGAATCTGCCTGTCAATGCAGGGGACACAGGTTCGATCCCTGGTCCAGGAAGATCCCACGTGCCATGGAGCAACTAAGCCCGTGTGCCACAACTACTGAGCCTGAGCTCTAGAGCCCTAGTGCCACAACTACTGAAGCCTGTGTGCTCTAGGGCCCAGCGTGCCACAACAACTGAGCCCATGTGCTGCAACTACTGAAGCCCGTGCACCTAGAGCCGGTGTTCCACAACAAGAGAAGCCACCGCAGTGAGAAGCCCACGTACCGCAACGAAGAGTAGCCCCCGCTCGCCTCAACTAGAGAAAGCCCAGGCGCAACAACAAAGACCCAAAACAGCCAAAATAAATTTAAAAAGAAAAGAAACTTATATATAAAAAAAAAGAATATGACTGGTGTCCTTAAAGAAAGGGGAAATTTGGACATGGAAACATGCATATAGGGAGCTGGCCATGTGAAGATGAAGGCAGAGATGGAGGTGATGCTTCTACAGACCAAGGAACGTCAAAGACCGTCAGCAAACCACCAGAAGCTAGGGGAGAGGCCTGGAACAGATTCTCCCTCTCACCCTCAGAAGGAACCAGCCCTGCCAACACCTTGATCTTGGACTTCTGGCCTCCAGAATGGTGAGCCAATACATTTCTGTTGTTCAAGTCACTCAGTGTGTAGTCCTTTGTTACAGCAGCCCTAGCAAACGAAAACACCAAGCTGGACAGAGTGGGATTCTGACAATGGCTGTTATCGTCACTCTCCACCTCTGACCCATTTCTGCCTCTTCTCCTGTGCCCTTTGCCCATCAGCTCCTACATCAGTGTTCTTCCCCAGCCGCTCCTCTCTGTCCAGCCTCTAGCCAGCAAGACCACTGTTCCCAAAACACTGCTGTGTGTGTGTTTGGATCCCAGAATCCTGCTCTCTCCAAAGCAAAGAGCAGCCCTTCCCTAAGGAGGGGCGGGAGAGAGTGTGGTTGTCTGGGCCTTACCCATGTGGGCTGTCCTCTGTGTCACTCACCTCCAGATGGGCTACAGGACTGAGTGGCTTAATAGCCCCTGCCCTCGTGTGGCTGAGGGTTGAGGGGGAAGGGTGGGAAGGGTGGGTGAGTAAAAATCTGAGATGGGAAAAGGGGAGACTGTGAAGCAGGATTTCGATTCGGCTTCCTGATGCCTGGTAAGCTATCACAGGATGAGGAAACCACACTTTCTAGTGTCACTATGCACTTCGAATGCTCTTCATTTCCCTTGAGAATCTCCTTAGGTTTTGATAAAATTCCTTTGGATAATTACAGCCCATCTGAAAACTGCTAAAGAATGTAGTGGGGCTGCAGGTGGTGACGGGGAAGCCAGAGGGCAGAATGGCCCAGAACGGATAGGACCTTGCACTGTCTGACTTAGCTGGGGAAAAAATGGAAAAATCCCACAGCCTCAGTAACGGAGTTGTTGGAAGGGGTGGAGGCGGGGGAGGCAGGGAGCTGCTGGAACAGCCTTGTTACCTAAATTCCGGAAGGGGCTCACTCTTTTCTAGAAGGTCTAAGAGAAGACCCAGTCCAGGCAGAGGACCAGGGCTGCGTGAGCCCAGAGGAGGCCATTTAGCTCAGTAGCCGGGCAGAAACGGCAGATATCGGATCGCTTGCTTTCAGTGGCAGCTCTGTCACCCATTAGCTGGGTGGCCTTGGTGTGGTGGGCACGGTGATGTGAAGGGGTCCAGGTCCCCCTTCAAGGAAGGATGTGTCACCCCGGCTGCTATCTGCAGCGCTATTGGCAGACAGCCCTCAGCCTTTCAAGGTTTCCTTGGCTCTAGAGACCTCGCCAAGGTCACGGCCTGCTGGGGCGGTCCCCATCCACTGATTGACGGCTGCCAGAGTAGAAAAGGCCGGCCACCTTGGGGCAACTTGGGACAACTCTGAAGGGCCATTCTCGCTCCAGAGCTTCCCATGGGGGTGGCTGAGGCTGCCACGGGGCCTGCATCACAGCTGACTTCGGCCTCTGGCCTCCCTCCCCGGCTTCCTTCTCCTCCTTTTCCAGGAGACTTAACAAACACCCCACGTGCTCACCTCTGTCTCAGCGTCTCCTTCCTGGGAACCCAACACCCAACACTTAGGTGAGTTAATTTACCCCCCCTTGCCTGGCTTCCTTCATCTTCGATGTAGTTGTGGCACTGCCTTCTTGGAGGTTGATTACGCAGATTAGATGAGACACCGCCTCACCGTTCTGGTCCTGTTCGGGGCAGGGCGAGGAGCCACCAGGACCTGGGAGTGACTCTCATTACTATGTTTCGAGGCTGGAGCCTGCTGGCGGGAAATGACAGCCAGCTGCTGCAAGGGGATCGTCTCATGCTTTAAACCTGTACCTAAGTGAGGGCTGCCAGGCTACGAGTGTTCCTCTGGTAACATGCCCTGTGGTTGCCCGAGTCCCTCCTGCTGTGCTAAGGCTGCTGGTTCAGCTGCGTGAGCTCACTTGGGGGTGTGACAATCCACAGTGGCGTGACAAGCTACAAGGTGGCCGCTGAAGCGCCACCACAGCCCTGAGGGGAGGGGGCGGGGAAGCTGGGTCCCCAGGGTGGGGAGCCATCTCTGCAAGAGACATTTCTAATTTCTTTTGAGCCCCAGGCGGTAGTGGTCTGGAGTTAGGGCAGGGGAGCTCTGTTCCTCAGGGGGCCCAGCAGGATCGGGGGCATCTGTAAGCACCCCCAATCCCTTTGAATGTGGCAGCCACGAGAATGTCACCTTGTGCTTCAAGCAGAGCACATCACGGCCTCCTCTTAGGAGGTCCTGGAGGGCAGGGGACTCCAGAGGGGCCTGCGACTCTTCTGGCCTAGGTGATCACCCCGTGGTGGGCTAGCACTGGCTTACAAAATTATTATTTTTCTATTACGAACTCATACAAAATTCTCCTTCAGTCTGGCCATCGGAGAAAAAGGTAAAAATACAGATGTGTATTACGCACATGGGTGCACACGCACACATGGAAAGAAAAAGACAAAAGAAAAAAAGTAATTTGCTATCCTGACACCTAGAGATAAAAACATGACATTTGGGGGCATCCCCTTACATACTTCATTCTTTATATTTTCACGTCAATATGCAACATAGTCACCTATACCCCTTTAAAGTATGTCAGCTGAACGCTATACCTTCCCAGAGCGAGAGAAAACAGTTCCAATAACAGAGGCGAAGATTAACAGAAAATTACCAGCACCCCAGAACTCTCCTCCCCTAATGCTTCTGGGAGTAACCAACCTCCTGATTTCTAATGCCACTGATATAGTTTTGCCTATTTTTAAAGTTTATATAAATAGAATCATATGGTATTAAAAGAAAATAGAGACGATTTGGTCCACGAGTTCACTCAAAGCATGAACTTAAGATGGAAGCCACAAATCTATTTCCTCAGTTGCTTTCAATTCAAAGGTGTCTCTCCAATCTCGTTAAGTGATACCAGTGTCGAGGGTACCTCTTCTTCGCACTGTATGGCCCCGACACGCTAGCGAACTACTACAGCAGGAACTCACCACGAGAAACAGGGACCTTGCTGTGGAGGATTTAGTGTTGAGATTCCAGTATGTTGCCGTCCAAGTTATTTTCAAGGGCGATTTTGTCTATTGGTGATTTTCTCTCATCTCCTGTCTTTAGAAGCCACCTCCTCCAGAGGGTGCAATTTCACCGCACATCTGTTTACAACATTCAGGATGTTTTCAGCGTTCCAGTAAGAACTCAGATGCTGAGATGTACATCCTGGTCCATAATACAGGGGCCCTCTTGGCCAGTCATTTCTTTAGGATAAATTTCTAGAAGTAGATGTGATGGTTCATTTCATGTGTCAACTTGACTGAGCCCTGGAAGGGCCTGGATGTTTGGTTAAACAATGTTTCTGGGTGTTTCTGTGAGGGTGTTTCCAAATAAGATTGGCATTTGAATTGGTAGACTGAGTAAAGCAGGACCCATCTCTCCCTGCAATGTGGGTGGGTCTCATCCAATCCATTGAGGGCCTGAGTAGAACCAAAAAAAAAGAGAGGAAGGGAGAGCTTGGCTCTCTGCCTGATGTGAGCTGAAACATCGGTTTTCTGCCGTGGGACTGGGGCTTACACCATGGGACTTCTTGGCCTCAGAATCATGTGAGCCAGTTCCTTATAATAAATCTCTTTTATTGGCCCCTCTGTGTTCATTCTCCCTATCTTTGTCCACTACCTTTGAAGTCAGAGAGAATCAGTTCCAACTCAAGTCCCACCTCTTACTAGCCCCCAGTTTCTGAACCTCTCAGAGCCTTAGTTTCCATGTTGTAAAACGGAATCCCCAACACCTTCTACCTTGAGGTTTTTGCGAAGATTAAAAGCAATTAGCACAGTGCTGATATAGTAAAAACACATTTAAGTGTAATTTCAATGACTATTGGTTCTGTTTCTCTGGAAACCCTAACACTGACCCTAACCATGCCCCCCAAGAACAGTGGTATGGGCTTACAGTCCCACCAACTGTGTAGGAATGTGTCTTTTTTTCCTTTTGCTTGCCGACATTGAGTTATCACTGAAAAAAATATCAGGGTATGCTGTCTTTTTAAAAAATATGTGGTCCACATACTTGGTACGTCATTCAAGCAGTGCAAAAGGGTTTACGGGTGAAAGTAAGGTGGCCATCTCTATCCCCCAGTCCCTTAATTCTCTTCCTGAGAATTAACTATTAACATGCACTGTCCAATATGGTGGCCACCAGCCACATGTGGCTACTGAGCATGTGAAATATAGCTATTTCGAATTGAGATGTGCTATCAGTGTAACATACACCCTAGATTTCGAAGACTTAAAACACAACACAGAATGTAAAATGTCTCATGAACAACTGTTCCTACGGATTAGATGTTGAAATGATATTTTGATATATTGGGCTAAGTAAATATCTTATTAAAATTCATTTTACCTGTTTCTTTTTTTTTTTTTTTCAATCTGTCTACTAGAACAGGGCTCCCCAACCCCTGGGCCACGGACCGGTAGCGGCCTGTTAGGAACCAGGCCACACAGCAGGAGGTGGGCAGCAGGCGAGCAAGCGAAGCTTCATCTGTATCTACAGCCGCTCCCCATCGCTCCGCATTGATCCCCATCGCTCGCCTTACCGCCTGAAACACCCCACCACCCTGTCCCTTCCATGGAAAAATTGTCTTCCATAAAACTGGCCCCTGGTACCAAAAAGGTTGGGGATCACTGTACTAGAAGATTTTGAGTTATCTCTGTGGCTTGCACTCTACTTCTATTGACTAGAGCTGTTCCATGCATACTGAAGTGTTTGCTTATAAGGCCTTCCTCCCCCTTTTATTTAACCCAAATGGTGGCATCTCAGGCATGTGGTAGGAGAAGCACCGGACCATGGCTGTGATTTGTACATTGCTGGGTGCGGCTGGGCAGCTCCACTGGCTAAAGCTAAACCTCTTGAGGGCTGGGTTGCAGGCGAGATCAGAAGGCCAAAGCACTGGGGGAAGTCCCCTGCTGTCCTTGGGCCAGGTCACCAGGGGCAACTGTCCCCTCCCAGGCTAGAGCCTCAGGGCCAAGATGCAATCTTGCCTTTGGAATATCTGTAATATTTAGCTGCCCTAACTCACGCCTTTCCTTTAAAAACAAAATAAAATTTAAATCCCTTGTTGTCCTTGGGCCACTAAATTGTCAGCCTGAGGCTGAGGGTGTGGCGGGTATGCGCCTTCATATTTTCTGTCTCATGTCAAAAGGTTTTGTCAGGCCAAGCGTCTGACATCCAGGGAGGCCAAAGTCAGTTCGGCCTAGGAATATGAGGTGAGCTGTGTATGTCAAGATCAGTGAAATGGAAAAACAAATGATTTTTTTTTTATAATTGTCGGTGCTTTGCTGCGAGGTTACGTTTTGTCCCAGAAAATACAGGTTAGTGATTTTCCCCTCTGTATATACAAATCCATTTATAATCCTACTATTGCAGAAAAGTAAAAACTAAAGAAAAAAAGAAAAGATCGAAAAAAAGAAAAACAATTTGGCTCCCAGGGAAACGATACAGGAAACTAGAGCATGTGAGGATCCCATTAAGTTCCAGGATGAAGCAGGGCACGTTTGGAGTGTTCATGCAGGAAAGACTGGCAAGGAAAGATCAATTGAAACCATCTGTTTCTAGAAGAGGGCCAGGTGCCACCCTGACAGATGGGCACGAACGCTAGCCTGGCACGGGGCCAGCTGACGCTCGGCCTAATGGCAGAGAGCAGGGTCTCTCCTCAGCATGTGTGGCGACCACCCAAACCTGGTCAACGCGGGGCCGCAGGGGCCTGTAACTCCTGTTCTCTTGCGTTCTGACGTGGAATTCTGCACAGTGCTCGGGGCCGGAAGTGGAAGTGACCATAAGGAGACAGGCAGGGGGTGCTGAGGGCTACTCACCTATGTGTCCTCTAGGAAGAAGTACACTTGAAAAGCAAGTTGCCTGTTAGAGCTTAGTCAAAAATTTCCCATGACCTCTGGCCTAGGACTGTTCCAAGAGGTAGGGATGGGGAGTAGGCTGGCATAGCTTGGTATTGCCAGTGGAAAACCTTTTCTCTCAAAATGGATGTATACGTTGATGACATTTACTGTTTTGGCCTTCTCTTTCCAAGAAAATGATTCGAATCCATTCTCACCTGTGGTAGCTCACACGGCCACAATTCTCACCCCTCCTTTCTTCCATGCCCTTGGCCACGTGACTTTGCCGTGCCTTCCCACAGTGGGTGGCTTGATCTACCCCATCTCTGGGTGCTGGGCTCAGCCGTGTGACTGGCTTAGGCCAATAATGGGCTGTTAGCAGGCATGTCACAGAGGCTCAAAACGGCCCATCCATTGGAGCTTGCTCTCTCTTGGGTATGTGCCATCTCCATGACAATATGCCCAAGCTAGCCTGCTGGACCATGAGAAACATGTGGAGTGGAGAGGAGCTGAGGCCAGCCACGATCAGCCACCAGCTAGCCATGAGTGAGTCCGGCTGAGATCAGCAGAGCTACCTAGCCAGCCGTCTGGTTGCATAAGTACTGAGCTTTGAGTTGTTAGGTGGCGTTGCTGTAGTAGAAGCTCACTGATATAGTCAAAAGTCTAGAGGGCCTGAATTTGCCTTTGGTACACACAGGAAGGGGTAATCCATTTTTCACATACTTTCCAGCCCAGGCTGCCCCAGTGATAATATTTATAGAGGAATTGGTGCAAATTTGTCTCCAATTGCAGCAGCCTCAACAGTGGAATCCTGGGAGATTTTGGTGACCCAGAGCAGTCATAAATTAGGCCATATTGGAACTACGTACGATTTTATAATATAATCACCCATAAAACCTTAAGAGCTCCTTTAGAAAAATGTTCAAAAATCACGCGTGGGCAAAAAGCTCCATATGTGTAACTAGAGCCAGCTAATGTTTGTTTTAGAAACATCTCTATTTCCTGACTTGCAAAAGTTCACCCTTGCAGACTCAGCAGGGTAGTAACATTGGTATCTGCATGAATGTCCTGTACCTCTAACGAGAATCTCTCGCATCCACGTAGAAGTAATTTCAGGAGTTCTCATAGCAGGGTCGTAATTCTGAAATACTTAAGATATTATGTATGTTGTCTCTCCTGATGAATAGGACGTTTTTTCATCTCACTGTTAACAAACTTAGATTCTCTCAAGTGATTGCAAAGCTCTCTGCAAGCCTATAGTTCTATAAAACCCCTAAGTAATAGCAACAATAAAACCTTATTAGCCATTTCGGGCTCTGAATCAAGATTTTCAATCCTTGGCATCTAATTAAGCGTTTTACATTTTAAAGGAACACGTAGCATTATACCTCTCTCCAAATGCTTCCTTTCCTGATTGGGATTAGAAAATTGGTCAAGACTTTGTATGAGGTGCACAAATGAAACTCAAAATAAAGATGTCTTACGTATTATTGCTTTCAAACACGAGTGTCCGTCCTGGCTGGTATTGCTAATTGCAGGTGGAGGTTGAGGGGACCATAAGAAGCCCATTGTTTCTGAATAATGTACAGGCATGCCAGGTGCTTTAGGGATGCTAGCTTGTTAAATAAAGTCTCACCCCTGCATTAGGAGGCAGATATAGCATGACCCCTAATTTATGGAGCAATGAGAAGTGAAGGCCAGTAAGAACCTTCGAGTTCAGGCTTAAAACTCATCAGCCCTAGAAGCAGAAGCGCTCAGTTTCGAAATCCCAGATCCTCATCCGCCGCCTTCTGCAACCCCCGTCACTTATAATCTGTGACCAATACCGTCACCACCGTGGCTACCGGATGCTTACAGTGTGACCGGTCCAAACTGAGAGGTGCTATGTCACATAGGCACCAAAGTTTAAAGACTTCAGTATGAACAAGAAGGACTGAAAATACCTCAATAATTATTTTTGGATTGATTATATGTTGAAATGATCTTTTGGATATATTGGCTTAAGTAAAGTATATTACTGCAATCAGTTTTGTCTGTTTCTTTTTACTTTTGCGTGTGTGGCTCCTAGAAAATGGGAGATTCCCGATGTGACTTGAATTTGATTTCTATTGGGCAGGGCGCCCTAGAGGAAGAAAGAGAGCAAAGGTCAACATGGACAACCTCCAATGGGACTGGAGAACCTCCCAGGCCTGTCTCCAGGTTGGAGGGACTGAATGGGGAAATTATCCCTTAGTTTTATCATACAGCAGCGCTTTTTGAATCGGGGCTGAGAGCTACAGGATCCCAGCATCGCCCGCTAACCTGCCTCGATGAGCAGCCGCTTCCATATGTGCTCGGGTTCTCAGGCTTCTGACATTTTGGGTTCTTTGGTGGGTCTAGCTGCCAAGAGCTGGCGGGAGCTGTAGCGGGCAGCTGCGAAAATGACCACCAAGGGAACCCTGGGAGTGGCATTGAACATAGCTCCGGGGCTTTCGGATAGCCTCCTAACACAGTACAGAAAGGGTGTTTGCCTTCCCCAAGGTCACTGCCTCCTGCTGGGTTCCCCAGGAGGAGGACTCAGAGATGGAGTTTAATGTGCAGGAGGTTTACTAGGGAGAGCCCTTGGGATCTAGCCCTGAGGAAGGGAGGGGAGAAGGCAAGAATAGCCAGATGGAGAAATTGAGCTGCGATGCAGACTTCAGGGAAGCCTCAGCCGACTCTACAGGGAGTTTGAAAGATAGAATGAGACTTGGCGCCTTCTGAAGGTGGGGCAAGAGGGCTGAGCCTTCATGCCCCCTTGGCAATCAGTCATTGGAGGTAGGCTACCTGGGAAAAGTGTGGCCCTGGCTGGAGGGGCTCTCTCAGCTGGGAGGAAGAAGTCCTTCATTCCTGAAGGGGGATGCCGCGGTCACACAGCTGGCATCTGAACATAGGTCCCCTAATTCCTTGTCTAGAGCTGGTTCACCTGTTCTGCCCAACCAGAGAACCAAGCTGCCGTCCAGAGCGGGCTACTTCTACGAGGCAAAACAGAACCAAAACGATCTAGAGCCAGAAAGGCACTTTGCAGGGGAACCCGGCCAGGATGTTTCTGATTCGCTCCCTCCACCTGCTTTGAAAAAGCGTCTGTTGTCCCACGGGATTTGTCAATCCCGGGGCAGTCAAGGAACGAGGGGATTTACTAAAGGTGCAGCCAAGAGCTGCTGTGACTCTGGGCCAGTCAGATCTGCTGTGTCCTCTCACACAGATGGAATCTCCAACCTCAGCCTGCAGCGTCATCACTATAAGGAAAGCTTATGACTCATCAAAGACAAACACTGTAGCCTCAACTGCTGGAGAAGCGCACGCATCTGGGCACTCAGGATGACAGCATGGCGGCTCTTGAGTTGTACTCTTCACCCTCTCATCGTTAGCATCGTTTTCCAGCAAGAGCCCTCACCAATACGCCAAGTACACGTTTGGGTCAAGAGCCCTCAGCAACGGCAAAGCTCTCAAAAAGAAATCAAGAAGGTGGTGAATTCTGGTCACTGCCCCATGCTTTCTGTGTGATGTGTTCTGAGCTAATGGTGTTGGCCTAAAGGGCTAGAGGACTGCCAAAATCTTGCAGGGGAAGGGGCCGATAGTGGCCACTGCCAGCTTGGAAAATGCAGAATTGGATCCAGGAAGCCTGACTCTATTTCTATCATTGTCTTTCTTAGGCAAGTTGCTCCGTTTTTTTTTTTTTTATGGTTAACATAGGAGTCATTCAGCCTTCACAGGACCCCAGTAAAAAATAGATGGAACCATATCTCTCTCAGACAGACGGGAATGAGGGCTGGTGTTGCAGATAGCACTCTGTTCAGAGCCCCGACTCGGGGGTGTGGAGAAATGCATGCAAAATAGAAGCCAGGTAATGAAAGTTTCAAGCATAGCAGCAAATAATCAGGCAATTATTGAACTAAGACTATAGCTTTAAGTCCTGAAACTTCTGAGTCAGAAAATTCTTCTAATAACAGTTAATAAGAACATAATCCTTAACCATAAGAAGCAGGGGAAGATGTCTAGAAGACGATGTGCAGGCTACAGTTGAGTTAACAAACAAAAATGCAGATTTGTGACGACTTTAACCAAAAAGAATGGAAAAATAGTAAGTGCAGTGAGGCTTGGCAAAGGTGAGAAGGCACAGGTAGGGAACATGAAAAACCCACTTTACCTTCATTAGCTCTTAATGAGTTTTTGACTGAATGGAGGGACCACTCTTTTACCTCCATCTTGTGGTCAAGCCCAGAACTGCAGCCTCTTCTGGGTCTCCCCCGCCCCACCCCCGCCCCGCCCCTTTTTCTATTTGCCAAACATTCCTGCGCCTCAGTCCCCAAAGTGGGAGTTGGCTGATTGAATTTGCCCCACCGTTTCACCTCTGTGGTTTTCAAGTCCCAGCTCTATTACATGATAGAACCAAAGCCCTTTTTACTTGGCCCTTTCTTCCCTCTGTCAAAAGATACCTCCCAGCATGCCTGGCTGGGGAAATGTCCGTGGTGTGTGGTGGGTACCAGAACAGGGGTGATGGCACACACATGTGTAAGGTCGTGGGGTGAAACCAGAAGAGGACCCAGGCTTTCTGAGGCCTGAAACTCACAATCCTGGGATCCCTCTTTAAGTAAAAGCATATAAGATTACAGCTACAAAATTAGGTATGGCAAGAAATCACAAGAAATTCTGCATTTTAAAGAGTAGACTACCACCTAAACCTCACAAAACCCAGACAGTGTAACATAATATTCTTATTAACTGCCTAACACACCTCTGTAGTACTTTTTGTCTGACAATTTTGGGCTGCATACTTGTTGATCGATTTTGGGTTTGATCAGTAATTCTGAAAAAATACATAAAGTTAATCTGAAATTTAGGGCATACAAGAACAATTCAAATGCCTTCTTAAATTGCCACTACATTGTATTGGGCTACATAATTATGTAATCAAATTACTCTTATGGGATAAAAATTGACTCATTGATAAATACGTTTCTTTAGGGTATTTTGCTGCGTCAGTGGCAATTTTGCATGATGTTTCATCTGGAATTGCCAGGCTTCATCAGAACAAGAGGCATTAGATACTCTAAGATGTGGGCCAAATCACTGGGGTGGATAAAACATGCGACTTCACACAAAGACCTACTCACTGCTTGTTGTACTGCTACAGGTTTGCCCCCTGCAAGAATTCTGATAAATTCTCTTCCACATACATTCCATGAGAAAGGAAAAAGGAATATATGGTACATTCGTAATTGTATCCATTGCCTTGCTGAATATATTCCCGACAGGAGAGAATTTCTTTTATCTAGGGATAAGTAAGAACTTGCCCCTGCTTAGAATTTTTCGTCTGATGACTGGAAAAGTTTTCCACAGAGTAGCTTCTGATTCCATGCCTTCTGAACCTTGTTTCTCCGCCACTACCTGTATGCTTCTGGTTCTGCGTACCATAGGACACGTTTCAATTGAGATACAACCTCTGGGCCTGAGTCTTCGTTACATCACCTGGGGAGTCAATCCGGCGAGTGGTGAGACTGTCTCTGGAAGCTATTCTTACACTGGGATGGCTAGTGATATCTTAAAAATACAGCCGGCCCAAGGCATTCTCTGAGGATTGGTTCCAGGGCCAGCAGAGGATATTAAAATCCATGTATGCTCTAGTCCCAGAGTCGGCCCTCCCTATCTGTGGATTCCGCATGTGCAGATTCAACCAACCTCGGATAGCAAATGTAGGAGCATGAAAAAGAATTTGTGTATAAGTGGATCCTTGCAGTTCAAACTCATGTTATTCAAAGATAGACTGTACACACAAAATATCCCACTGAACCCAAATTAAATACATCCCCCCACTCAACTTCCTCTTAGCTGGATATAAGAAAAAATTCCCCTAGCTGCTCCAATGCTACCAGATATGAGGGGAAGTGTGGCTGACAGGAAGTTGGAGGAGAGGGAAACTGGTCATAGACAGATAGATAGATGAATAAGATATAGCACTGCCCCCAAGAATCTTGAAAACCGATAGGGTATTTAAAGATGGCATGGGGCTTCCCTGGTGGTGCAGTGGTTGAGAGTCCGCCTGCCGATCAGGGGACGCGGGTTCGTGCCCCGGTCCGGGAAGATCCCACGTGCCGCGGAGCGGCTGGGCCCGTGAGCCGTGGCCGCTGAGCCTGCACGTCCGGAGCCTGTGCTCCGCAGCGGGAGAGGCCACAACAGTGAGAGGCCCGCGTACCGCAAAAAAAAAAAAAAAAAAAAAAGATGGCATGTAAGTGGCTACAGTACAAGATGAAAATTGATGAGGCCTTTAGGAGAATAAACAACAAAAACAATAATAAAAAGCTAACACTCATTGAGTACTTACTATGTGCCATATACTTTTCTAAGCATTTTATACGTGCAATATCTTTTAAAGCTCGCAGCAACTCTAAAAGAATAGGTACTAGTATGAATAGCCCATTTTACAGATGTAGAAAGTGAGGCAAAGAGAGATTTGATGAGTTATTCGAGGTCACATGCTAATGGAGGGCAGAGCCTGGGAATGGGGAGACTGACTGAAGGTGGGAGGTTGGTTGGCACCAGGACAAGTGCTAATGGGGCGGTGGGAAGACGGGTAGGAGGCTGGGTGACTCCCAGATAGCTGGCTTTGGGGACAAAAACCAGTGATGTTATTTGATGAAAAGGGGAACGTAAGGAGGGGAAGCTGGCTTTAAAAAAGGTGATGGGGGGCTTCCCTGGTGGCGCAGCGGTTGAGAGTCCGCCTGCCGATGCAGGGGACACGGGTTCGTGCCCCGGTCCGGGAGGATCCCACACGCCGCGGAGCGGCTGGGCCCGTGAGCCATGGCCGCTGAGCCTGCGCCTCCGGAGCCTGTGCTCCGCAACGGGAGAGGCCACAACAGTGAGAGGCCCGCGTACCGCAAAAAAAAAAAAAAAAAAAGGTGATGAATTTACTTCTGCCATATTGATTTGAAGCACTTGTGGGACAGCCACGTAGAGATGGCCTGGAGGCAGTTGGATATCTGAGTCCAGAGCTCAAGAGAGAGATCTGGGCAGGGGACAGACAGGGTAGGTCATCCCTGTGTAGTGATGGTTGACTTCAGGGGATTGTCTGAATTCCCTTGGGATGTGTTGGGTGTTAGGAGGAAGCCAAGCTGTAATTCTGGGGTGGCCAGAGGAAGAAGGGTGGGCAAAGCAGTGGGCAGCAAGGGGGCAAGAAACCCAGCAAGCTGAGGGAGGAAAGCACTTCAAGAAGCGCTCGTGGTCACAGTGATACATGTTGCAGATAAAGGCTGGGATTCTTGTATTTAGCAAAAAATTCACAATAATCCTGGCGTCTGAGTGTGGGTTGTCCCTGAGACAAGGACTTGAGAGGAAGTAGATTTTAGGAGATTTAGAGACTATGGGCAGTGGGGAAGAGGGATGGGAAAGGGAAGGTGGCCAATAAAGGGAGCATCACCAAGCTGGTTCCCACGGTGGGCAACTGGTGCTCAATCCCACAGGGACCCCTGGGAGATGGTGTGAGACACATAGCTCAGGGGTATCTATCACAGGTTAGGTTCTCTGGAGGCAGAAACCGAAATGGAGTTTGGCATGTGAGATAGTTACTAGGACTGCCATCAGTGAAAGGAGGGGGAGAAAGTGGGACTGGGACGGGGGAGGGCTTGAACTGCAAAGCTGGCCTGGCAAACCTGGACAGACCCTATGGGAGATGCTGAAGTGTGTAGAGCCTGTCAGAGTTGTCCCACGGTGGATGAAATAACCAGTCGTTGGATGCCGGCTACCCCAGGAAGTGCCTTTGGGGAGAGGTGGTTTTCTGCTGACAATGGGGCCACAAGTCCCTCCCTGAAGAGGACCTGTGGGCACATCTCTATGGCCCCCACATTTGCCCTCTCGAGGAAGCTGGGCTGGTTCTACACCCAAGGGTCATGGTTGAGCCAGCCAGAGGTGCCATAATCTCTCAGCATTGCTGACCTGTTTCATATACGGGCAGAGCAGAGCTCATGGCTTCAGGCAGGTGTCAGCAGTGGGATGAAGAGGTAAGGCCTGTACCACGTGGGTGGGGCACCAAGAGGTGCATGAGAGGAGTTTCAAGCAAGTGCTGCTGGTAAGGGAGAAGCCAGCTGAGAAGCTGGCTCACAATCCCCCTCCTCTGAGGTTTTGTCTCAGCTATGGGACTTTGCCTCCTGGGGCCATGGCTGATTGATCCATGGGAAGATACCTGACTCAGGCTGGACCAATCAGAATCCTTCCCTGAGATTTTCAAACTGGAGTTAAAGGGAGCCGTGGGGTAGAAGGGTCTGGAGCAGTTGGGCATAACGTGGAGGAAAGAATGATATCATTCCAAAAGAAGCTGTGAGTAGAGAGAGTGTGAGGGCCACAAGAACAAAGTCCCAGGGGATCTGGTGGCCCAGCTGCATCCCTTTCCTTCTTTTCTTCCCACAGTCGTGCGAGATTCCTAGCATCCTGCCAATAAAACCCCCATTGTGCTAAGCAAAGCTGGGCTGAGTTTCCTGTCTTGGAGATGAGAGTTAAGGATTGAGTGGGATGTGAAGAAACACCGTGCGTGCAGAGGATTCCCAAAGAGCTCACGACGAAGAGAAGGGGGTGGGGGGAGAGAGAGAGAGAGGATGCTGAAACTCGATGAGAATGCAGGGTCAAGGAAGGGTTTTTTATTTTATTTTTTTAAGCTGTGGAAATCTTAAACATGTTTATGTGCTGAGGGTAAAGAGCCAGTAAAAGCAGCATAAATCATAACAACAGAATATACTAAAATGAGGCAGAGATACAAAGCTGTAAAAGCCTTAAAGATAAAGAAAATATGCTCTCAATAAACATAAGGAGGAAAGGCAGAAGGAAAAAAAAGCCTTGCAGTGGAAAGCAGGCATTGGCCTGAGTACCCCATAGTCAATCCCCAGACCCGGGCGGTGGCTCACTCTGGAGTCAGAGAACAGTTCCAAGCCCTTAGCCTCTTGCTTCTTTCACCTCCGGGGCCTCACCCAGGGGACCAGGAAGGGGCCCTTGAGAAGCAGTTACCTGGTGGTTAGGATGAGACATGTCCACCCAGTCCAGTACACACAGCCTTGGGTGCTTACTCAAGACCACAGTTGGAAAGGGGCCACGGGAGAGCAGGAGATGGAAGATGCAGGAGAGAAAGGTGACTGCCCAGGTCCCTGCAGAGGAGCTGTTGTCCAGAACACAAGGGAGAGATTAGCCTCAGATCAGATAAGAGGCCCTTGGCTATGAGACAAGAGCAGAGGAAGAAATCTTGTATATCAGGGGTGCGGGGGCGGAAGTGGACTTCATTTTCTCTATAAACTCAAAGGCAAGGGCATCTGCTGAGAGTTATCAGGAATGGGCTGGAGGTATCAGTTAGGAAGGCTTTTGGCTTCAAGTACCCCCAAATCCAACTAATAGTGGCTTATATCCCAAAGGCCTTTACTGCTTAGCAAGCAAGAAGTCTGGAGGTAGGCAGTTTCAAGGTTTGTCCATGGTTCATTGATTGTATGGAGGCACTGGTTCTATCAGCCACTCTGCCCTGCCATCCTTAGTTATTGACTTTTTCTCCCCATGCTTGCTACCTTGTAGTGTCAAGATGGCTGGCGTAGCTCCAGGCATCACGTGTTTATTTTAGGAGAGGAAGTCACAGACAGTCAGGCAATGAGAAAACTCCTTCACTCTCGCCTCTTGTCAGGAAGAAACATTCTCTTCAGAAGCTTCCCAGGAGACTTCCCCTTATTAGCCAAGACTGTGTCACAAACCCATCATAAAACATATTACCTAAAATTAAGAGATCTTTGCCTAATGCCCAAACAAAATTGGACTCTGTTAGCAGGGAACAGGTGGGGGAAATGCCTTGGGTGGAGAGCCTTAGAGTCTGCTACAATCAGGCAGGTGGACAGAGAAGAGGAAAAAAGTTTTCCAGTAGCTACAAAAGGGAAAGGACAGAAATAAAGCACTGCCCAGCAGCAGCAGAGGTCCAGCTGGGTTTGAGGCCCAGCGTAAGGGAGCAGGGTAAAAGCGGGGCAGATGGGAATAACCGCCAAAGTCCCATTTACATAGAAGGCCTCCATCAGGTGCCACCAAAACTTCACATGATGGCATAATCAAATTCCAAAACATCCACTGGCCTGATCATCACGTATCATGAACACTTACAGTTCAGCTGCAGGAAAAGAAATCACTCCAGCCATTTTAAGCAGAAAGGGATTTAATTCAGGGTATTGGGTATTTGCAAAATTGTTGTAAGAATGGGAGGATCGGGACTTCCCTGGTGGTCCAGTGGTTAAGACTCTGCACTCCCAATGCAGGCGGCCCGGGTTCGATCCCTGGTCAGGGAACTAGATCCCGCATGCTGCAATTAAGAGCCCGCGTGCCGCAACTAAAGATCCCACATGCCACAACGAAGATCCCACGTGCCGCAACTAAGACCTGGCCCAGCAAAAAAAAAAAAAAAAAAAAAAAAGGGGAGGATCAGGCTTTGGGCTGGCCCTCCAGGACTGACTCTCAGAATGATACCACAGAACTACTGGCCTGCCAGGGGAGCTACTCTACCTTGATCTCAGCCAGAAAGGTTGAAGGCTATATAGGGACTGGTGGTTTCAAGAGCGTGGTGCTTTAGCTGTGATCCAGGGGTCAGGAAGACTTGTATGCGGTTGCCACAACTGCCAACTGACACTCATGGGGCTAGTGTTGGGCACTGGAAAACTACTGCAGGAACTTACTTGCCCTACGACCATGCTTGTCAATGGAACGTGGCCTCAGCCTCACTCCCACCCTCCAAGTAATCCACAAGAGCATCAAACTGGTAGAATCCAATTCACACTCGGAACACTAGCTTTCCACACCCTGCAGTACAGGAAGGCACAGAAAAGGAGGGTAGGATGGATGTCGAGAACACAAATCCTCCATATCCACTATGACATCCTAGTAACTTTTCCTGATCCCAAGGCTGCTTTTAAGAGCTCTTTCATACTTCAGATCACAAAAAGCTTTGGTGAATGATTTTTTAAAAATTTATTTTTATTTGTAACCATGGTTAAAAAAAACCCTCCACATAATGTAACGTTTACTATCATAACCATTTATAAGTGTACAGTTCAGTAGTGTCAAGTATATTCACATTGTTATGCAACAGAGCTCCAGAATGCTTTCATCTTGTAAAACTGAAACTACATACTCATCAAACAATAACTCCTCATTCCCCCTCCCCCCAGCCCCTGACAACCACCATTCTACTTTCTGCTTCTAGGAATTTGACTACTTTACATACCTCAAAAAAGTAAAATCATACAGTATTTGTCATTTTGTGACTGGTTTATTTCTGGTGAATGATTCTTTTAAGAAACTCAGGCTATCAAAATCTGCAATGAACAAATAGGACCCCCAATTATATTACAAATCTTTGCTATAATGAGCAAACACATTCTACAATCTCAATAGGAGAGCTATAATGCCTCAGCCCAAAAGCATCCCTTTAGGCAGATTTTATAGTGATATATGTCTTTTTCTCCAAAACCCTGGATAGGCATAGAACTCTCAAATTGAGTGGTCAAGAAAAACCTCACTACAGTGGGGAGAATGCTATTTCCAGTATACTTTCTGCAATAGGCAGAATTCTCGGATGGCCCCCAGGGTTCCTCAGTCTGTAGAATCCCCTCTCCTTGAGTGTGGGAGGGACTTATGAATATGGTGACATATCACTGTAATGATTAGGTTGTACCACATTGCATGGTTGACTTTAACAAAGGGAGATTAGGAGGGGGCTCAAGATGGAGTAGGAGGACATGGAGCTCCCCTCCCCCCACAAAAACATCAAAAATACATCTACATGTGGAATAGCTCTCACAGAAAATTAAATGGAAACTGGCAGAAGAACTCCTATACAACCAAAGCTGTAAGAAAAATCTCCACGTAACTGGGTAGGATGGAAAAAAGGTACTGGTTTGGGACCTGCACTCCTGGGAGGGATCAGAAAGGAAGAGAAGGTCTACATGGGTGGACCCTCACCCTGGAGAGCAAGCAGGTCGAGCCACGATCTGGGCATCCCATGCCTGGGGTCCTGCATGGAGGAGACACACCCCCTTGGCTGCTGAGAGGACCACTGGGACAGACAGAAGGGCTGGAGAAGCCTAGACTCTACTTGAGAGGAGTGTGCACATGCTGGCTTTCCAACAATCAGGGCAGAAAGAGCCTTGCGTTGGTGGCTGCCGCCTGGCCACACTCCCCGATCTGATGGGGCAAACACCCCAGCCCTGCTCACTCTACACCACAGCTTGATGATCTAGGCCAACCAGGCCCTGGGAACTGACTGGATCTAGCTACGCATAGACAGCCTGGGGGGCCTAGGGTGCGGTCCGGGTGGCCAGGCGACAGCTATTGTCAGCAAGTTCAGGAGCAAGCAGAGTTAGCGTCCCAGCCAGAGCACCCTGGCTCCACCCACTCCACACTGCAGTTTAGCACTGGATCTGGAACAGACAGGTCCTGGGAGAAGACTGCCACAGAGGCAGCCCAGATCTCAGGCGGAAGCACAGCCACCTCAGTTCCTGCAGCCACAATGCCCCGACCCTGCAACCCCAGCCTACTCAACACCACAGCCTTGCACTAGATCTGGGACGAACAAAACAGGGGACGGGATGTGACCTTGGGCTGCTTCTGAGCAGAGCTGCAGATGCCTACACAGGCGGCGCATAGGTCTACTGTGAGCACATGGGCCTCACTTGCTTCAGCAATTACCTTGTTTGGGCCAGGGCATGCACTCAAGGACAACAGAGCCTGATTGAACCTGACCCTCAGGTTTTCTACTCCAACAACTGGGGAGTAGACCCTACCCCTGACAGGGCAGCAACAGCTACAGAGCAGAGAAGAAGTCCTGCCGCACACCCTGCACAGGCTTTAATCCCCCCCACACCAACCACACCCCCTATCAAGGGGATAACAGCCAGCACACCCTGAAGAAAGACGTGGTTGGCGTCCATATCAAAACCAGCCCTCCCCCCAAAGACATTAGACACACACAGTCTATGCAGGAATGCTCCCCCATAAAAACACCCATTCAAGACCACAGTAGGTAACTGTTCCTCCTAAATTCTTAGAGACAGAGAACACTAAGTAAGATGAAAAGGCAAAGGAACTACTCCCAATTAAAAGAGCAAGAGAAATCCCCTGAAAGGACAAATAATGAAACAGAGCTCACCAGTCTATCAGACCCAAGTTAAAAAAGGTGGTAATAAAAATGCTAACAGAATTTTAAAAGATTATCAATAGAAACACAGATCACTGTAACAAGGAACTAGAAACTACAAAGATGAACCAATAAAAAATAGGTAATTCAATTGCCAAGATAAAAAGCAATCTAGAAGCAATGAATAGCAGACTAAATGACATAGAACAACAAATAAGTGATCTGGAAGATAGAAAAATGGAAATCACCCAATCAGAACAGCAGACAGAAAGACAAATGAAAAAACAATGAAAGCAACATACAAGATCTATGGGATAATATAAAACGTCCCAACATATACATAATAAGGGTTCCAGAATGAGAAGAGAGAGAAAAGGGGATTGAAAATGTATTTGAAGAAATTATGGCTGAAAACTTCCCAAACCTAAAGAAGGAAACAGATATCCAGGAACAGGAAGCACAGAGGGTCCCAAACAAAATGAACCCAAATAGACCCACACTAAAACACAGCATAATTAAAATGGCAAAAGTTAAAGAGAGAATTCTAAAAGCAGCAAGAGAGGGAATTCCCTGGTGGTCCAGTGGTTAGGACTTGGCACCTTCACTGCTGTGGCCTGGGTTCAATCCCTGGTCTGGGAACTAAGATCCCACAAGCCGTGCAGCATGGCAAATAAATAAATAAAAGCAGCAAGAGGAAAACAAAGAGACAGTTACAGGGGAACCCCTATAAGGCTATCAGTTGATTTCTCTGAAGAAACTTTGTAGGCCAGAAGGGAGTGACATGATATATTCAAAGTCCTGAAAGGGAAAAACCTGCAACTTAGGATACTCTACCCAGCAAGATTATCATTTAGAATAGAAGGAGAGAAAATGAATTTCTCAGACAAGCAAAAACTAAAAGAACTCAACAATACTAAAGCTACCCTAAAAGAAACATTGAAGGGTCTTCTCTAAATAGAAAAGAAGCAAGAATCTATAGGAAAGGGAAAATCACAATAAGAAAGGCAAATATATAGTAAGAATTGAAGATTACTTAAATAAGACAGTACATAGATTTAAAAACAATTAAAAATTTGTAAAAGTGTTTATAACTACAATAAACAGTAAAAGGATAAGCATGAAGTTGTAAAATAGGATGTCAAAATCACAAAATGTGGGGGAGAAGAGTATAAAAATGTAGATCTTTTAGAATGTGTTTGAATTTGAATGACTATCAGTTTAAAGCAAGTAGATACAGTTATGGGTCAATATACTTGAACTCCATGGTAACCACAGATCAGAAACATACAAGAGATTCACAAAAACCAAAAAGAAAGGAACTCAATCATACTACAAAAGAATATCATCAAACCACAAAAGGAAAAACAAAAAGAAGAAGAAATGAACAAAGAAGAACTACAAAAACAACGGGAAAACAAAGATTAAAATGGCAATAAGTATACACCTATCAATAAGTATTTTAAATGTCAATGGACTAAATGCTCAGATCAAAAGACAAAGAGTGGCAGACTGGATGAAAAAACAAGAATCTGCAATATGCTGCCTACCAGAGACTCAATTCAGGGTGAAAGACAGACACAGACTGAAAGTGAGGGGATGGAAAAACACATTTCATGGAAATAGAAATGACAAAAAAGCGAGGGTAACGATACTCATATCAGACAAAGTAGACTTAAAACAAACGCCATAAAGAAAAAGAAGGGCATTATGTAATGATAAAGGAATCAATACAAGAAGATGATATTACACACGTCAACATATATGTACCCCATATAGGAGCACCTAAATATACACAGCAAACACTAAGAGACATAAAGGGAGAAACTGACAATAAGACAATAATCGTAGAAGATTTTAACACTGCACTGACATCAATGGACAGATCATCCAGACAGAAAATCAATAAGGCAACTGAGGTCCTAAAAGACTGGTTGGACTTAATTGATATCTACAGGACACTACAACCAAAAAAAACCGCCCCCCCCGAATACACATTCTTTTCAAGCATGCATGGAACATTCTCTAGGATGGATCACGTGCTAGGTCACAAAACAAATCTCAACAAATTTAAGAGAACAGAAAATTTCAAGCATCTTTTCTGACCACAACGGTAATGAAACTAGAAATCAAACACAGGAAGAAAAACGGGAAAAGAACAAACACATGGAGACTAAACAACATGCTACTAAAAAACCAATGGGACAATGATGAAATCAAAGAAGAAATCAGAAAATACTTCAAGACAAACAGAAATGAAAACATAACTTTACAAAAGCTATGGGCTGTAGCAAAAGCATTTCTTTTTTTTTTTTTTTAAGCATTTCTAAGTGGGAAGTTCATAGTGCCACAGACTTTCTTTAAGAAACAAGAAAAATCTCAAATAAACAACCTAACCTACCACCTAAAAGAATTAGTAAAAGAAAAACAAACAAAACCCAAAGTCAGCAGAAGGAAGGAAATAATAAAGATCAGAGAGAAAATAAATAAAATAGAGATTTTAAAAAATCAATAAAATAGGGGCTTCCCTAGTGGCGCAGCGGTTGCGCGTCCGCCTGCCGATGCAGGGGAACCGGGTTCGCGCCCCGGTCTGGGAGGATCCCACATGCCGCGGAGCGGCTGGGCCCGTGAGCCATGGCCGCTGAGCCTGCGCGTCCGGAGCCTGTGCTCCGCAACATAGGGGCTTCCCTGGTGGCGCAGTGGTTGACAGTCCGCCTGCTGATGCAGGGGACACGGGTTCGTGCCCCAGTCCGGGAAGATCCCACATGCCGTGGAGCGGCTGGGCCTGTGAGCCATGGCTGCTGAGCCTGCGCGTCCGGAGCCTGTGCTCTGCAGAGGGAGAGGCCACAACAGTGAGAGGCCCGCGTACCACCAAAAATAAATAAATAAATAAATAAATAAAACCAAGAGCTGGTTTTTTTTTGAAAAGGTAAGCAAAATTGACAAACCTCTAGCCAAGCTCACCAAGAAGAAAAGAGAAAGGACCCAAATAAACAAAATAAGAAATGAAAGAGGAGAAATAACAACTGATACCACAGAAATTTTAAAAATTATAAGGGAATACTATGAACAGTTAGGTATATGCCAACAAATTGGACAATCTAGAAGAAATGGACAAGTTCATAGAAACATACAGCTTGCCAAAACTGACTCAAGAAGAAATAGATAATTTGAACAGACTGATCAATAGAAGCGAAATAGAATCTTTAAAAAAAAAAACCAAACAAATAAACAACAACAACAAAAACTCTCTGTAAACGAAAGTCCAGGACCAGATGGCTTCACTGGGGAATTCTACCAAACATACCAAGAATAATTTATACTATCCTTCTCAAACTATTCCAAAAATTGAAGAGGAAGGAAGACTCCCAAATTCATTCTATGAGGCCACAATCACCCCGACACCAAAACCAGACAAAGACACTACAAAAAAAAGAGAAAATTATAGGCCAAGATCTTTGATGAATATAGATGCAAAAATCCTCAACAAAATATTAGCAAATTGAACCCAACAATACATAAAAAGAACATACACTATGATCAAGTTGGATTCATTCCAGGATCACAAGAATGGTTCAACATATGCAAATCAATCAGTGTGATATGCCACATTAGCAAAAGGAAAGACAAAAACCACATGATCATCTCAACAGACACATAAAAAGCATTTGACAAAATTCAACATCCATTCATGATAAAAACTCTCACCAAAGTGGGTACAGAGGGAACATATCTCAACATAATAAAGGCCATTTATGACAAACCCACAGCCAACATAATACTCAATGATAAAAAGCTGAAAGCTTTCCTGCTAAATTCTGGAGCACGACAAGGATGCCCACTCTCATCACTCCTATTCAACATAGTATTGGAAGCCTTAGCCGCAGCAATCAGACAAGAAAAAGAAATAAAAGGTATCCAAATTGGAAGGGAATAGATAAAACCGTCATTATTTGCAAATGACATGATACTCTATATAGAGAACCCTAAAGTCTCCACACAAAAACTATTAAAATAAATTAATTCAGCAAGGTAGCAGGATACAAGATCAATATACACAAATCTGTTGCATTTCTTTACACTAATAATGAATATCAGAAAGTAAAAAAAAAAAAAAAAAAAAAAAATCTTGTTGAAAATCACATAGATAAAGTACCTAGGAATAAACTTAACCAAGGAGGTGAAAGACCTATATGCCAAAAACTATAAAACATTGATAAAGGAAATTGAAAATGATTCAAAGAAATGGAAAGAGAACCTGTGCTCTTAGAGTGGAAGAATATTGTCCAAATGGCCATACCCAAAGCAATCTACAGATTTAATGCAATCCCTATCAAAATACCCAGGACATTTTTCACAGAACTGGAACAAACAATCCTAAAATTTATATGGAATTACAAAAGACCCAGAATTGCTGAAACAATCCTGAGAAAAAAGAACAAAGCTGGAGGCATAACCGTTCCAGACTTCAGACAATACTACACAAAGCTACAGTAATCAAAACAGTATGGTGTTGGCACAAAAACAGACATATAGATCAATGGTACAGAATAGAGAGCCCAGAAATAAACCCATACACCTACAGTCACTTAATCTATGACAAAGGAGGCAAGAATATACAATGGAGAAAAGACAGTCTCTTCAGCAAGTGGTGTTGGGAAAGCTGGACAGCTACATGTAAATCAATGAAATGAGAACACTCCCTCAAACCATATACAAAAATAAACTCTAAATGGTTTAAAGACCTAAATATAAGACATGACCCCATAAAACTCCTAGACTAGAACATAGGCAAAACATTCTCTGACATAAATCATAGCAATATTTTCTTAGATCAGTTTCCCATGGCAAAAGAAATAAAAGCAAAAATAAACAAATGGGACCTAATTAAACTTAAAAGCTTTTGCACAGCAAAGGGAACCATCAACAAAATGAAAAGACAATCTATGGAATGGGAGAAAATACTTGCAAACGATGCAACTGACAAATATATACAAACAGCTCATACAACTCAATATCAAAAAACCAAGCAACCCAATTAATAAATGGGCAGAAAACCTAAACACACGTTTCTCCAAAGATGACATACAGGGCTTCCCTGGTGGCGCAGTGGTTGAGACTCTGCCGGCCAATGCAGGGACACGGGTTCGGGCCCTGGTCTGGGAAGATCCCACATGCCACTGAGCAACTAAGCCCGTGAGCCACAACTACTGAGTCTGCGCGTCTGGAGCTTGTGCTCCGTAACAAGAGAGGCCGCGACAGTGAGAGGCCCGCACACCGCGATGAAGAGTGGCCCCCGCTCGCCGCAACTAGAGAAAGCCCTCGCACAGAAACGAAGACACAACACAGACAAAAATTAAATAAATAAAAACTTAAAAAAAAAGATGACATACAGATGGGCAACAAGCACATGAAAAGATGCTCAACATCACTAATTATTAGAGAAATGCAAATCAAAACCACAATGAGGTATCACCTCACAC
>NC_041234.1:23402561-23440330 GCF_002837175.3 Physeter macrocephalus | reverse complement strand
ATAGGGGCTTCCCTGGTGGCGCAGTGGTTGACAGTCCGCCTGCTGATGCAGGGGACACGGGTTCGTGCCCCAGTCCGGGAAGATCCCACATGCCGTGGAGCGGCTGGGCCTGTGAGCCATGGCTGCTGAGCCTGCGCGTCCGGAGCCTGTGCTCTGCAGAGGGAGAGGCCACAACAGTGAGAGGCCCGCGTACCACCAAAAATAAATAAATAAATAAATAAATAAAACCAAGAGCTGGTTTTTTTTTGAAAAGGTAAGCAAAATTGACAAACCTCTAGCCAAGCTCACCAAGAAGAAAAGAGAAAGGACCCAAATAAACAAAATAAGAAATGAAAGAGGAGAAATAACAACTGATACCACAGAAATTTTAAAAATTATAAGGGAATACTATGAACAGTTAGGTATATGCCAACAAATTGGACAATCTAGAAGAAATGGACAAGTTCATAGAAACATACAGCTTGCCAAAACTGACTCAAGAAGAAATAGATAATTTGAACAGACTGATCAATAGAAGCGAAATAGAATCTTTAAAAAAAAAAACCAAACAAATAAACAACAACAACAAAAACTCTCTGTAAACGAAAGTCCAGGACCAGATGGCTTCACTGGGGAATTCTACCAAACATACCAAGAATAATTTATACTATCCTTCTCAAACTATTCCAAAAATTGAAGAGGAAGGAAGACTCCCAAATTCATTCTATGAGGCCACAATCACCCCGACACCAAAACCAGACAAAGACACTACAAAAAAAAGAGAAAATTATAGGCCAAGATCTTTGATGAATATAGATGCAAAAATCCTCAACAAAATATTAGCAAATTGAACCCAACAATACATAAAAAGAACATACACTATGATCAAGTTGGATTCATTCCAGGATCACAAGAATGGTTCAACATATGCAAATCAATCAGTGTGATATGCCACATTAGCAAAAGGAAAGACAAAAACCACATGATCATCTCAACAGACACATAAAAAGCATTTGACAAAATTCAACATCCATTCATGATAAAAACTCTCACCAAAGTGGGTACAGAGGGAACATATCTCAACATAATAAAGGCCATTTATGACAAACCCACAGCCAACATAATACTCAATGATAAAAAGCTGAAAGCTTTCCTGCTAAATTCTGGAGCACGACAAGGATGCCCACTCTCATCACTCCTATTCAACATAGTATTGGAAGCCTTAGCCGCAGCAATCAGACAAGAAAAAGAAATAAAAGGTATCCAAATTGGAAGGGAATAGATAAAACCGTCATTATTTGCAAATGACATGATACTCTATATAGAGAACCCTAAAGTCTCCACACAAAAACTATTAAAATAAATTAATTCAGCAAGGTAGCAGGATACAAGATCAATATACACAAATCTGTTGCATTTCTTTACACTAATAATGAATATCAGAAAGTAAAAAAAAAAAAAAAAAAAAAAAAATCCTGTTGAAAATCACATAGATAAAGTACCTAGGAATAAACTTAACCAAGGAGGTGAAAGACCTATATGCCAAAAACTATAAAACATTGATAAAGGAAATTGAAAATGATTCAAAGAAATGGAAAGAGAACCTGTGCTCTTAGAGTGGAAGAATATTGTCCAAATGGCCATACCCAAAGCAATCTACAGATTTAATGCAATCCCTATCAAAATACCCAGGACATTTTTCACAGAACTGGAACAAACAATCCTAAAATTTATATGGAATTACAAAAGACCCAGAATTGCTGAAACAATCCTGAGAAAAAAGAACAAAGCTGGAGGCATAACCGTTCCAGACTTCAGACAATACTACACAAAGCTACAGTAATCAAAACAGTATGGTGTTGGCACAAAAACAGACATATAGATCAATGGTACAGAATAGAGAGCCCAGAAATAAACCCATACACCTACAGTCACTTAATCTATGACAAAGGAGGCAAGAATATACAATGGAGAAAAGACAGTCTCTTCAGCAAGTGGTGTTGGGAAAGCTGGACAGCTACATGTAAATCAATGAAATGAGAACACTCCCTCAAACCATATACAAAAATAAACTCTAAATGGTTTAAAGACCTAAATATAAGACATGACCCCATAAAACTCCTAGACTAGAACATAGGCAAAACATTCTCTGACATAAATCATAGCAATATTTTCTTAGATCAGTTTCCCATGGCAAAAGAAATAAAAGCAAAAATAAACAAATGGGACCTAATTAAACTTAAAAGCTTTTGCACAGCAAAGGGAACCATCAACAAAATGAAAAGACAATCTATGGAATGGGAGAAAATACTTGCAAACGATGCAACTGACAAATATATACAAACAGCTCATACAACTCAATATCAAAAAACCAAGCAACCCAATTAATAAATGGGCAGAAAACCTAAACACACGTTTCTCCAAAGATGACATACAGGGCTTCCCTGGTGGCGCAGTGGTTGAGAATCTGCCGGCCAATGCAGGGACACGGGTTCGGGCCCTGGTCTGGGAAGATCCCACATGCCACTGAGCAACTAAGCCCGTGAGCCACAACTACTGAGTCTGCGCGTCTGGAGCTTGTGCTCCGTAACAAGAGAGGCCGCGACAGTGAGAGGCCCGCACACCGCGATGAAGAGTGGCCCCCGCTCGCCGCAACTAGAGAAAGCCCTCGCACAGAAACGAAGACACAACACAGACAAAAATTAAATAAATAAAAACTTTAAAAAAAAGATGACATACAGATGGGCAACAAGCACATGAAAAGATGCTCAACATCACTAATTATTAGAGAAATGCAAATCAAAACCACAATGAGGTATCACCTCACACCTGTCAGGATGGCCATCATCAAAAACTCTACAAATAATATTGATAAATGCTGGAGAGGGTGTGGAGAAAAGGGAACCCTCCTACACTGTTGATGGGAATGTAAATTGGCACAGTCACTGTGGAGAACAGTATGGAGGTTCCTTGAAAATCTAAAAATAAAGCTACCATGTGATCCAGCAATTCCATCCTTGGGTATATATCCAGAAAAGATGAAAACTCTAATTCGGAAAGATACATTCAATCCATTGTTCATAGCAGCACTATTTACAACAGCCAAGACGTGGAAACAACCCAAGTGCCCATCAACAGACGACTGGCTTAAGAAGATGTGGTATAAATATAAAATGGAATATTACTCAGCCATAGAAACGAATGAAATATTGCCATTTGTAGCAATGTGGATGGACCTAGAGAATATTATGCACGTTGAAATAAGTCAGACAGAGAAAGACAAATACCATATGGTATCACTTATATGTGGAATCTAAAAAATAATACAGGGCTTCCCTGGTGGCACAGTGGTTAAGATTCCTCCTGCCAATGCAGGGGACACGGGTTCGAGCCCTGGTCCGGGAAGATCCCACATGCTGCGGAGCAACTAAGCCCGTGCGCCACAACTACTGAGCCCACGTGCCACAACTACTGAAGCCCACGCGCCTAGAGCCTGGGCTCCGCAACAAGAGAAGCCACTGCAATGAGAAGCCCACGCACCGCGGCAAAGAGTTTCCCCCACTCGCCACAACTACAGAAAGCCCACGCGCAGCAACGAAGACCCAACGCAGCCAAAAATAAATATTTTTTTTAAAAAGTAATGAAGAAGATAAGGATTTAAGAGAATGTGACAGATATTTCAGATTGGCAAAACGGTACAAAATAAAGGTAATGGGAGTCCTGAAGAAGAAAACCAAAGCAAGGAAACAAAATAAATACTAAACACTGTAAGTTAAGAAAATTTGCCTAAATTGCAAAAAAAAAAAAAAAAAAAAAAAAAGTGTGTGTTGCGGGGGAGATTATCCCAGGTGGGCCTGACCTAAACAGGCGAGTCCTTAAAAAGGAACTGGGCTCCTGGTACTGAGAAGGCTACAACACCTGAGAGACACTTGGTATCAGGGAGATTTTCCATTCCATTGCCAGGACCTGAAAGCAGTCTCTAGGAGCTGAGAGTAACCCCTGGCCAACAGCCAGCAAAAACACAGGTACCTCAGTCCTACAACTACAAGGAACTGAGTCCTGCCAGCAACCTGAATGAACCTGAAAGGCAACCCTGAGCTTCAGGCAAGATTACAGCTCTGGCCGACACCTTGATTTTAGCCTTGTGAGAACCTGAGCTGGAATCCAGCCATGCCAGGCCCCGACTTCTAACCTACATAACTATGAGCTAATAAATGGCTGTTGTTTTAGGCTGCTAAATTTGCGGTGATCTGTCATAGAGCCATAGAAAACTAATACACCTCGGTTCTAACATTGGCCCTGCTTCCAGTTTACTGGGTGACCAAGGGTATGTCACTTACCCTCTCTGAGCTTCAGCTTCCATAGTTAATGACAACAACAACTCATCTCCTGCCGGCAGGATTCATATGAAAATCAAATTACTTAACGTACGTGAAAGCATTTGCAAAGTTATTAAGTGGCTTATAAATGGAAAGTTTATTATTGTCATGTTCAAAATAAACCCCCAACTTTGACCGCAGGAAATGATTTAGAATCAACCAACCTAGGGCTTTGGAGTTAAAGAATCACTGGGCTAAAATCCAGGCTCTTCCACTTATTAGCCCATCTTTTGATGGGGTTATTTAACCTCTTGAAGACCTAGTGTCCTGGGTGTACAAATATGAACCTTATAAGACTGTTGTGTGCTTCAAATATCATAGTGCCTGGCACAGAATAAGCGCTCAGTAAAACACTAAAAATAACACTAAAAATCATTTATGTACCAGGCCTGGAGAGCAGCCCATCCAGATCGGGGCAGATCAGAAGGCTCCAGGAGAGAGATTTTCCAATGAAATCGATCGAATACTAGATGTGTCTGAATATCTTCAGAGCCGATTCAGACATCCGGCAAAGTTTACAGTTGCATTACTGATAAATATGTAGAAAACTAAGAAACCCAAAAGCCAGGTGACTATTAACTCCAGGGGAAGGATTGTGCAAGAAAAAAAAAAAGTAATAACCATAATTCACTACATGGATCAGCTGTATAAAATATTTACCAAACATTGAGACATTTAATAAGATAAACACCGAATAGTGATCCAATCAAAAGTACACTATAACTCTATTGGGAGCACGCGGGGAGGGTGAGGCACACGTGTGGAAAAGGCAGGAGGAGAAATGAAAAAAATTTAAAGAAAAAAGAATGGATTCAAGGATGAAGTGTTATGCTCTAATTTGAAAATTGTAAGTGAAAGATATTTTAGTCCATTAAAGATTTTAATTTGTAAAACAAAGATACAGTGATAGTAATATTTTAAGAAGGCCACGACCGCAGGATTTGGGGCTAGCTCAGAGTCATATGACAGGGCAATATTTTCCTGTCAGAGGGAGAGCTGCAGGGTTCCAGAAGTTACAGAAGTTTCTAGCAAGTGAAAATTAAATCCCTATGTATTTTACTTTGGGAAGGTAAAGAAAATAGTAAATAAACATGAAGGCATCTGCCTAAATCAAATCCGAGCAGAGACAAAATGACATACGGGTGGCAGTGTTCAGGAGTGAATTTGACATCATTTATTCTCCAGGCTCACCAGATCCAACACTAAACAAGTCCATATCCAGCTGACACGATGGCCGAGGGCCTGTAACAAAATAGGGGCTTATCAACCCTGGGTTGGTTGATTCTAAACCATTTCCTGTGGTCAAAGTTGGGGGTTTATTTTGAACATGACAATAATAAACTTTCCATTTATAAGCCACTTAATAACTTTGCAAATGTTTTCACGTACATTAAGTAATTTGGTTTTCACATGAATCCTGCAGGCAGGACATGAGTTATTGTTGTCAGTAACTATGGAAGCTGAAGCTCGGAGAGGGTAAGCGACATACCCCTAGTTACACAGTAAACTGGAAGCAGGGCCAATGTTAGAACCGAGGTGTATTAGTTTTCTATGGCTCTATGACAGATCACCGCAAATTTAGCAGCCTAAAACAACAGCCATTTATTAGCTCATAGTTATGCAGGTTAGAAATTGGGGCTTTTCCCCCAGTAGTATCCTAATGTATAATTTACATGCAGGAAAGAGCACAGATCTTAAGTGCTCAATTTCTTTTTTATACGTGTATATACCTATGTGAGCAGCACTCAGATCAAGATCCGGAACACTTTTATCACCCCCCAAAGAGCTCTTCTATGTCCCTTTCCAGTTAATTCCACCCCCCTCTGCCTCCCCGAGGTAACTGCTATTGTGACTTTTACTACCGGAGATTAAGCTTTGCCTCTTTTTAAGCTTCAGGTAAATAGAAACGTGTAGTATTTACTCATATGTCTGGCTTTTTTCACTCTGCAGGATGTCTGTGATTCATCCATGTAGTTGTGTATATTCATGCTTTGTTCTTTTTTAAAAAATGTATTTTGATTTTTTAAATTGAGGTATAATTGATATATAACGTTATGTTAGTTTCAGGGGTACGGCATAATGATTTGATATTTGTATATATTGCAAAATGATCACCTCAATAAAATCTAGACAACATCTGTCACTACACAGTTACAAAAATTTGTTTTCTCATGATGAGAACTTTTAAGAATTACTCTCATGCTTTATTCTTTTATATCCCACTGTACGAATATCCATTCTACTGCGAATGGACATTTGGGTTGTTTGAAGCCCTGTGCTCTTAACCGCTAAGCTATGCATGAGGTCAATGTCATCCCCCAGCTGATTGGCTTTTCTTGGACTTCACTTACGAAGGCTGGTGGGATTGCTGGAGTGGATTCATTGTCAGGGAGCAGGTGACAGCCTTGGGGCTTCTCAGGAAGCAGGCCTTGGACCATGCTGGTGAGGGTAAGAGGTGAAATACCTTTGCCCACCGGAGACAGGAGAGCCCAGCTGCATCCCAAGGCTGCCTCACCCTTCAAGGGCAGCCACAGTTTCTCCCTGAGGGTAATTGTTTTGAAATCTCCATGGAGACTCGAGAGCCCCGACAGTTCCCTGGGACGTCCCTGGGCTTCCATCTCTCAAGTCATCAGGGTTAGGAGGGGTTGTCTGGCCTCAAAAGCCATTTGTAAAGCTAACAAACAAATCACAAGGTAAATTGAGTCCCATGTGTCTCTGGGTGAACCCAGCAGCAGTTTCATTGTGGGCTTAAGGGTGGGATTGCTAAGGCGCAGGCACGTGGGGTCACCTGCACAAAGCCTGGGGAAGTTTTATGGGCCCTCAGTGGACTTGCACGCCAGCTACAATGAACATGCCCGACAAAGGGGCCCTTTAAAGAAAAGTTTTATGGCCTTCAACAGCAAGCTGAGGCTTGTTCTCTGGCTTTGCGGAGGAGGTGAGGGAGAAGGTGATTTACAGCAGCTGGGGTACCTCCCCTCCTGTGAACTTCTCCAGGTTAAAACACGCATCTGGTGGTCTCCAGAAGCCTGCAGGCTGGTCTATGGTGAGCAGCTGGGGGTGACAGCTTACAGCTGCAAAGATGATTAAAAGCCTGGCAAACGGGACTGATGGGCACTCTTTCAAAGAACTTGGATTATTAAGCCTGGAGAAGTAAAGACGAATATCCACACTCAAGTATATAAGGGGCTTTTACACCAAAGTCGGTGGTCAGCTATTCTCCATCTCTCAGAAAAAGGAAAAAAAAAAATCATAAGATGATGAAGTGGTTTTAAATTCCAGCGGGAGGGACTGAGGGTTGAGAATAAAAAGCAAGGTCTGACAATAAGAACTGAAAATTAAACTGGGTTACTGTGGAAGCTGATGGAGCCTTTTCTGCAGAACTGGGCAAACAGACCGGAAGTACCTAAAGGTCAAGAGGAGACGGGTGACCTCTCAGGTTGCTCTATTTCTGCACTGTTGTCTTAGTGTGGGTCCCTGACAAGCAGACCCTGAGACAAGGATGCAGGTGCAAGCAGTTCACTTGGGAAGAGGTCCCAAAAAGCACAGTGATGGCCTGGAGAAGTGAGACAGGGCAGGAAGGAAGGCCAGTCAAGGGTGAGCTCAACAGTGGGTGACCTCTGTGAGCAACTGGGTGCAATGGCACTGGGGGCTCTTTGTGAGATGAGGTGAAGCAGAATTGTTGTCCCCCGCGAGCAAAGAAGCTGGGGGACTTATCCAGCAGTTTCCACCTCTCACTGGTTGAGGCGCATTCCTTTTCTGAAGAGTCCTGTGGCCGTTTACTTGGGTAACAGAGCCTTAGAAAAATGAGACTACACAGACTTTTTCAGGATTTGGGGGATAAACTTTGATACCAGGGACCTAAGACACCACCATGGGCCCCCTGTTAGAATGGGAAGAACATGGGGGCCAGGTAATAAATGGAGCTCTGGCCCAGGTCTGCCTGATGGTGGTTCCACTGGGCCCATGAACCTCCCCAGTGGTCATTCCTCTGGTCGCTGAGTGTCTAATTGGAATGGATATACTCAGTGGTTAGCAGGGCCCCCATCCATATTGGTTTCTTGGCCTATGGAGTAAGGGCTACCACAGTAAGAAGAAAAGATGGGAGACTCTGAAATGCCCCCTCACACACCAAGCCAAAGAGTAAATCACAAGCAATAGCACATCCTAGGGGGTTGGCAGAGATTAGGGCCACCGTCAATGACTTAAAGAATGCAGGGTGGGTACTCCCCAACTATCCCCATTTAATTCACCAGTCTGGCCCCTAAAAGAACTGGATGCATCGCGGTGAATGAGAGTAGATCACGCGATCAAGCCGCAGCCCCAACTGCAGCTGCTTTGCTCGGTCTTTACTTCTGGCACATGTATGTGGCCATGGATCTGGCAAATATATTCTTTTCCATCTCTAATAGCTTGCATTTGTGTGGGATGGACAACAGTAGACATGGATGGTCTTGCTTCAGGGCTATGTTAACTTTCCCAACATCTCTCATAACTTGAAGAGCTCTGGACCATCTGGACATTCTGCAAAACATCGCATGGGTGCACCATGTTGCTGGCGTCATGTTAATCTTACCAGATGGGCAAGGAGTGGTATGTTGGAGGTCTTGATAAGACACATGAGCTCCAGAAAGTGAAAGATGAACTCTATGAAAATTAGGGCCCTACCGCAGCAGTGAAGGTTTGAGGGACCCAGTGAGCTGGGGCATGCTGGGGCATCCCCTGCAAAGTAAAAGACAACTTATTGCATTCCACATGTCCCACCACTAAGAAAGGAGTGCCATGTTTGTTAAGCCTCCTCAGGCGGTATCCATCAACTGAGTGATAGAGAAGGCTGCCAGCTTTGTGTGGGACCCAGAGCAGGCAGGAACTCTGCAGTAAGTTCAGGCTGAGGTGCCAGCAGCCCTCTTTCTTAGACTATAAGGCCTGATACTTGAGATAAGAATAGCGGGAAAAGATGCTGGATAGAGTTTATGGCCAGCCCCGACAGAAGATCACAATGCAGATGCCTAGAGCCAGCTTCCGGAGCAAGGCCATGCCATGCCATTCAGAAAGCAGCTCCCTGCATGCTACTGGGCCCTGATGGAGCTGGAGCATCTAAATATGGGATATCAAGTGAACATGTGATCATAACCACCCGTTATGAGCCGAGGCTGTAAGATCTACCAAATCACAAGTTTGGGCAGGCCCAGCATAATCCATTGTGTGATAAGAATGGTACTCCTGGGTTGGATACAAATAGGAGCAGAGAGCACAAGTAAGGTGCACAAACAGGTGATCTAGATGCCATGTCATCCACCACTGTTGCACCAGCATCTTCCCTTCAGCTGACCTCACAGGGTGACATGTAGGGGTCCCTTATGACCAGCTGATGGATAATGGACAAGGCTGAGTTTGGGTCACAGATGGATCAACTTGGTAGGTTGTTGTAAGCCCCAAATGGGGGGCTGCCGCGTTATAGCCTCAGTCAGGGGTGGCCCTGAAGACAGAAGTGGGGAGAAATCCTCTCAATGGGCAGAGATCTAGATGAGGCACCTGATAATTTACCTTGGGCAGAAAGAGACGCAGCCTGAAGTAAGAAAATATATAGACTCATAGGCAGTGGCAAATGGCTGGGCTGGTTGGTCAGGGTCCAGAAAGGAGAAAGATTAGAAGATCAGGGACAAACAAATCTGGGGAAGAGGCATGTGGAGGGAGGGAACTATGGGGGTATGCACAAAATATGAAGATATTTGTATCACACATAAATATGCACCAGAGAGCACCAACCACAGGAGAGGCACTAAACAACCAGGTAGAAAGAATGATTCTGCCAGTTGACATCCACCATCCTCTGTCATTGGCCACCCTAATGCTGGCACGATGGCATAACAGGTGTGTGAATGAAGTAGTTATGGCAGCAGGGATGGAGGTTATTTATGGACCCAATCGCTCTCTCTCATTAAGGCTGATTTAGCTACTGGCACTGTTGAATGTCCAACCTGTCATTAACAGAGAGCAAAGCTAAACTCCCAATATGGCGCCATTCCTCAAGGAGGCCTGTTGACCACTTGGTAGCAAGTTGATTTCCACCCTGGAAAGGGCAATGATTCAACTTGACTGGGATCAACAGGTATTTGTGGTATGAGTTTACCTTTCCTGACTACAGGGGCTCAGCAAGCACCCCACCTGTGGGCTTACAGAGCACTGGATTCACTAACATGCGATCTCACACGCCATCACCTCAGACAGAGGGACCCTCTTTACAGCAAATGAGGCATGACAGTGGGCACATAACCCACGTAACCACAGGATGCTCTGGTTCTATCATATACTGCACCACCCAGGAGCTGTTGGCACAATAAAGCAGAGGAATGGCCTGTGAATGGTGCAGCTGATACCCCAGTTTGGAGAAAATATTCTGTAAGGGTGGGATGCCATCCTTCAGGACATTGTCCATACTCTAAATCAACAATGATTATTGTTTTGCTGCTGTAGCCCCAACAGTTAGGATATGTAGATCCAGAAACCAAGAGATAGAAGTAGCAGTGTCCCGATTCACATCAATCCCATTGATCCACGTGCGGTATTTGTGCTTGCAGTCCCCATAATATGGATCTACAGGTCCTGGTTCTCAGAAGAGAAACGCTTACCTCAGGGGCACAGTATGGTTTTCATTATACGTTAAGATTCAATGGTCTCCCAATCTCTGGGCTCCTTACGCCAAGTGACTAGTAGACAAAGAAAGGCATCACCACCCTGGCAGTGGTGGACCCCTGATCATTAGGAGGAGATAGAGCTGCTGCTATACAACCAGGACACTGAGGAATCTGGCTCCCAAATCATCCACTGAGGAATCTCTTGGTGCCCTTAATGTCCAGGGTTAATGGTAAACGGACAAGTACAGCAGTCACAGCCTAAGAAGCCCATGGTAACCCAGGGTTCAGACCTTTTAGTGATGAGGGTCTTTATCACCTGACCAGGAAAGGCAACTAGACAACAGGGGTGTTAGCCGAGGGGAATCTCTAAAAGCTGCTGGTGGAGGAGGAGGATCTACTATGGCTTCAAAATTAACTATGGCTTCAAAATCAACTGCAGCAGCAGCAGGGGCTATAGTTCTCCTACTAACCCTTTTCTTTTAAGTTTCCCAGAAAATAAGACCCCAGAATGCTGGACAAGCTCTTCTCAAGGGGAGTCAACTCATTATAAGAAGCAAGTGAATGAAGTGCAAGGGGCGGACTGAGGGGAATACTGTCCGGTTCTACCCAGATCCCCCTTTAGGACCAACCTACCCAGCCCCCGTGACTGATGGCTCACAGCCGTGTCCTTTAGTGGGCATTATCCTCAGGTACAGTGAACTTCCTTGCCCAAGGTTATGCTCCTTTCCAAGGGAAGCCTGCAGCCAAAGACTGAATGACAAAGACCTAGTTTGTGAAACAGAGGTTCAGGAAGCCCTCAGGTCCAAGAAGTCCTTTCTCTGCAGTCCTTACAGTTTACCTCTTGTTATGACTAATGCCAACCCCATGATGCAGCTGGATTACGAAGAGAGAAAGTCAGAATGTGGAGAAAAGGGAGCCCTCGTACACTGTGGGTGGGAATGTAAATTGGTGCAGCCACTGTAGAAAACAGTATGGAGGATCCTCAAAAACCTAAAAATAGAGTTACCATGTGATCCAGCAATCCCACTCCTGGGCATATATCTGGAGAAAACCATAATTCCAAAAGATACATGCACCCCAATGTTCACTGTAGCACTATTTACAATAGCCAAGACATGGAAGCAACCTAAATGTCCATCGACAGATGAATGGTACATATATACAATGGAATACTACTCATCTGTAAAAAAGAATGAAATACTGCCATTTGCGGCAACATGGGTGGACTTGGAGGGCATTACACAAAGTGAAATAAGTCAGATGGAGAAAGACAAATACCGTACGATATCACTTATATGTGGAATCTAAAAAATACAACGAACTAGTGAAAATAACAAAAAAGAAGCAGACTCACAGATATAGAGAACAAACTACTGGTTACCAATGGGGAGAGAGAAGTGGGGAGGGGCAAGATAGGGGGTAGGGGATTAAGAGGAACAAACTATTATGTATAAAATAAGCTGTAAGGATATATTGTACAACATAGGGAATAGAGCCAATATTTTATAATAGCTATAAATGGAATAGAACCTTTAAAAATTGCGAATCACTATATTGTACACCTGTGGCTTATATAATATTGTACATAAACTATACTTCAACTTAAAAGAAATTTTTTTAAAATTTCAGAACAGGAAAAAAGAAAAAGAGAGGAGGTCAGTGTCAGGGATTTCCCTGGTGGCACAGTGGTTAAGACTCCGCGCTCCCGATGCAGGGGGCCCAGGTTCGATACCTGGTCAGGGAACTAGATCCCACATGCATGGCACAACTAAGAGTTCGCATGACACAACTAAGGAGCCTGTGTACTGCAACTAAGGAGCCCGCGAGCCGCAACTAAGGAGCCCGCCTGCCACAACTAAGACCCGGCGCAACCAAAAAAACAAAAAAGTCAGTGTCAGGCCTGGAGGCCTAAACAAGCTAAGCAGGCAGGGCTGCCTACATAACCCGTGAGGCTCCACGCAAAACGAAAATGCAGGGCCCTTGTTCCAAAGGCAGGGAAAAAGTACTGTTAAAGTTACAAAAATATAAAGCTTTTTCCTTTAAAAATGTTTTATGATTTATAAAACACAATAGGAGTAACAGTGATACATGAATAACAATATAAACGTACAAACTGCAAACAGTAACATTTTCGGTGTCATAACATTATGTGGTACAATAAATAATACTTTACTAATGTGATATCTTGACTGATCATATTTCTCTGGCTCACTTTTCTGAAAATTCATTTATTAGGTCATCAAAATTTATACTTTTAGCGACTTCATTTTCAGTCAATACAAATCGAAAGCAACATCAGTCACTCTTGGCAAATGCGAAATTGCAGGTAACTTTGGTAATTTTTAATTTTGAAAAGGATCTTTTTGCTGATGCAACTGTTACAAAGAACTGTTAAGAGTATTTTCATAGGCTGTGACAATATTGGGATACATATCTAAACAATTATTTCAAAATATATTTTGAAATTCAAAAATTTCAGTATATTTGGAGCCGATGATTCTGATGGAACTTTTTTTACTAAAAAAGTTTCTAAAAAAATTTCTATACAAATCAGTTTCATGTAAGTCTGACTTTAATTTTAAATGTAAATTTATACAAGGCACTTTAATATTTTGTCTGACATTTCCTGTAACTTGTACGGGTCGTAGAAGAAATTGAAAGTGGCTTCATGATTTATATATAATTCAAAATGCCTGTTTATGTATTCTATTACTGTATCTTCAATTACAAGGAAAACAATTTAAAAGTTGTCCTTTTTGTTAATAATTGGTTCATCCAAAGTTTCCTATGAAAATCGTGTTCTTTTGTGTTGAAGTTGACGATCTTTAAATTTAATTTCTATTTCTGAGCCTGTGGGTATTTGTCATGCAATGCTGCAGTAGTTTTCAAACCTTGGGATTCTAAACTCTTTGAAAAACTCTAACAGCTCCCTGATATGCTTTATTGCAACATCCATGTGTATACTTTTATTTTTTCGTAATTTACTGACAGGACTTCCCTGGTGGTGCAGTGGTTAAGAGTCTGTCTGCCAATGCAGGGGTCATGGGTTCGATCCCTGGTCCGGGAAGATCCCACATGCCGCGGAGCAACTGAGCCCGTGCGCCCCAACTACTGAGCCTGCGCCCTAGAGCCCGTGAGCCGCAACTACTGAAGCCCGCGCGCCTAGAGCCCGTGCTCCGCAACAAGAGAAGCCACCGCAATGAGAAGCCTGCGCACCGCAGCGAAGAGTAGCCCCCGCTCGCCGCAACTAGAGAAAGCCCGCGCGCAGCAACGAAGACCTAACGCAGTCAAAAATAAATAGATTTATTTTTTAAAATTTATTTAAAAAAATTTATTTAAAAAAATTTACTGACAAAGTGTACTGTCTGAGCTTGGGCAGCTCCTGTCCAGGGGCTCAGGCTGGAGAGTTAATGTTTGTACAGATGCCGCAGGGATGGGGTCCAGGCACTGACAGGCAAGCAGCCCTCCCACCGCAGGTCCCAGGGCTAACCCCACACGGAGCCCCTCCTCTCTGCTCAGCCACAGCTGCTGATTCTGCTGCAGCCGCCACCATCAGCACCATCAATCTGGACCCTGGGGCTCTGCGGTGACCTGGACTGCCCGGAGGTGTGCATGAGCACCCCGGTTCACGAGGGAATCGCTTGGGTTGGGCTGTCTGCAGACCCAGAGCTGCCAGCCAGTGTTATCTGTGCTGCTCGCGTGCATGCTCCAGTGTCCCATCAGATGTCACTTATGAAACACAGGTTTTTTTAAAAAATAAATTTATTTATTTTTGGCTGCGTGGGGTCTTCGTTGCTGCACGCAGGCTTTCTCTAGTTGCGGAGAGCGGGGGCTGCTCTTTGTTGCGGTGCGTGGGCTTCTCTTGTTGCGGAGCACGGGCTCTAGAGCGCAGGCTCAGTAGTTGGGGCGCACGGACTTAGGTGCTCCGCGGCACGTGGGATCTTCCCGGACCAGGGCTCGAACCCGCGTCCCCTGCATCGGCAGGCGGACTCTCAACCACTGCGCCACCAGGGAAGCCCGAAGCACAGGTTTAAAGATAAAATGAATAAGAATTTCAAGACGGCGTCAGCTGAGCATGGGGTCTTTCTGAGAGCGGGCCCCGCGCCATTGCTGACACTGTGTGCGAGCGTCAGGTTGGACTTCTGACCAGTTCACTGGTCAGCTGGTGCCAAACCTCCTGTCTTGATTTGAGCTGTCCTCAAAGCAGATGGGCCCTGAGACAAGGTGCGAGTTATGAGTTGGGAGGTGATCACAGGAAGCACAGTGACTGGGTGAGAAAGTGAGAAAGGAAGTGGGGAAAGCCAAGTGAGGTCTGCTATTGGGTGGACTGTCCTGTGCGCAACTGGGGTGCAATGCTGCCGGGGTGCCCCTTGCGGGGGAGGGGGGGAACTACACGGAAGACGCCCAGAGTCAGCCTTCCACTGAGAGGCCAGGAAGCTGGGGTATTTGTTCTTCAATTCCCATTTCTCATTGGTTGAGGGTCACTCCTGTACCCCGGGGCCATTCACCCAGGCTGCTCCAACTTCCCAGCCCAAGCCACGCATGCCCGCTGAGCTAGAGAATGCCTTTTGGTAGAGTCACAGGAAGTGGAGGTGATGTGGGAACTGACTGCAGATGACCTTGGGGTGCAGCTCGGGGCCATGGTTGGGTAGCCGCAACCTCTGCCACCCGTGCCCCCTCCACGTACATCCTTTTCATTTATCCATAATGCTGTAATTAGCGCTTAATTTCCTCCTTACATTAGTACTGCAAGTGCCTCCAGCCACTTTATTCTCTTGCTTTATTTATACCAGTGAGAAGGCACTTAGAAGCAAATTATGCTTGCCTCCATCTCTCTCTACCTGTTTATCTCTGTGTTTATGGGGTGCCTATCACCACGCTATCTGGACATTCAGACGGTCCCATTCGATCAAATTCATTACCCGAGAGGAAGGAAAACTCTTCCTCCAGCCCCGTGCAGAAGGCGCTCGCTCGGCAGCTCACCGAGGGCTCACAGGCTCAGGGAGACCTGCCAGCCCGGCGCCTCTTGTCTTCCAACTCAAGGAGAGGAACATTTTTGGCAAGGAAGTGAATCCCCTCCTGGAACTGGGCATGGAGAGCATGCAAACTCATTTGGAAGATCTATCAGAGGGTGGGTCTCAATATGTTGGGCATTTAAAATTTGAAATGATTTCAATTTCATTGCTCTCCAAATATGAAATTGAGCCCATTTTTCACAAATGTGGCTTCGTGCGCTCTGAGTGCGGCTTCCATCGGAAGATTCCAGATGTTAACTCCTTCTTTCTCACCGTGGAGCGAAGGACGGTGCCAAGCTCAAAGAGTACCGAGCAGCTCTTTGTTCGGGGCCTGTGTGGCTGCTTTAAGGCCCCAGCGCCCCAGCGTGACCTGGGCACGATGGAGTTCTCTGGCCCTCACGACTGGCCACAGCCCTGAGCCCCCTGCCCTGGGCCCCCTGCCCTGCCCTTCCTTCCAGACTCTGCCTTCTGCGCTTGGGCCCCCCTCTGAGTTTATGGCCTGGTCCTGCCTCTCAGACAGTAGTGAGCACCATGACCCTCCTTCACGAGAGCTGGGATTCTGTCTCACAGCTCTGTGGGCCGTGCTGACCACACACCCCATCAATCCAGGACTCTCAGTGTCCCCCGTTGTGGACATTTCTCCCTGGGGAGCTCATGCGGCCTAGATAGGAGGGGCAAAATACCGCTACAAGTGAGGAAGTACAAGTAAAGAAACCCTTGCCCTTTAAAATCACAGAAGTTGTAAAAGATACATGCCCCCCAACATTCATTGCAGCGTTATTCACAATAGCCAAGACGTGGAAGTAACCTAAATGTCCATCAACACAGGAATGGATAAAGAAGATGTGGTATACATACACAATGGAATACTACTCAGCCATAAAAAAGAATGAAATAATGCCATTTGCAGCAACATGGATGGACCTAGAGATTATCATACTGAGTGAAGGAAGTCATACAGAGAAAGACAAATAATATATGATATTTCTGATATGTGGAATCTAAAAAATAATACAAATGAACTTATTTACAAAACAGAAACAGGCTCACAGACATAGAAAACAAATTTATGGTTACCAAAGGGGAAGGGCGGGGGAGGGATAAATTAGGAGGTTGGGATTAAATTATACACACTAGTATATATAAAATAGATAACTAACAAGGACCTACTATATAGCACAGGGAACTACAGTCCATATCTTGTAATAACATATAATGGAAAAGAATCTAAAAATGAATATATAGAGATAGATAGATACAACGGAATCACTTAGCTGTACACCTGAATCAAACGCAACATTGTAGGGCTTCCCTGGTGGCGCAGTGGTTAAGAATCCACCTGCCAATGCAGGGGACGCGGGTTTGAGCCCTGGTCTGGGAAGATCCCACATGCCACGGAGCAACTAAGCCCGTGCGCCACAACTACTGAGACTGCACTCTACAGCCCGCGAGCCACAACTACTGAGCCCACATGCCACAACTACGGAAGCCCACGAACCACAACTACTGAGCCCACGTGCTGCAACTACTGAAGCCTGCGTGCCTAGAGCCCGTGCTCCGCAACCAGAGAAGCCACCGCAATGAGAAGCCCGCGCACCGCAACGAAGAGTAGCCCCTGCTCGCTGCAACTAGAGAAAGCCCGTGCACAGCAACGAAGACTCAATGCAGCCAAAAAAAAAAAACCCCAAAAAATCCACAACACTGTAAATCAACTATATTTCAATAAAAAGTATTTAAAACTTTATAAGATAAATAAAATGACGTAAGTGGCATGTGCTAACTATATTAAAAAAAAAAAACCCCACAAACCAACAACATAGATGAGCAACATAATGAAAACTAAAACCATCCAAAGTTCTACCCACCCAGAGATTGCCATCGTTAACACAGGGTAGTGTACATCTCATCAAATTTCACCTCTGCAAATGTCTACATATAAACAGATATCTTTAAACAAAATTAGGATGTGCCGGGGCTTCCCTGGTGGCGCAGTGGTTGCGCGTCCGCCTGCCGATGCGGGGGGGCCGGGTTCGCGCCCCGGTCTGGGAGGATCCCGCGTGCCGCGGAGCGGCTGGGTCCGTGGGCCGTGGCCGCTGGGCCTGCGCGTCCGGAGCCTGTGCCCCGCAACGGGAGAGGCCGCGGCAGGGGGAGGCCCGCATACCACAAAAACAAAACAAAACAAAAATTAGGATGTGCCATATGAATTAATTAAAAAACTGCTTTATTCACTTAACAACGGATCGTGAGTATTTTCCAAAATAAAAATAGATCAACATTGAGTTTTTAAATGGCCACCCAGTGTTCTGTTGTATGAAAACACTATCATTTATTAAATGTACCTCCTAAGGTTCATTTAGGTCATTTGCAATTTTTCGCTATTATAAACTACACTGTAATGAGCTCACCTGTGTCAGGTATTCCATGGTGACAACTTGCAACAATTGCTGGGTCAGTTGGAAAGCTTTTGACTCATGGCTGACTTTCCCTCCCACTGGGGAAGGGGAGGGGAAAGGAAGCAAGTACGGACAGCAAGCACACTTCCAGTCCTATAGTCACTGTATTGAGTATCTCCTTCCTGCAGACCTCCATGGCATCCCCCCTCCCCCCCTGCCCCAAAAGAAAGACCAGCCCCAGGCAAAATGGGGATGGCTGCCTGGGGTGCTCCCCTCCTCCTGGCCCCCAGCCCTGCCACTCGCCTGTCTGGGCAGCTGGCTTTCAAAGGGTTCCTGCTGCCATGGTGGAGCGTGGCCAGGGCTTTGAGTGTGCAAGGCCAGGATTGGAGATGGGCTCAGGGGGCTCCCTCTGTGACCAGACACAGAGGAGGTCACCAGGGACAGCTCCTTCCTGGGGCTCTGCAAATCCCTTCCCCCCTCCGCCTCTGTTCCTGCTATTAGCTCCCAGAACCCCCTGTCCCTGTCCCTGTGTGTCTTCAGTGCGAATGCTACTTCCTCCACGTTGCTGTCCCTGATTCCAGACAGAAGGGATCCCTCTGGCCCATGCCTTGGGGATCCTTTTTCACAGACACTGGTGCCATTGTTTTGTTGTTACTGAACCAAACTTGGGTCCACTTGCCTACCTCGCAGCAAAACCAATCTACTGGTACTGGGCTGTGGTGAAGGAAAGTGCAGCATTTATTGCAGGGCACCAAGCAAGGAGAATGGGCAGCTCATGCTCAAAAGACCGGAACTCCCCGATGGCTTCCGGGCAAGGGTTTTTAAAGGTAACATTTGGGGTGAGGGTTGCAGCTGGTGGACTTTCTTCTGATTGGTTGGTGGTGAGGTAACAGGGTGGTGTTGCAGGAATCTTAATCATCAACCTTCTGGTTCCAACCAGTCTGGGATCTACGTGCTTGTGGTCAGCATGCAGTCACCCTCCTCCACCTGGGTGGGGTCTTAGTTTCTGCAGAACAACTCAGATATGTGTCAGATTGTTATGTATATCCCTAGAGGAGGAACTAGGACTCTGTTTTACTGCTGAACTATTGTCATTATTTTTCTTGCTTAACTGCTTTTCCTTTGTTTCTGAGTTCTCTCACTTCCCTAATCAGTAACTGCTTGAGTCTGCCTAGGAGACTAAACTCTTTTTTCTACAAACAAGAAACAGGGGACACAGAGGGGCTTTTGTACCCAGGAAGGCCCCACAGGGTTCTGCTCAGTTTCATTATCCCTGCTTCAAGGCTGCGCTGTCTCTTAAGGTGACAACTTCATTTCATTTACCAAGGGCAAGCGTCACTGTGTACCAGGTAGTTTCCAAGCCCCAGCTCTCCAAGGGGCCACATCGAAGACTCACTGGGCAGGAAAGAGGTGGGTGTCTGACCAGAGAAAAAAAGAGGAGAGAGAAGAAGCAGTTCTAAATTCCATATGGAACTTTCTATGTTCCCCCCCACACCACACACAAGGCATGCCTCAGCTGAGGCAGAGTTTCTAGGGCACTAGGGAGCCCAGACTTTGCAGTGAGCATGGCTGCTATGATACTGTGATTTATAATAAGAAATAGCTATTCGGTCTCCGAAGGGTTCCTGGCACAGAGTTCCTAAAACCCTTGGCATTTCCTGTGATAAGGGCAATAAAGCTGTCTTTTGTGATGTTCCTGAGGTGACTTTTGGAAAACCCTTAGGTAACCCAAGGATGGGGACTGGTTGCCAAAGGAACTAACCGTGCGATTAGAGGGTAGGAACTTTCAGGTTCATCCCCCTCAACCCCAGGGGAAGGGAGGGGACTGGAGTTTGGATCAATCACCAATGGCCCATGATTTAATCAATCGTGCCTATGTAATGAAGCCTCCATAAACACCCAAAAGGACGGGGTTCGGAGAGCTTCCAGGTTGGTGAACATGTGGAGTTGTGGGGAGAGTGATGAGCCCAGAGAGGGCATGGAAGCTCCATGTCCTTTCCCCACACCTTGCCTTATGCATCTCTACCATCTGGCTCTTCTTGAGTTGTAGCCTTTTATAGTAAACTGGTGAGCTGGTAAATAAAATGTTTCTCTGAGTTCTGTGAGCCACACTAGCAAATTAATCCAACCCAAGGAAGGAGAGGGTCATGGGAACTTCCATTCTGTAGCCAGTTGGTCAGAAATACAGGTGACAACCTGGACTTGTGACCGGCACCTGAATTCCAAGGAGTGGGGGGGGGGTCATTGGAACCTCCAATTTGTAGCCAGTTATTCAGAAGCACAGGTGATGACCTGAGCTTGTGACAGGTGTCTGAAGTTGGGGGAGGGCAGTCTTATAGGACTGAGCCCTTAACCTGCAGGATCTGATGCTATTTCTGGGTAGATGGTGTCAGAATTTAGTTGAATTATAGGACACCCAGCTGGTGTCACAGAGAATTGCTTGTTGTTGGTGTGGGGGAACCCCTCCCCACCCCACACACATTGGCATTGGGTTCAGGCACCCAAAATAGCTGCCATTCTGAGCGACTCTGGGACGATGAGGAGGGTTTCTGAAATGGGAGGCCAAGCATCCACCAGCACATTGGAGCCTAAGGGCTGGCATTGGTGCTGTCAGAGCTGTGGCGATAGTGTTAGGGAACCGACCGAAACCGCCCACCTTGGCCAGGCACGAGAAGAACCGCTTGCATGTGCTGTCTCACAACAGGAGGTCCCAATAAGGAACATGGCGCTGCCACCAAAAACTAAACAGGAGAATTCGGGAGAGGCCAAAAGGAGGGAGGAAATGCCAGCCCATAATATGTCCTGCCAACCTCCCAGAAACCCTCACTCTAGAATCCATCTTGGCTGAGAGATGCGTGCGCCACCAGGCAGGACCCTGAGTCAGACCAAATATGGGCACAAGCAAGATGACTGGCCAGAGACAACCCAGAAAGCTAACAACATCACCATAAAACCTGAGGCTGCGAGCCACGTGGCAGAGCAGTCCTCCTGGGTTCCCTTACCCTCCTGCTCTCCCCTAAAGCGCCCCTTTCCAATAAAGCCTTTTGCTTTGTCAGTACATTTGTCTCCTCGGATAATTCATTTCCGAGTGTTAGACAAGAGCCCACTCTTGGGCCCTAGAAGGGGTCTCCCTTCCGGTAACAATAGTAATTATTACTACCATTACCACTGCTCTTACGACTATGACTTCTAGTACCACTGAGCCTTTGAAGCAAGGGGGGGGATGTGGAGGAGCTGCAGCTCCGAGGCCCTATCTGCTGTGGCCCAAGGTGCCAAGGAACACCTCTGTTCCATTTTGGGCTATGGCTTAGAAATCCCCTTTTCACAGACATTCGTTGTCTCATCCATGCTTCTAGGCCGCGATCCCTTTAATGACCAGAATTGCATTTTGTTTACCAAAGGCAAGGACTGTGTCCTATTTGACCTTGTATTCCAACAGGTGGAGCACAGTGAGTGACTAATAGTAAATGTTCAGTGAATTATCAGCACTGCCGTGACTTGACCGCTCACCCTCTGTGGTCCACACAACAGCAGCATCAGGAATGACTATCCTCATTTGACCTCTAAGGAAACTGAGGCTTGGAGAGGGTGAGTAACTTGCCCAAGGTCCACAGCAATGAGTGGCAAGACTTCAACCTGGTTATGCTCGATCCCAATACTTGTATTCTTAACCACTGCATGAGTTTTCTACTGCTGATGTAACAAATGACCACACATTTAGTGGCTTAAGACAACACACACTGGGGCTTCCCTGGGGGCGCAGTGGTTGGGGGTCCGCCTGCCGATGCAGGGGACGCGGGTCCGCGCCCCGGTCCGGGAGGATCCCACGTGCCGCGGAGCGGCTGGGCCCGTGAGCCACGGCCGCTGAGCCTGCGCGTCCGGAGCCTGTGCTCCGCGGCGGGAGAGGCCACAACAGTGAGAGGCCCGCGTACCGCAAAAGGAAAAAGAAACAAACAAACAAACAAACAAACACACATTTATCACCTTACAGTTCTGGAGGTCAGAAGTCTGAAATGAGTGTTATAGGGCTATAATCAAGGTGGTGACAGAGCTGGTCCCTTCTGGAGGCTCAGAGGGAGAATCTATTCTTTGCTCCTTCTGGCTTCTAGTGGCTGCGTCACTCCAACTTCTGCTTTCATGGTCACATGACTTTCTCCTCCTACTATTCTGGCCTCCTGCCTCCCTCTTAGAACTCTTATGATTATATTGGGCCTATTTGGGTAAGTCTGGATGATCTTTACATCTCAAGATTCTTAACTTCATCACATCTGCAAAGTCCCTTTTGCCATATAAGGTACCACTCGCAAGTTCTGGGAATTAGGATGTGGATTTCTTTGGGGACACATTATTTGGTCTATTACAGCCACTCCCCGCACTGTCTCCTTTATAAATGGTGATGGGATGAATTAAGGAAGGAACAAGTGGTATGGGACTGTGTGCCCTGAGTTTGGGTTCTCCCCAAAGCAGACAAGGACTTGGGCGCAGGAAACGATCCCAGGAAACCCCAATAGGGCAACGGGGAAGTGAGACAGGGACGGATTAAAAGGCTGATAAGGGTGTATCGATGAGTGCTATCCCACTGGGGACCCTCTTAGGAACTGTTTTGAACACATCTCAGAACCATCCCACCGAGGGCATCTGTATTAGTGGCCTAGGGCTGCTGTAACAAAGTACCACAAACTGGGTGGCTTACAACAACAGAAATGTATTGCCTCACACATATGAAGCCTGGAAGTCTGAAATAAAGGTGTCGGCAGGGTCGCTTCCTCCTGGAGACTTTGAGGGAGAATCCATCCCAGGCCTCTTTTCAAGCTTCTGGTGACTATTGACACTCTTTGGTTTTCCTCGGCTTGTGGACGCATCACTTCAATCTCTGCCTCTGTTTTCACGTCACCTTCTCCTCTGTGTGTCTTCTCCCTGTCACTTCTCTTCTAAGGACAATTGTCATTGAATTTAGGGTCTACTTGGATAATCCAGGATAATCTCATCTCGGGATCCTTAACTTGATTATGTCTACAAGATCCTTTTCCCAAAGAAGCTCACGTTCAGAGGTTCCGGGTGGACATATCTTTTGGGAGCCTCCATTCAGCCCACTACAGCTGTGAAGCTGGAGTACTTATCCACAGACTCTCCTTCCCCACTGGCTGGGGTTGCCTCTGGTGGTGTCAAATCCCAGCACTGAGCCTTGCCCTCTACCAAGAAAGCTCCCGAGCCTCCACAGGAAGCCCCGGTCAGGGAGGCAGAGAGGGAGAGGTAGGTACTTGAGGTGGGAAGCGGTTGGCAGGCTCAGGCACTGTCCACCGTGGTGGCGGGCGAACCCAGAGGTGGCCCAGGGGACACGGCAGGAGGCATCATACAGGGATGTGTAGAATCTGCCTCAGAGAGATGGATGACAGACAGCCTTTCCGCTCTTCTCTCAGTATCCGCCCCCCTCCATCCCTCCCCTCACTCCTTAGGCGTCCTGGCCTTGCTCAGCTTCTGGAATAGATGAATCAGCAGGAAAAACTCTTGTCTGCCCAGAAAGCCGGAGAAAGATTGAGGCTAGGGTTTTTCACTGTCCCTCCCACACAAGCAGGCCCGGGAGTTTGGCTTCGAAGCAGCCCAGCCGATGAGGTTGTACATCTTTCTGAGCAGGCCAAGCGGAAACAGGGGCGGGGTGGTGGTGGGGGCGGGGGGAGAGGTAATTAGTTTGATGAATCTTCTTTTTAAGTCGTTCCCTACATGGAGCTCTCACGGCATTATAGGCTCAGTGATGCATTCTCTAAGTTTTATGAATCCTTAAACATGGGCCATTTTTCAAAAGAGAGAGGTGAAAGTAATCATCTGTCGACACAAGCCCTAGCTGTCCCCGGTCTGGAACAAGGACACCCAATGAGGACCCCAGGCCGCAGAGGGCTTTGGAGAGTTGGGATGAGGCTGAAGCGTTCTCGCTGGCCCCCTGGCCACCAGAAGCGATGTGCATTCAATATCCGACAACGCACTCGACAAGCCTCTTCTACACTCCGGCCCGGTGCTCTGATCTTGGGCTGGGGATGTGAGTCTGACACAGCTCCAGCCGGCATAAACGCACAGCACGCTCAGGGCCGTGGCCCGGGGAAGACTGTGCCAGTAGACCCTCCTCGCTGGGCTGGGTGGCGCCCCCTGCCTGTGATGAGCAGATTGCAAAATTGGCCCCAAATTCTTTCCCGCCCTTTGGTAGTGCCCTCCCACACCGACCTTGAACTTGGATATTGACTTGGTTTGGCTAGTCACAAACAGTACGGTAAGCCAAGGCTTAAAAAGCACTTGCACGGTGGTGCTTGTCCACTTGCTGCTCTTGGAATCTTTGGCCACCACGTGATCGAGTCCAAGCCAGCCTGCTGGAGGACCAGAGCCATGGTGCAGGTAGCCCTTTGCTCCAGCCAACAGCCAGTCCCCAGAAGCAGAGCTTCCTGGCTGACCACGGGCCATGGGCCAGGGATGGGGCACAGCCAATAAAGGAAACGCCATTGGGCAGGTCCCCGCTGGGGCAGCTGGGGTGCAATTCTACCAGGGACCACCGGGGGACCGTGGGGACCTCACGTCTCAGGTGGCCACTCGTGGTTTACTGTCAGGCTGATTCCCAGCCTAGAACAATGCCTCGCCAGCAAAACTACGTTTTCTTTCCATTCCCTTTAGGGGCTTTTTGATGATGGGAGTTACGAGCAGAACTGAGAAAGCTTTGAGCTTGTTTCTAACTAGAGGTTAGTCCCAAGATTGTAAGTTCGTTTTAATGGATGGGGAGGCTTCTCTGGGGGTTGAGTTTAATGCAAGCAAATAGAGCAGACCCCTTGCCCTGGGAGGTAGCTGGTTATTGGGCCAGCGCCCAGGCTGGGTGGCTTCCCCTCCTGCCGGGCTGATGAACATTAGCCCCGACGTGGACCAATCTGGCATGTTCTAGACTCCATCTCTGCTTCACCCGCTGCCAGCCTGAAAAACACAGGGAGCGCCCACTGCGGCCACTGAAGGAGAGGAAACCTAAAAGAGTCGGATCTAGAAAAAGGTGGCCCCCTCCCTGCTCACTTAGGATGAGACACCAGTGTCCGTGGTTCGAAAAGCAACAGCTCCTTTGCCCTGCGCCCTTTCTCTCAATGACCACAATCTCTCTCCCTTTGACCTTCGGCCGTCCGCAGAACCGCCAGCCCCCAGAAATGCCCTTTTCTTGGCTAAAGCCAAACTGGCCATGAGGGCCAGAGGGCCTTTCTGTGCCAGGCTGACCTACCCATTGGATAAGGTGGGAGTGTGCCTGGCACGGTTTGCCTGTGCTGAAGCCACAGCCCCTGTCCAGTAGCAGGGACAGGCAGTGGCCCCGGTCCGGTGGACAGACACGTTGGCCTCCGAGTGTGCTCTGAAGACATGCAGGGCTGGTGGGTGAGCACTGGCCTGGAGCCCAGACCACCAGTCCTGCCCAGCAAAGGCCTGGCCCTGAGCCTTGCTCTCACTTTTCCCTCAAACGGGGGAGCCCCTGACCTGGGAGGGGGGGCCCAACACAGCGGCTGGGCCTCCAGGTCATGCTCCAGGGAAGAGGCCCTCACTTTGGACACCTCCGGATCTGCGAGTCTGTGGGAGAAATGGTGGAAGCCAGCGCCGGGCCTATCTCCCGACTAGTTCTTGGGGGCTGGGAGGGCAGGAGGTGAGGGTAGAAGGGAGGGTACAGACGGTCACAACGATCGAGGCCGATTCCTGTTGAAGAGGTCACGTCCCCTAGGGCTTCCCTTTAAGACCTTTCCTGCCCGATGGGATCACAGAAACCAGCAGAAAAAGTATGTGCGGGTGAATGAACATGCGTGCGTGCGTGTGTGGGCGTGTGTGTGTGTGTTGCCTTTGTATGTATGTGTGAGAACGTGTGTATTTGTGAATGTGGATAATTTGTGCGTGTTGAGTGTGCACGCATGTGTATGCGTGTATATGTTTGTGCGTGTCTGTATTCATGTATACCTGTGTGTGCACGTGTGCGCCCATCTTTGCTGTGGCGTCTCTGGCACTAAGGGAAGAGCAGTTTGGGGTCACAGAACTCCAGACCTAGGAATTAGAGGGAAGATCTGGAGCACGGAGTCCTTGAGAATCATTCAGCAATCGTATTTCCCCCTCGAGTCACAGGCAGGGGCTGCGGCTCCCTGCCAATGACCCCACCTTTGTCCTTTCCACCCTCATCTTTGCCCTGTCACTGTTGGTCAGGGGCAGGGGAGTCCAGGTGCCCCCATCTCCATGGCCATTAATATCCCCTGGCCCCGCCCCACCTCCCCAAGCAGCAGGATGGTGAGGCAGCCAGACTGCCACATCCTAGGGTCACCCATTCCTGCCTGCAGCATGAGGGATGAGCAGATAATCATGTCCTGAGAACGTAGCACACGCCAGGCTCTGTGACTCCTGGCCCGTGGCCACGTGCCCTCCCCATTTTCCCTGGCGGCCCCTTCCAAATACCCCTCATGCACTCACATCCTCATCTCAGGGGCTACCTTCGGGGGACCCCAACAAAGTGAGTGACTTATTGATGAGTTGGAGCAAAGAATCCAGGCCCCGGGGGTCTCAGCACCTTGTGGGTCCCCTTTGGACCACAGCCCACCCAGAAAAGCACATCATCTCTACTCCCTGTGGGCCTCAGCCCTTCCCATGGCTGAGCGGGTCAGATCAATGCTGGGGCCAGTGTCAGCAAGACAACTGTGACAGATCTCAAGCCCCATCTGCCAATACAGCCTTCTCTGTAATAAAGAACATTTTGAACTCTGCCTTTTGGACTTCTATGTCTATTTCTCAATTGGCCGGGAGGAGAAGAAAGGAGTGTTATTAATTGAAACCCCAACATTTATCAATGTATTCCCAGAACCCAAAAGTGCCAGGAACATAACAGGGGCTCATTAATATTTGTTGAATGGAAAAAAGTGACAGAGCAAGATTCACACCCAGGTCTGCCTTCCTCCAAGGCCACGCTGCTTTATCTAGACCCTGTCCAAGAGGGGAGGGGTGGAGAAAGACTGAGGGGCCGGGCCCCAGTGAAATGGTCTTGACGCCTGGCTCTCCTGCCCTCCTGCGAAGACGACATTCTCTGTGGGCCACAGCCCAGGAGCGAGGTCGCCAGCTGCCAGGTGGGGGAAGCCGGGGCCGGGCCGGGAAGGTGCAAATCTCTGCGCATTATCCTGCCAGCCACGTCTAATCACAACCCTGTGTGTTTTGACTGAGAAGCTCTACCTGCCTCTCGGGATTGATGTGAAGATTAATGCCTGTTTAGCAAATTACAGCTTCCCCAGCACCTCCTGCTCCTGGGAGAGAAGGAGCCTTGGAAACGGAAAATAAAAACAAACCTCAGCGCTCTGCTCCGTGTCAAGGCTTGGCCACAGCAATGACAGCTGGGCCCGACTCGACAGAGCGTGGAGGCTTAGCAAAGCGAGGTGAGGCCCGGGGCGCGCCAGCACGAAGGCAGAGGCCATGCCAGGCCCACCCTCGGGCGCTGGGGCGCCCAGGGGCTGAGGGAGAGCACGGGTACGGCCAGGGCCTCCTGCGTACTCTAAGGGCCAGAACAGGGGAGTGGGGGGGAAGGAGAGTCCTGCCCCCAACACTGGAAGGTGGATCAGTCTGCCCCCCTCTCTGAAGCTGTTTCTGTAGTCTCCAAGGCAGGGAGGCTGATTCCTTTCTTCTCAGGAACTCAGAGGGAGAATCTGCGGATTATGGCGACTTTTGCTCCATTTGAGGTTCTTGAGAGATGGACGTTGCGATTGCACCAGGTAAATCCTCAGCTGATCACGTGTGAATAAAGAGCCCACAGGGAAGGCCGAGGACAGGTCTGAAGGGACAGAGTCTGCAGCAGGCGCAGCGGCGGCCCCGATGGCCCTGGCACTCCCAGTTTCTGTGCGCACCAGCAGGGTCCTCTGTGCGCACAGGGACCTCCACCGGAGGGCTTGCTCCCGGCCTCGCGCAAGGCCAAGCTCTCAGCAGGCGCCGCAGGAGTTAGAAGATAATTACTCAGCTCCTGGCCCTGAGATGGGGGACTCCGAGGCAAGCGTGTTGAACCCCGTGGCCCGTGGCGGTGAGCCCTTGATAACGCAACCTTCCCTTCCCCGCCTGGCCTCCCCTATGCCACTGCATTTCCTCCCAAACAAACCAGTTATGCTCGAGTCTAGCTCTCAGAGTCTGCTTCTCAGGGAGCCCAAACTAGGTCAGAATGGAAAGGAGGGATCTCAGGAAGCGAGAGTCTGGAAAACACCGCAGGAAGAGCATAAACAAACCTAGTGGTTGCCACTAGGACAGGAGAAAAAAGGTGTTATGTCCACGCCCATCAAAGTCGCCTTTTTTTTTTTTTTTTTTTTTTTTTTTTTTTCTTAAAATTCCCCAATCCACCCTCTCTCCCTTATGAACAGTCTCTGTTTTTCCAGAACAGCAACAAGGTGCTAACGGAACTGGCCCGTCTGTGAGTGGAAAGATTTCCTGGTGACAGGAGCCCGGCCCTGCCCAGCCTGGAAAATGACTCTGGCTGCCACGTGCTGGCCCAGCGTGGGGTGGGCACCCAGCGGGCTGGGGACACAGAGCCTTCTCTATGGCTCAGGCCCCTTGCTCCCTCCATCCCTTCACCCTCTTCTAGATGAAGTCAGGGATCTGGAATCCCCGGATGCCTTATACAAGAGGCCCGCCCCGGATGCATGGTCCTTGGCCATCTGGAGGACAGAATCTAAGAGGCCGCCATCAGGATTGGCTGTGGTTGGTTTGGGGGACTTTGGATGGCTTTACTTTAGTTCCTGTCCTAGCCCTAGCCCACAGCTCTGTTCCAGAGGTCGCCCAGGTCAGAAATGGAAAACCTTGGGGCTGGAAACCCAACCTGCTGATTTTGCAAATAAGAGGCCTGCCTCCTGTGTGTACCAAGAGGTGAAGAAGCCAGGTCTCGAACCCAGGCCTTTCTGGCTTCTGAGCCCACGCCTATGCTTTTCCTACCAAACCTCACACTGTCCCTCTAGGGGTCTAAAGAGCCAGACACCAGGTCCTGTCGCGGACCCCAGGGGAGCTGCAGGTTGCCTCTTATCTTGGAAGGTCAATGTCCTTGTCTGTAAAGGAGGGCGTGCAGGGCTCCCCGAAGTCTTCTGCTCCCAACCCTGGATCTGCAGAGGGTTCTGTGCTCTAGCAGGTAATGGCCTGTCGTGGGCTAGAAGGCTCAGTCCCCAAGTGTGGGCTTGGCATTATCTCCAGGGACTTGAGGTAGTTGATTTCTGATGGATCAGGCTGTTCTATGGGTGAGTCCAGCTCCACCCCTACGGGCGCCAATTCCCAGAAGCATCTATATCAGCCGTCCGTGAGACTGACTCTGTCAGGCCAGTTCCTGGAGCATGGCTGTTCTGTCAGCTCCTGCAGAAGAAACTACTGCAGTCCTGAGCGGCTAAAAGCAACTGATTCCTTATATTGTACAATTTCATAGGTCGGGAATTTGGGTGGGGTTTGATTGTACAACTCTTCTGCTTCTGGAGGCCCTGAGGGAGGTCTCTCAGTGCGGTTCAGCTGGCAAGACGGATTGTTCTAGAGGCTTCCCTCACATATCTAGAACCTTGGCAGGGCTGGTTGGCAGGTCGGTCTCAGAGTGAGCTTTCCAGCATAAAGTCTCAGAGTAGTCGGACTTCTCACCTGAGGCTCCCGGGCTCCAAAAGCGAATGTTCCAGAGAACCAGGAGGAAGCTGTGTGGCCTTTTATGACCAAAAGCCTCAGAGGTGACATCGGGTGCTTCAGCAGTCACAAGTCCACCCAGGTTCAGGGGGAGAGGCCATAGACCCCACCTCTCATTGGAAGGAGTGTCAAAGACTTTAAGGTCATGTTTTTAAAGTGTTATAATGGCCCAGCAGTCCAAGTTGGCCCTCAGTGCTCCATAACCCACCCCTTCTTCCATACTCCTTCTCCCCTGCCCCCAGCCACTCTCCCACCAGCAAGATAGACAATGTTCACCTCCTCTCTCAGGAACGATCTGAAACACTCTTTCATCTTAAGTGTCAGGATCTTCACGTGTTACTCCCCTGAGGGGCATTTTTACGTGAAAATTGTGGCCAGAGAATGGTGTGGCATACCCAAAGGAATGCATTGCTAATGGTGGAATTTCAGGCATTTACCGCAGGACAGTAGGGGATATATTTTTCGGCCAAGGGACTTTCCTGCTGCAGACAGCTGGCTGCTCAATCTGCCCGGAGCCCATAAACACCAAACTGTGGCCACTGGGGCTCTCAGAGCAGCCTGGACAGCAGCTTCTGCACAGCAGTTCCCCAGCCATCCCTGAGAATCAATACCCAGCCTGCAGAAGGGGAAGAGGTGACATTTCTGGGCCACGCTGGTGGCCGGCTCAGAGCTACCCAGATGTAGTGCCGCACAGTCTAAGGGGCGAGAATGAAGGCAGCGTGTGCACAGAATTCAAGTTCGTTCGAAAGTTAAAACACTTCTGTAGCATTGACTCCCCCAGAGCATTCCACCTCCTTTTCCTCATTATTTGGTTTCTCAGCACTAACCTGTGCATTAGAAACAAAGACCATGTCAAACAAAACAAAACAAAGGATTATGGAACAATGACCTAATGTAGAATAATGCTAATTTCAAGGGGGGCAGGGCAGGGGAGGACCCTGCACCCCACCTGCTTCTGCCCTCCCTCTCTCCCTCCCTCTCTCCCTCTCCCTCTCTCTCTCTCTCTCCATATCACAGCAGGACTTGTTTACCTTATTAGTTTTCTTGGTTTGGTTCAGCCCGACGTCAAGATGAAATGAGTATGGCCAGTGCCTTTCAATTTTTCAGATAAATCTCAGAAATTTCCACACAGGTTCCTTTTAACGTACCCCCCAACCCCTTTAAACCAAAGCTCGGAGTGCTTAGTTTCGGGGGAGAGACATCTGGGAGGTTCTGAGGGGAGACACCAAAGACATTATGAGTCACTTTAAATGAGCACCTACTATGTGCAGGCACCGTTCTAAGCGTTTAAATTCTAAGTGTTTTCCACGACTCCATTTAACTGTCACGACAACCCGGGAGACAGGTGCCAGAACATAAATGACAAAGGAGGATTCTGAGGCATGTCAAGCCTAAGCAAACAGCCCAAAGGCACAGAGCTGGGAGGTGGCAGAGGGTAGATCTGAACTCAGGCTGCCTGTTGCCAGTGTCTGCTAATCCACTAGACCACATACTGATTCTGGTCCTCTGCCTTTGGCCTGGGATCAATTCCAAGTAAATTTAGGCCAAGGCTGATCTCAAATAGATGAGGTGGCCTTGTGCTGGCTGGTGAGGAGGAAGTAACTAAGAAGGCCGGCCTGGTGGGTACAGCCAACGGTGGCTCTGTTTCGGAAGCATGAAGGGCTCTGGGCTGCTTGGAAAACAAAACTAAAGCCCCCTGTTGTAGAACTGAGGAGAAGTGTTTATCTGGACGGTGGAAACAGTGAGCTCTGCTCGACCCTGCAGCCATAAGGAGAGCTCCCTGGGCCTCCTCTTCTAGACCGAATTCCTCTAGGAACATTCCTCCCAAGCCACACAAAGGCGGCCTGTGTCATTAACCCTGGAAGGGCCAGACCCCTGGTACATGCTCCGTGGTTCAGCAAAGCAGACAGCTTCTGCCTGGACTTCACTTTGCAAACAGCACCAGTGTCTGGTTGAGAGTTATTTCTGGGTCTTGGTACAAAGGACATCGCTAGGAGCCAGGAAATCCAGGGTCTGGTCCCAGCTTTGCTATAACTTGCTGCGGGATCTTGGGCATCTCACTTCTCCCTCAGTCTGAGTTTCCGCTTCTTCATCTACAGACTTGCATTATTTGACCTCCAAGTTCCCACCAGACCTGAAGTCTTATGATTCTTACACGAATCACATAGGTGAGTCAACAAAACCTCTCAAACCCCAGGATCAATTTAAGCTGGGAGAGAGTAAGAGAGCATGGAGGGAAGAAGTCGACGTAAGCCAGACAGTCTGGAAACAGGACAGGTGGACGAAGTTGTAGGATTCTCAGTCTGCATAAGCATCATACCCCGCCCCCTCACCCATGCCTCTCTCTCTGCCTTATGAGATTATGAGTCCAAATCCCTTTAATGGGGACAAATCTCTCATTGCAGAATGATTTCCATCCAGAAAGATTCAAATGCAAATCCTCCTGAGAGAGAATTACTCCACTGTTAACTTCACACTGAGGTATAAATGACTGACTGACACAAAATACATTCCTAAGAGCAGCTTTCGAAAGTTGGGAGCCTGGGTCTAGGAGCTTGAAGACAGAGAGGAAAAAGAGCAACCCAAAGAGCAGAGGCTATAAAAGAGTCCAACAGCACGATTAGTCTACAGCCCAACACTGCTTTATACACCACTGTCCCCCTACTTCCCAGCTCTGATGCAGGAGCCATGTTGGGGAGATTTCTGGTTTCAAGAAGCAGAGAGGAGAAGCCAATCAAGCTGAGATACTGGGGAGGCACCTGGAGGAGCTGGGTAACCAACCAGAAAGATGACCTTGTTTCCTCAAGGGCTGAGGAGGGAGACACGGTGCCCAGCTGGCTTGGAGCCCAGGGTAGAGGGGCGTGGGGAGGGAAGCCAGGATGTGCTGAGCTGGCAGGCTGGGCACTGCCCGTGCACGGCCCTACATACATTTTGTGCCTTCAGTGTCCTCACCTTGTAGGAAAGTAGTAGGCTTGTGTTCTAACCAGCTGTCCCCACGTGCGATGTTTCACATGATTTACTAAAGGGGAAAAACATTTGTTTCTCAACGCAGACATCCAAGAGAACCCGGTGTGATGAATGACAGAGGAATCGGCACAGAGGCTGCTCGAGCCCTGGCCCTGATGGCAACCATCATGCTCTGAGCCTCAAGGAGGGAGGGGAACAGGGGCTGGAGCCCAGGCGCCCCTGAGCGGAGACAGAGCCGGGGGTGGGGGCGGGGAGGAGGGACGGAACCAGTTGTGTCTGTCCCTAAGCTCCAGACTCATCCAGACTCGGGCAGGGGACCTTGGCCAGCAACAGGTCTGAGAAATCCATAGCAGAGCATCAGTCGTGGTGGCCTTAACAGGCAGGAATAATTCATACTGTTGTGAGGCTTGGTGCGAAGATGCACATCCAGCACTTAGTACGCAGTGAGCGCTCAAAAACTAATAGCGCTGCCGCTAATTATCCTCTCCTGCAAGAGTGAGGTTCTTGAGGACTGGGTGCCATGGGTGCCCCAGCTGTCCCCCTCCCACCTTCCTCAGCCCCTGGCCCTCCCCTCGGCTTCTGTTCCTTGCCTTTTGTTCCTCTGAACCCACTTGGAAAGGCTGGCTTTGCTGCATCGCCTGGCTGAGCCCCAGGGTCACGGCACTCACTTAGCCCTGGGCGATGCTTTGGCACGGTGGCGATGGTTTCCGGGTAACACTGCCCTCTCGGGAGCACCCCCAGCTAGTGGGCAAGGATCTGAAGGGGTCTGAAGGCTGAAGTTGGATATGGGCCTTTTGCCAAAGCAGCTGTCAGAACCGGGGCTGGGGACTCTCCAGATGGGATGGTGAGTGTGGCCAGGCCCCAAGCTCTAGACGCTTCAGCCTCGGCGGCAGCAGCAGTGACAAATACTGGGATAGCCAGCTGGGCAGGGGCCCGGCGTGGCCTGGCCGATGGATTGTGCCACTGGGGATGTAGAAGGGTGGGTGGCAGCCGGGCCCCAGACCCCATGAGGGGCGCTCAGTCAGGATTCTGAAGTCATGCGGAAATCACAGGGCCCCTCCGATAGCAGCCAGAGGATGAAGCAGGCAGCATGGAAGCAGACTTCCCTTCGGGAGCCCATGTCCAAGGTGGGGGCTTGGTCGGGAAGCCCCATTTCCAAAGACCTGGGCTCAAGGCAGGAGGGACAGGGCTGCTTGAGTCACCAGCATCTTCCCTGTCCCCTGCCTTTGCCCAGTGTTGATGGCACCACATCAGGTCAAGAGCTTCCTAAAGGCCCGGATGGGCACGGACTTCTCTCAGTCCAGCCAGCTGCTAGAAGAGCTCCAGGTGCAAAATGTGCGCCTAATAACCAGCAACACAGGCGCCACAGAGAATGTACCGAGAAGCATTGTGGTGATGTCACTTTTACCAGCAGAGAATTCCGTGGTTTTTATTATGATCCCCAACACAATGGCCACGAGGGGCTGCAGTGCTCTGGCTTAGGAGCTCCATGGATGAAGCAGATCCCATGAGTTCCCATGGAGCAGAATTCGCCCATCCTGGTTTTCGTGGTTACGCTTGCAGAACGAAAGGATTTTTCCACAGCAATGTCATTTTAACAGCACGGTGGTAAGGAGCAGCCTCCCAAGTGTACGGTGTTAACAGTTCCCACGGGCGGGCACTACTTCTCCCGACTCCCCCTCTCCACACACATATAAATACACACACACATACAATACACACACATACATATATACGCATGCACAAATACACGCACACATCCAAACACCAAACACTCACAGAAATGCATACACGTGTACACACAGAAACACAGACCCACAGATTCAGAGTCACCCACATCTTCATCTTGCTGAAATGTAGAGTTCTGATATGGAGAAAGAAAGCAGACCAAGACCGCCTGTTCTTTAGGAAGTGACTGTGGAAGGAGCCTCTTATTGACATTCGGGTAGAGACTCTCCATCCTGTTGTGGTGGCTTCCAGCTCTTTTTGGACTCCGTGGGATAAAGGAAAGAGAGGCGGGCCTCACTGGGCCCCGCCTGGCTCTGTATTCCCAGACTGCGAAGGTTCGGGGCCCTTGGCAGAGGTGAGCTGGGGTGCTGGCTGCAGAATAATTTAAAGTAAAAATAAACTCTTGCCGCCACAGTGGCAATAAGAAGAAGACCATCAGGATCAACGCTTCTGCCAAAAAAATCTACCTGCCTGTGAGGCTGCCGGCAGAACCACGGATGGTACAATGTTATAAGCCTCAAATCTAAGTATGTCCCTGGGTCCTACTCACCATATGTGTTCTGGCTTGCTTGGTCTTCCATTGACAGGATGGGAAAGGAGTTGTACCACTCAGGGTTCAGTGCAAGGAACAGAAACTGCTCCAGGTATTTTATACAGAAAGGGATTTAATACAGGGAAGCCGGTGCTTACAAAATCATTGGAAGCTGTATTCGTTCCCTGAAGCCATCATAACAAATGGCCACAACCTGGGTGGCTTAAAACAACAGAAGTGGATCCTCTCACTATTCTGGAAGCCAGAAGTCTGAAATCAAGGTCAGGTCATGCTCCCTCTGGAGGCTCTAGGGAAGAATCCTTTGCCTCTTTCAGCTTCTGGTGGCTGTCAGCATTCTTTGTAGCTGTAGCACTCCCACCTCTGTCTTCGCATGGCCCTCTTCTCCTCTGTGTTTTCTCCTCCTCTATCTGTTATAAGGACATGTATCATTGGATTTAGGGCCCACCTAGGTAATCCAGGATGATATCATCTCAAGATCTTTAACTTAATTACATCTATAAAGCCTCTTTTGCCAAATCAGGTCCCATGTACAGGTTCTAGGCATTAGGACGTGGACATAGCTTTTGCGAGGCCACCATCCAACCCATTACAGAAGGGCTGTTGTGAAAACTCTAGGCTGGGTCTCCAGAAATGACTCCCAGAATCCTGCAATCCTGACCTGCCAGGGGAGCCACCATCTTTGTCACACGTGGGAAGGCCAGGAGCCACCAATGGAGCAGCTGTATTTAAAAATCCATTGCTGGAGCTGTGAGCTTGCAATCAGGAAGCTGCCCCAGCTGCTGCAGCAACTGCCTCTGGACACTGACAAAACTGGTGAGCAGACACTGGAATGCTGCTATGGAAAATTCCGTGTTTTCTTCAGTCCATCAAGGGCCAGGCAGAGCTGACTACACAGAGTAGATGGTTGTGGTGGACTCCTGTTTGTTGTCCATCTGGTATTCACTCACTTAATTTCCAGGAAAACCTTCCGATTTTCAGTTGGGGGGACACTCTGTATCAGCTGTCAATGGCTGTGTAACAAATTCTTCCCAGACTTCATGACTTCAAACAATAACCATTATTTCTCATGGTTCTGTGAGCGGACTAGGCTCAGCTGGGTGGCTCTTCTGCTCCTTGTGGTGTCTGGAGGCCCAGCTGGTCAGGACCATCCAACATGGCTCCACCCACACAGCTGGCAGGTAGTGCTAGGTGCTGGCAGGGAGATCAGCAGGGGATACTGGCCAGGGCTCCACGATTCTCCCCCACGTGGGCCTCTCCACATGGCTGCTTGGGCTTCCTCACAGCATTCTGTGAGGCTGTGTTCCAAGCAAGCAAAAGCAGAATCCACAGATCTCTTAAGGCCCAGCCTTGAAATTTACACAGTGTCATGTCTACCATATTTTGGGGGTCAAAACAAGGCATAAGGCTGGTTTAGATCCAAGGGGAGGGGAAATGGACTCTACCTCTCAATGAGAGGAGTGGCAAAGAAGTTGTGGGCAGCTTTTCATCCACCACTCACCCCTAACTACTCTCAAGCCATGGGGTTCTGGTGGAGCTGACACCCCTGCCTGGAGTGGCATGTGACTCATGCCCAGCCTATCAGAACATCTTTTCCCCAGCATCAGTGATTGGATCAGGCAGGGGTGGTTACCTGATGCAAGTCAGGTTAAAATGGTAATCAGATTCACTTTGGGGACTTTCATTAGAGCTCTCAGGAAAATATCCTCTTTACTTTCCATGCGAAACTTGAACCAGAGTAAATATGAGGAGATGCTGCCACCATCTTGCCATCAGTAGGGAATCTAAGAATGAAGCCAGGGCCAGGAGGAGAGAGAGGGAGAAACTGAGTCCCAATGACACAGTTTAATTCCTGAATACAGCAAAGTCTCATCCAACTTGGACAGCTGGCGGGCGTCCCCGAGCTGATCCTCCTGCCAGGAAATGTGCCAGGGAAATCGGTTGGGGCTCTACCTGTCCTTCCTCATCACCCACTGCCAGGTGGCATGTTAGAATGAAAGCAAACCTCAGGTGGAATTTGACCAGCTGGATGATCATTATTAGGAAGCAGGTACAAGGACAGTGCTATAACCTGTTCCTGCAGGCTTGGTAACACCCACTCCATCTGCAGGCACTCCAATATGCACTCTGCACACAGGGCCCTTCTGACGGAGATGAAGTGATACTCTCTTGGTGGGGTCAGCCAAACTTCTGGGGGGGTTAGGCACCACAGTCCTCTGGACATGGGAAGACGGTAGGGGGCCAAATGGAACTCCAGATTAGAGCACTGTGTTGAGGGTGTCAGGAGCCCGTAATCTTTTTTTAATTAATTAATTGATTGATTGATTGATTGATTTTTGGCTGTGTTCGGTCTTCGTTGCTGTACGCGGGCTTTCTCTAGTTGCGGCGAGCGAGGGCTACTCTTCGTTGCGGTGCATGGGCTTCTCATTGCGGTGGCTTCTCTTGCTGCGGAGCACGAGCTC
>NC_041234.1:23399351-23402521 GCF_002837175.3 Physeter macrocephalus | reverse complement strand
GGCGAGCGAGGGCTACTCTTCGTTGCGGTGCATGGGCTTCTCACTGCGGTGGCTTCTCTTGCTGCGGAGCACGGGCTCTAGGCGCACGGGCTTCAGTAGTTGTGGTGCACGGGCTCAGTAGTTGTGGCTTGCGGGCTCTAGAGCACAGGCTCATTAGTTGTGGTGCACAGGCTTAGTTGCTCTGTGGCATGTGGGATCTTTCCGGACCAGGGCTTGAACCCGTGTCCCCTGCATTGGCAGGCAGATTCTTAAGCACTGTGCCACCCGGGAAGTCCCCCCATAATCTTTTTTTATTATTGAAGTATAGTTGATTTACAATGTTGTGTTAGTTTCAGATGTCCAGCTAGGTGACTCAGTTATACATATACATAGATCCATTCTTTTTCAGATTCTTTTCCATTATAGTTGATTATAAGATACTGAATATAGTTTCCTGTGTTATACAGTAGGACCTTGTTCTTAAACCATGTTTCTTAATATTTCTAAGATACCTGTGCTAATTAAAGGTCTTTCTGGTGTCGATTTATTTCTTTTTCTTTATTTCTTTTCTTTTTTTTTTTTTTTGGTGTAGATTTAGATCTGGATATGTGAAGTACTTCAGTAGCCACTTCTGGAGTCTGGGTTCCTGATTAGTTTCTTCCAAATGCTAATTAACTGCCCCTAGAGTAGCTATACTTATACTTACACACACACACACACACACACACACACACACACACATATATTACTCTGTACACATAGAGATGTCTTACAGTGACTTGTCACACAGATAATGTAACACCATTCTGGTAGAATGAGATGCCACATGCAACCTTTTTATAAGAAGTTATCCCTTTCCCTGATTTCACCGAGAGGGAAGGCAGATGACTAACAATGAAATCTTTGAACCCATCAGGGGAGGTGCTGTGACGTGAGGGAGACATAGGGAATCTCATTCTGGGGTCCTCCAAAGACCATGGAGAGGCCCCAGGGTATCAAGGAATCCTCTGAATCATGAGGAAAATGATTTGTGTCAATGCATGCGTGCATTCAGGGTGTGGAGGTGGGGAAAGGGTGTCAACTTCTATCAGATTCTAAGAGGGTCTTGACACCCCCAAAGTGTTAAGATTCTCCAAATTCGGCACAGTTGGGCAGAGCAGGTGTAAAGAAACATCTTGCCTCGAGATGGCCTGGGCAAGCTTTAGCAATTTCCCAGTAGAGTCAGATCTATCGGTCCAGGACTTGTGCTCTGCAAAGGAGATTTCAAAAGAATCACGCAGGGTCAGAGAGTGGGTTAAATGTCGAGCATTTGAGAAACAACCATGTTTAAAATTTTCTTTTTCTTTTTAATTTTTCAGAGTTTTCAATTGTAGTAAAAACCACATCATATAAAATTGACCAAGCATTTTTTAAGGGGACAGTGCAGATTCACATTGTTGTGCAACAGATCCCCAGAACTTTTGCATCTTGCAAAACTGAAACTGTTCTCACTGAACAATAACTCCTCTTCTCCTCCTCCCCAGTGCCTGGCAACCACCCTTCTATTTTCTGTCTCTACGGATTTGACCATTCAAGCTACCTCATACAAGTGGAATCATACAGTCTGGTTTTTTGTGACTGGCTTACTTTACTTAGCATGCCGTTCTCAGGGTTTATCTACATAGTGGCACATGTCAGAATTTCCTTCCTTTCTAAGGCTGAATAATATTCCATTGTGTGGACAGACCACATTTTGTTTATCCACTCATCCTTTGTTGGACACTTGGGTTGCATCCACCTCTTGGCTACCGTGAATAATCCTGCTATGAACATGGGTGTGAAAAATCTCTCTTCTCTGCTTTCAACTCTTTTGCATAAATACCCAGAAGTGGAATTGCTGGATCATCCGGTAGTTCTATTTTTAATTTTTGAGAAACCTCCATCCTGTTTTCCACAGTGGTAGAAGCAATAGTGTTTTTAGCGGAACCTAGGGTCACTCAGAGAGTGAGGCACAGAAATTCTGGTCTCCTTTAAAATCGTTTTTTTGGGGGATGGGAAGGCAATATGGGGTCCTTATATGGTTAGGAGCAGGTAGACAGAGCTGGGTTTGAACCTTAGCTCCATGACCAAGTGGTTTTGTGACAATCTCTTTAGGTCATTATCTACTCACCTATAAAATGGGTAACAGCAGAACTCAGCTCATAAGGATTAACTAAGATCACGTATAGGTCACTAAGGATGGAGACCCAGGGTGGGTTTTCATGAAGAAGGACCAGAGCAGGCCAGCATCCAGAATGGAGAAGTTGGAACACATGGGGATAACTTGCTCTGGGACCAGAGAAATGAGAAATTTGAGTTTTCCACAGGCAGGCGGAGACTCCTCCAGGCTTGGGCAAGAGAGTTGGAGGGAGAAAGGTCTCAAGAGGGAGAGGAAGGAAACTGCAAAACTGCAGCCCTGGGAGGCTTAGGTGAGAGAGGCCAGAGATGGATGCCTAATGAGGGCAGTCAGCCAGGAAATTGTGGGACATTCACTTTGAAGTTGCTTCTGCACACGGGCCCTTTGAGAGCTCTTTCTCGGTTTGCTATGGACCTTTGGGTCTCGTGGATGCGCGCCCCATAGGCGTTCAAAGCCAGGTGTTTCGCAGACTCATACCTCAGGTGCAGGTCTTAAAAGTTGGGGTTCCCGATGTGGGGTTTAAACCCTTCACTCCTCAGGGAGAAGCTCCGGGCTTGTGAGTTCCCTCCTGATGGTGGGTCGCCATGCCAGGGTGGGGTTTATGGTGACAGTGTGTCTCAGCCTTTCCTTCCCTCCTTTTTTTTTGGCCGTGCAGCACGGCTTGCAGGATCCTAGTTCCCGAACCAGGGATTAAACCCAGGCCTCCGGCACTGGAAGCACAGAGTCCTAACCACTGGACTGCCGGGGAAGTCCCGTCCTTCCCTCCTTGATGTGGCTCTTTTCTGGTTTGCTGATGTGAAGGAGCTGCTCAGCTAGTTTTCTGAGGAAATGGTTCCATGTGTAGCTGTAGATTTGGTGTGTCTGTCCTTAGGTGGCTTCTCGTCCTTCACTGTCCTCTGACTGCCCACCATCACCTCCAAACCTTCAGTAGAAGGTGCTACATTTCACAGGCCAGGGGGACACGCCACCATTTTAATTTAACAAACACTTCTTGTGTGTGTGTGTGTGTGTGTGTGTGTGTGTGTGTGTGTGTGTG
>NC_041234.1:23382301-23399196 GCF_002837175.3 Physeter macrocephalus | reverse complement strand
CCGTTGCGGAGCACAGGCTCCGGACGCGCAGGCTCAGCGGCCGTGGCTCACGGGCCCAGCCGCTCCGCGGCACGTGGGATCCTCCCGGACCGGGGCACGAACCCGCGTCCCCTGCATCGGCAGGCGGACTCCCAACCACTGCGCCACCAGCGAAGCCCAACAAACACTTCTTATATTCAGTGCTGACCATGCGTCAGGCACTGTTAGAATCAGTTCTCAAACACTGACCCTCACAGCAACCAGAGGAGGAAACAGGCACAGGCAGTTAAGTAAGTCGTCCAAGGTCTCGGAGCTGGTCAGTGGTAGTGCTGGGATTCTAGCCTAGACCGTGCGGCTCCAGGGTCCCCGTTCCCAGCCACTCTACTGTACTGCTTCTCAATGGGGGAGTCAGGAGCGCGAAAGACAGGCAGCAGGGAGCTGGGGGAGGGACGGGATTTGCAGCCACCTGGAGACTATGCACGTCTGAGATTCCTCAGCCACAGTGGCTTCCCCTGGATATGAAGGAAGAGAACTTTGGGCTGTCTGATGACATGGGCCTGGCATGGGGTCAGTGCTCAATAAATAAGGTCGCTGCTCAGCATCACCACCCCTCCCAATCACTTCTGACTACATCCCTCCTTTGAATCGCACATCTTTGGCAACAAGGTCAGAATTCAACTTGCCACTTCTGCTGGGGTGCCAGGGAGGACCAGCTCCCTTTGCCACATCTCTCTCCAGACCCCATCTCTCTCCAGACTCACAGCTCCAGGAGTGGGATGGTCCCCATGCAGCTGAGAGAACATCCCCTAAGGCCACATGAGTCCTGGGTGTGTGGTGTGTGTCGTCTCTGCCCCTGCTCCCCACCTCCAATGACAAAGGAAAACAGAGAAGATGAAAAGGAGAAACCAGAGAAGGAAGGAAAAGGAAAAGACAGGGAAAGAGTACTCCTTTCGCTCCTCTCTGTCCTTAACCTTGACCTTCTGAGCAGTGGTTGCCATTGCTGCTTCCAGCCTTGGTCGTCGCATCTCTCTGATAGTTTAAGTCCCCAGAGCAAGGTCTGGGGCACCTTTCTCTGCATCTTAAGGTGAGATCAAGTAGGCAGCCAGCAGCCAGAAAATAACTCGAGAGGAGAACAGAGAAGTATTTTGATGCTTTTAAAATTTGTTTTCTGCACAGGCTGATGATCAGGCAAACACTGTAAGTATTCATGAGTGGAAAGAGCAACCAAATTATAGAAAACACTCCCTGCGTGTGCTATGGACTCGTTCCTGGCCTCCTCCCCGATTCCTCCTACCTTCAAAATTAATTTCATCGGCCGGAAGGAAGAGCCTGAAGATCTCAGAAGTGCGCTCTCTCAAAACAAGTTGTTCTTCATCTGAATAACGGGAGACTTTGGCTCGACAAACAACTATATGGCATGAACGTGGCAGCGGGGTGTGGGCAGGTGAAACGGATGGTGGGATTCTTCTCGGAAACACTGACTCCAGGGGAAGCAGAAGGGAAGCCCCTTCTGCCGCAGTGGGCCCACCACCCAGCACAAAGAGCACACAGAAGCCCCCTGCAAATGCACAGAGACCCTTGGGTAGAATCTCCTGGCAGGCAGGCCCTTTTCAGGCATGCTGGCTCCTTACTGCAAACAGTGTCCCCAGGCTTGAGCCACTCTACTGCTGTCACCTCCAATCTGGAACTCCAACTCCACCCTTGGGTCCTGAGCTAAACTGTTCCCTTAGCTTTTGACCTAGCAATTGGACTTCTAGAAAGTAATCCTTCAGATCGATTTGCCCATTTTCAGAAAGATACGTGCACGGAGCTGCTCATTGCTGCATTGTTCATAACAGCCCAAACCTGGAAGCAACCTAAATGTCCATCGGAAGAGGACTGGCTAAATTAAATATGGCGCACCCAGACTTTCGAATGATAAACAGACCTTCGGTATGTGCTGATGGGAAAAGGCCTGGGAGCCATACTGCTAGCTGAAGAAAGTTCCGTGCAGACCAGTGTGTGACAGTATTATCCCAGTCTTCGTTGGATTTCCCCCAAAGCAGACCTTGAGACAAGAATCTGGGTGCATGTCATTACTTGGGAGGTGATCCAGGAAGCACAGTGAGGAAGAGGGAAGCGAGACAGGGCAGGGGGGATGCCGATAAAGGCTGTATCAGTTAGTGGGTTCCTGCTGTAGGCATCTGGGGCTCAGTCCCGTGGGGACCTGCTAAGGGTCTGTGTGGAACGTGCCTCAGGATCATGCCACCAAGGGGCTAGGAAGCTGGGGTATTTATCCACCAACTCCAGTCCTTCATTGGTCGAGGGGCATTCATTCCTGGACACTTACTTCCAGCCAACCCCGAGTTCCAGCAGATATCTCCTTGGCCAGCAATCATCCTGACACAGAGAGATACAGGAAGAGGTAAACTTTGATAGAAATGTCTGCAGGTGCCTCTGGGAGTGGGTGGGGGTGATCCAGGGGAGGTGAGTGGGTACGACAGACAGCATCTGCTGTGGTCCCATCTGTGTATCAAAAAAAATTCTAGGAATGTGGGCCTGAAGGCCTACGGCATATACTGCGGAGAGGCCCTTTGCACCTTGAACCCTTCTATGGGGTTTGCATTTTAAAAAACAGACCCCCATATGCCTTAAATCACTGAAAAAATGGTTACTCATTTTAAAACTGCTCTCTCCACAGCTACTACAGCCCCAACTGAATGTTTTTGCCCTCCTTGAGTCTATTCCAGGACCAAACAATAATTCCTCGCTTGTCTTATGTGCTGTCTGGCATGAAGCACAGCATAATCCACCTTACATGTACGATTGAAGCTGAGCCCTAGGACTACCCTGGGAGGTGGGAAGTCGAGTCCCAACTTTAGAGATGGGGACACAGAGGCTTAAAGAACCTAACTTTAACTTGTTCAAGGTCACACAATAGAGTGGGGGTCCATGTGTGGAACCAGAATTTGAACCAAACCTGCCTGGCTTCTGAGCCTGTGCCTGCAGCCATGATGATGTTTCCATAGCTTTTCCTCCTTCTCTCTGGGGGACACTTTAATTCTTCTTCAGGCCAACCATTTTCCCCTCCCCACATGCTTAACAAGTTACTGACAAAAGACCCCGAATAGCCAAAGCAATCCTGAGAAAGAAAAATGAAGCTGGAGGAATCAGGCTCCCTGACTTCAACTATACTACAAAGCTACAGTCATCAAAACAGTATGGTACGATGGGGACACAGAGGCTTAAAGAACCTAACTTTAACTTGTTCAAGGTCACACAATAGAGTGGGGGTCCATGTGTGGAACCAGAATTTGAACCAAACCTGCCTGGCTTCTGAGCCTGTGCCTGCAGCCATGATGATGTTTCCATAGCTTTTCCTCCTTCTCTCTGGGGGACACTTTAATTCTTCTTCAGGCCAACCATTTTCCCCTCCCCACATGCTTAACAAGTTACTGACAAAAGATCCCGAATAGCCAAAGCAATCCTGAGAAAGAAAAATGAAGCTGGAGGAATCAGGCTCCCTGACTTCAACTATACTACAAAGCTACAGTCATCAAAACAGTATGGTACTGGCACAAAAACAGAAATATAGATCAATGGAACAGGATAGAAAGCCCAGTAATAAATCCAGACACCTAGGGTCAGTTAATCAATGACAAAGGAGGCAAGACAATACAATGGAGAAAAGACAAGTCTCTTCAGTAAGCGGTGCTGGGAAAACTGGACAGCTACATTAAAAGAATGAAACTAGAACATTCTCTAACGCCATACACAAAAATAAACTCAAAATGGATTAAAGACCTAAATGTAAGACCGGATACTATAAAACTCTTAGAGGAAAACATAGGCAGAACAGTCTTTGACATAAACCGCAGCAATATCTTTTTGGATCCACCTCCCAGAGTAATAAAAATAAAACCAAAAATAAACAAATGGGACCTAATTAAACTTAAAACATTTTGCACATCAAAGGAAACTGCAAACAAAACAAAAAGACGACCCACAGAATGGGAGAAAATATTTGCAGATGAAGCAACCAACAAGGGATTAATCTCCAAAATATACAAACAGCTCATGCAGCTCAATATCAAAAAAACAAACAACCCAATAAAAAATGGGCAGAAAACCTAAATAGACATTTCTCCAAAGAAGATATACAGATTGCCAACAAACACATGAAAGAATGCTCAACATCATTAATCATTAGAGAAATGCAAATCAAAACTAAAGTGAGTTATCATTTCACACTGGTCAGAATGGCCGTCATCAAAAAGTCTACAAACAATAAATGTGGAGAGGGCGTGGAGAAAAGGGAACCTTCCTACACTGTTCATGGGAATGTAAATTGGTACAATTATTATGGAGAACAGTATGGAGGTTCCTTAAAAAAAACTAAAATAGAACTACCATATGATCCAGCAATCCCACTCCTGGGCATATATCCAGGGAAAACCATAATTCGAAAAGATACATGCACTCAACGTTCATTGCAGCACTATTTACAAGAGCCAAGACATGGAAGCAACCTAAATGTCCATTGACAGAGGAATGGATAAAGAAGATGTGGTACATAAATACAGTGGAATATTACTCAGCCATGAAAAGGAATGAAATAATGCCATTTGCAACAACATGGATGGACCTAGGGATTACCATACTAAGTGAAGTAAGTCAGATAGAGAAAGACAAATATCACATGATATCACTTATATGTGGAATCTGAAAAAATGATACAAACGAACTTATTTACAAAACAGAAACAGACTCACAGACTTCGAAAACAAACTTATGGTTACCAAAGGGGAAAGGTGGGGGGAGGGATAAATTAGGAATTGGGGTTAACATATACACACTACTATATATAAAAAAAGATAACCAACAAGGACCTACTGTATAGCACAGGGAGCTCTACTCAATAATCTGTAATAACCTATATGGGAAAAGAATCTGTAAAAGAATGGATATATGTATATGAATAACTGAATCACTTTGCTGTACACCTGAAACTAACACAACATTGTAAATCAACTATACTCCAATATAGAATGAAAATTAAATTAAAAAAGAAAAAGAAGCTACCGGTCCCTCATCAGCCAGACACAGTGTAGGGACAGGGAGGGACAGTGTTGAATGGAGTCATTCCCCTCTGGCTAAATTGTATCCTCCACCAAAATATACAGGCAGACTTTGGAGATACTGTGGGTTTGGCTCTAGACCACCACAATAAAGTGAATATTACAATAAAGCAAGTCACACCCATTTTTGGTTTGCCATTGCATATGAAAGTTATGTTTACACTATACTATAGTCAATTAACAATTTATTGACCGGAGATGTATTAATACATCTTTTGCTACCCGAACGTTATTGACCGGAGACATATCAATACGTTTCTTAGAGAGTGATACAATTAACATCACCATGCGAAGCTGTTAGAGCTTAAAATTGATCAAGGGTCCATTATACAACTTATGATTCTCGCTATCATTCACATTTTGCTCCGTTAGGTTTTTGTCCCAACCTTGTGTATATTATAAATGCAAGTTTACCACCGTAAAATTTTCAAAAAATAACGCATTGCGAAGTTTTGAGTGACGAAAAATTTTCTAGTGAATTTTATGCAGCTACCGATACTTTCTCTGATTGTCCGAGCAACATATATACTAGCATCTCAGAAGATGACAGTTCTTCAGAATATAGTTCTGATTCAGACAATGTGAATATTAGACCAAACAAAAGACAAAAAAACCTTAGTGATTGATTCTGATACGGAAAGTGAAAATGAAACTCACGGTGCTGGAGAATGCTCCTTTGCTTCTACAGAAGAGTAGATTGAAAATTAGAAGACTTCACATTTCACGAAAATTAGAAGACTTTACAGGTGTGTCATGTGTAACTACTGAATATAATAACCTGCAAAGTGTTCGTGAAACAACAGAATTAATTTTTGGAACGCCTTTTTCAAGTTGGTCGCTTCTCAAACAAACTTGTATCACCAACAGAATGAAAAATCATATAAAAAGTATGATAAGGCTTTAAAATGGACTGATGTAACAAATAGTGACACGGAGAAGTTTCTTGGATTAGTAATTTTGATGGGACAAATAAGAAAGTCACACTGGAAAGAATATTGATCGACTGATCCCTTACTTGAAACACCTACCTTTCCAAAGATTATGACGAGAAGAAGGTTCAAACAAATAATGACATTTCTTCACTTTAATGATAACTCAGAAGCTCCACTTCCTGCAGACAGAATTTCAAAAGTTAAATCTCTTTTGTATTATTTTCTACCAAAATTTAAATCGATCTATATACCCAAACAAGAGCTATCACTTGAGGAGGCAATGATAAAGTGGAGAGGACGACTCAGATTCAAAACCTATAGTCCCGGAAAACTTCCAAAATATGGAATTTTGGTCAGGATGGTTAGCGAAAGTGAAACTGGATATATATGCAAACTTGAGATTTACACGGGTGAAGGACAGAAACTGTAAGAAACAATATTATCGGTCCTACAACCTTATCTTGGTTCATGGCACCATATTTACCAAGACAATTATTACAAGTGTGTCCACATCTAAAATATTGTTGAAAAATAAAACCAGAGTTTGTGGGACTATAAGAGAGAGTCGTGGTCTACCAAACCAATTAAAGGAGAAAGCTAAAAATCTACAGAGGGGAGAAATGACATTCTTACAGAAGGGAGAAGTGATTCGTCTTATATGGAAAGACAAGAGGTTAGTCCGCATGGTGACACTATTCATGACACCTCCACAGCATCGACAGGAAAGGAAGACAGGAGGACTGGCCATCAGATAACTAAGCCCACTTGTATATTAGAGTACAACAAATATACGAAAGGAGTTGATCGATCTGATCAATATCTGGCAAACTTCAATATCCTCTGGAAAACTCGAAAATGGTAAAAGAAAGTGGGTTTCTATTTGATTGACTGTGGTGTATTCAATGCGTTTAAAATTTATTGTAGCCTTAGTGCACAGAATAAAATGTCTTACAAGCACTTTCTGTTAGCAGTAGCTAGAGAATGGGTAACTGACCATCCTGGTGAATGTAGTGGTAGTCCCGCACCTGGTCCTTCTCGTGGCGTTTCTGAAAGAGCCCCCTGCAAAGACCCACCTTGTCGACCATCAGGTAAAATAAACGAACATCTTCTAGAGGAAATGATACACCCACAGGACTAAAAAAAAAAATGCTTCCAGAAAGTATAGAGTCTGCTCTTCCAGGGGAAAGCACAGTGAAACACGGTATATTTGTAACAGATGTTCTGTTCCCCTGCACAGAGGTGCCTGCTATACCGCCTATCACGCTCTAACGAAATATTAGAATGCTTTAGTAAGACGTGAACAAAGTTTCAGGTAAATACATTAAGTGCAAAAAAAGCTATTGATATTTACTCAAACGCGGGTGTTTCAATATTCACTTACAGAACAAATCGCCGGCCACAGGCGTTAGTTTCTGCAAAAATCCCCCAGTCAATAATGTGTTAAGTGGTGCAACAGCACTATGCCTTTAAAAATGTACATATCTTAATGTAAAAATACTTCATTGCTCAAAAAACGCAATCCATCATCTGAGTCTCCTGTGAGTTGTAACCTTTTTGCTGGTGGAGGGTCTTGCCTCTATGTTGACGGCTGCTGACTGATCAGGGTGGTGGTAGCTGAAGGTTGGGGTGTCCGTGGTAATTTCTTAAAATGAGACAATGAAGTCTGCCACGTCGATCGACTCTTCCTTTCACAAACGATTTCTCTGTAGCATATAATGCTGTTTGATAGCATTTTACCCACAGTAGAACATCTTTCAAAAATTGGAGTCAATCCTCTCAAACCCTGCCGCTGCTTTATCAACTAAGTTTAGTTTCTGTCATATTCGAAATCCTTTGTCGTCACTTCAACAATCTTCACAGCATCGTCACCAGGAGTAGATTCCATTTCAAGAAACCACTTTCTTTGCTCATCCATAAGAAGCAACTCCTCATCCGTTACCGTTTTATCATGAGATTGCAGCGATTCAGACACATCTTCAGGCTCCACTTGTAATTCTAGTTCTCTCGCTATTTCCACCACATCTGCAGTTCCTTCCTCCACTGAAGTCTTGAACGCCCCAGAGTCATCCAAGAGGGCTGGAATCAACTTCTCCCAAATCCCTGTTAATGTGATATTTTGACCTCTTCCCACGAATCACGAAAGTTCTTAATGGCATCAAGAATGGTGAATCCTTTCCAGAAGGTCTTCAATTGGCTTTGCCCAGATCCATCAGAGGAATCACTATCTGTGGCAGCTACAGCCTTATGAAATGTATTTCCCAAATAATAAGACTTGAAAGTCGAAATGACTCCTTGATCCATGGGCCACAGAATGGATGTTACGTTAGCAGGCATGAAAACAACGTGAATCTCACTGCACATCTCCATCAGAGCATTTGGGTACACTGTCAATGAGCAGCAATATCTTGAAACAAATCTTTTTTTCTGAGCAGTAGGTCTCAACAGTGGGCTCCATATATTCAGTAAACCATGTTGTAAACAGATGTGCTATTATCCAGGCTTTGTTGTTCTATTTATAGAGCAGAGGCTGAGTAGATTTAGCATAATTCTTAAGGCTCCTAGGATTTTCGGAATGGTAAATGAGCATTGGCTTCAACTTAAAGGTGCCAGCTGCATCATTAGCTCCTAACAAGAGAGTCACCCTGTCCTCTGAAGCCAGGCACTGACTTCTCCTCTCTAGCTAGAAGAGTCCTACATGGCAGCTTCTTCCAATAGAAGGCTGTTTCGCCTACATTGAAGATCTGTTGTTTAGTGTAACCACTTTCATTAATGATCTTAGCTGGATCTTCTGGGTAACTTGCTGCAGCTTCTACATCAGTCCTTGCTGCTGCACCTTGCACTTTGATGTTCTGGAGACAGCTTCTTTCCTTCAGTCTCATGAACCAACCTCTGCTAGCTTCACACTTTTCTTCTGCAGCTTTCTCACCCCTCTCAGCCTTCACAGAATTAAAGAAAGTTGGGGCCTTGCTCTGGATTAGGCTTTGGCTTAAGGGAATGTTGTGGTTGGTTTGATCTTCTATCCAGACCACTAGAACTTTCTCCATATCAGCAATAAGGTTGTTTGCTTTCTTATCATTTGTCTGTTCCCTGGAGTAGCACTTTTGATTTCCTTCAAGAACTTTTCCTTTGTATTCACAACTTGGCTAACTGTTTCATGCAAGAGGCCTAGCTTCCGGCCTATCTTGGCTTTCGATGTGCCTTCCTCACTAAGTTCATCATTTCTAGCTTTTGATTTAAAGTCAGAGACATGCGACCCTCCCTTTCACTTGAACATTTAGAAGTCACTGTAGGGTTATTCATTGGCCTAATTTTGATATCGTTGTGTCTCGGGAATAGGGAGGCCCAAGAAGAAGGGGAGAGATGGGGGAATGGCCAGGCAGTGGAGCAGTCAGAACGCACACACAACATTTATCGATTAAGTTCGCCATCTTACATGGTGCGGTTCGTGGCACCCCAAAACAATGACCATAGTAACACCACAGATCACTGATCACAGATCACCATAACAAATATAATAACAGTAAAAAAGTTTGAAATATTGCAAGAATTACCAAAATGCGACTCAGAGAAACGAAGTGAGCAAACGCTATTGGAAAAATGGCACCAATAGACTGTTCAACCGAGAGTTGCTACAAACCTTCAATTTGTAAAAAACACAGTATCTGTGAGGTGCAATAAAGCGAAGTGCAATAAACGAGGTATGCTTGTATGTTGAAGCCCTAACCCCCCAGTACTTCAGAATGTGACCTTATTAGGATATAAGGTTTGCAGAGGTAATCACGTTAAAATGAAGTCATTAGAGTGGGCCATAGTCCAGTATGACTGGTGTCCTTATAAAAAGGGGAAATTTGAGGACAGACACACACCAAAGAACGCCAAAGACTGCCAGCAAACCACTAGAATCTAGGTGAGAGGCCTGCGACAGATTCTCCCTCACACCCTCAGAAGGAACCAACCCTGCCCACCACACCTTGATCTTGGACTTCTAGCCCCCAGAACGATGGGTCAAGACATTTCTGTTGTTGACACCACCCAGTTTGCAGTACTTTGTTATGGTGGCCCTGGGAAACTAGTACACCCTCTTTCAAAGCTGTCACTACCTTGTCATCTTCCACTCTGGCAGGAATTAGCCTCCCAATTCAGAAATCTAGGGAAAATGGGATAGAAGGCAGTTTTTACAGTCCCCATCCCACCTCTGACTTTTTCCCCAGATGGGTTGAAATGTCTTGTTGCTGGTGAGAGGACATCTAGAAATGAATAGTTCTAGCCAAAGGCTTCCAGAATCACATAACTTATCCTGTCTTTGATGGTTGAATGAATGAATCAATGAATGAAGTCATAAATCGCTAATGCCCTTAGCCTTGCTCTAAATAGAAGCTTCTCTGCTTATGAAATTTTGGCCCACAAACTTTGATGGAAAGCCAAGTGCCAGAAAATAAAAAAGTATACTAACTCTGCTACCACGAACAGGTGGAGTGAGTGATGGTCCCTTTGGATTAAGGAACAAATGGATTCAAGGACAGTTCGTGGAATCCAACCCGCTCACCAATAGAGGCACGTCTGTGTTTCCCTTACTCTTCCTCCTCCCTGCCTTATTGTAAACCTTTTTTGAAGTATCACGTCATCAATGTACAGCTCAATGAATTTTTACAAGTAAACTCATGTGTTCTTCAGCACCAAGGTCAAGATACAGACCACTACCAGCACCCCAGATGGCCCCTTCATGCCTCCCAGTTAGTAGGTAACCACTCTTCTCATTTCTGTCCCCACAGATTACTTTAGCCTGGTTTTAAACTTTATGTAGATAAAATTATGCAGAATTCAGTCTTTATTGTCTGTCTTCTTTCACTCCACATTCTGTACATGAGAGTGTCTATATATTATACAAAGAAGTAGCTTGTCCTTTTTCATTGCTGCATAATATCCCACAACATAAATGCACCACACTTTATTTATCCTTTGTACTTCTGATGAACATTTGGGTAGTCCCTAGTTTTGGGATAATGGAATAGTGTAATGAACGTTATTTTGCAGCTCTATTAGTGAACGTATGTACTCACCTGTGGGTATCTCCCCAGGAGAGGAACTGTTGGGTCATAGGGTGAGAATCTGTTCAGTTTAGTGGTTACCGTTCAGTTTTCCATAATGGCTGTGCCAAGTTCTAGTCAATCAGCAGCCTATGAAGTTCCAGTCGCTCCCCATCCTTACCGGAACTTAGTATTAGTTTTGACGTATGAGTCATTCTGATGGGTATACATGATCTCAGAGTGGTTTGAATTTACATTTCCCGATGACCAAGGTTGTTGAGTGCCTTTTCCTGTATGCACTGACTCCTTCCTTTTGATCATTCCTCCCTCCCTTACTTCTCTCTCTTAAAGTCCCTCCTTTTCTTATTTAAGAGTCAGTCACCCAAGCACAGGGAGAGGGGCCTCCTTGGAGCTTAGCAAAGGCAACTGCATCCCCCTTTGCCTATGTCTTTGCTCCCTTATGGTCTCTAAGTGCCACAAATGTCAAATGTTGCTGCCCCGACACAGATGGGCCCCAGCAAGGCTGCTGCGTGTGAGTATAAGGAATGTGGTTTACGTATTGTGGCCTTGCCCGGTCTGCCTACTTTGCAGAATTATTTTTCGTTACGTAAGACTCTGCAAAAGGCCTTGAGTTGCCGAGAGAAAAGGCACTGAATAAAATGCAAACTAACAAAAGCACTGATATCAAAGAATGGGGGGAAATCCATCACGCCCTTGTCACTGGAAGGCTGCTGGCAGACTCATCCCCACCTTACCTAAAAAGCAAGCTCTGCAGGCTCTAAACAGCCTCCTGGCCACCCCCACCCCCCTGCCGCCTGGCCAAACATTCATTAATTCGCCTATCAATGAAGCCCAAGGAGAAGGGGAGATGGGGTGTGAGCAAGGGAGAGGTAGAAAGGCAGGCAGCTGAGCAGAAATTGCTGGTTGGTCACAAGCCCTCTTCGATTAACCTTATCCTAGGCTCTCCCAAATTGACTCACTTAGAAGTGTTCAGTCTGTCCATCCATGAAATGGGCCTAACTGAACCGAATAGTATTTATACTTTGCAGACATCATAAAGATAACTTTCATAAAAGCTTAAAGCACTTTCAGTTGCAGAAAGCAGCAAAGGGGCAAAACCAAGATGCTCAGCTGAATCTAACCATAAGAAAACATCAAACAAACCCAAACTGAGTGACATTTTGCAAAAAGGGGCTGTACTTTTCAAAACTGTCAGTATCAGGAACAACAAAGGTCAGGCTGAGGAGGTGGTCCAGGCTGAAGGGGAGTGAAGTGACCAGGTGGCCAGAAATAATATGTGACCCTGGATAAAACCCTGGAGCAGAGCAATCACTAAAGGGCACAATTTCAGGACAACTGGTGAAATGTGAATATGTGCTCTGTGTTAGATAATAGTATTGCATTACTGTTCAATTCCCTGAATGTGATCATTGTACTGTGATTATGTAAGCAAATGTCTTTGTTCTTTGGAGAATCACACTCAAGATTTAGGAGTGAAGATAGGGAGTTTAGGATTGACAGGTACACACTGCTATATATATATATATATATATATATATATATATATATATATTTTTTTTTTTTTTTTTTTTAGATTGATTGATTGATTGATGGCTGCGTTGGGTCTTCGTTGCTGCGGCGGGCTTTCTCTAGTTGCGGCGAGCGGGGGCTACACTTCGTTGCCGTGCGCGGGCTTTCCACTGCGGTGGCTTCTCTTGTTGCAGAGCACGGGCTCTAGGCATGCGGGCTTCAGCAGTTGTGCCTCGCGGGCTTAGTTGCTCCGCGGCATGTGGGGTCTCCCCGAGGCATGCGGGCTTCAGCAGTTGTGCCTCGCGGGCTTAGTTGCTCCGCGGCATGTGGGATCTCCCCGGACCAGGGCTTGAACCTGTGTCCTCTGCATTGGCAGGCGGATTCTTAACCACTGCGCCACCAGGGAAGCCCCACACTGCTATATTTTAAATGGATAACCAACAAGGACCTACTGTATAGCATAGGGAACTCTGCTCAACGTTATGTAACAACCTAAATGGGAAAAGAATTTGAAAAAGTATAGATACATGGGGGACTTCCCTGGTGGTGCAGTGGTTAAGAATCCATCTTCCAATGCAGGGGACGTGGGTTTGATCCCCGATCAGGGAACTAAGATCACACACGCTGCAGGGAAACTAAGCCTGCGTGCCACAACTACTGAGCCCGCGCGCTCTGGAGCCTGTGCACTGTAACTAGAGAAGCCTGTGTGCCACAACTAGAGAGAAGCCCGCACGCCGCAACAAAGACCCAGCACAGCCAAAAAAAAAAAAAAAAAAAAGGATACGTGTATATGTATAACTGAATCACTTTGCTGTACACCTGAAACTGTCACAACATTGTTAATCAACTATACTACAATATAAAATAAAAAGTTTTTTTAAAAAAGCAAAAGAAAAAAAAAGATGTCTGCCACTGACTAAATTATTCCACCAAAGTAACAACAACTGAGTGTGTGTGTGTGGAGAGAGAGACAGAGTAACCATGGTAAAATGTCAATAATGGGTGAATCTGGGTGAAGTGTATATGGGAGTTTGTGGCCCTATTCTTGCAATTTCAAATCTGTAGGTTTGCAGTGTTTTCAAAATAAAATGTTTTTAAAAACACACACACAAGATATTCAGGTCGGATTTAACAGTGTCTCTGAGGCCGGCATAAGGAGTCTGATTTCGGAGGGGTGATGGTGGAGAGGTGTGAGCCTGGGAAGCAGGTGAGATTGACGGGTTCCCCCAGCCTCCAACCTGCTAAAGGAACCCGAATCTAATTCACACGTCCACCCTCAAGAAAGGGGATTCCATCCCCAATTCATGGCAAAATCTTTACCATTCTAACCCCCAGAAACTGGTGGGGTCATGTGATCCACTGCCGGCCAATGAGCTATGAGCTAATTCTGGTGGGGGCCCTCCTTCCTCTTACAGAAGCAACCCTGGAAACACTGACATTCAGCAGGCCCATGCCAGTATAGCTAGAGTTTCTTCTCACTGGCCCATACCCTGCTGTACTGGTTGCTGAATATTTTGAATATCATCTCTGGCTGGAAGGGCCTGTTCTTTGCTATTAGAGATTGTGTACCTGCATGTGATGCCTGGAACTTCAGCAGCCTTTTTGGGACCAGTTGGAGGCTGAAACTGAACACACATACCCAGAAAGGCAGAGCTGAGAGGATTAGAGAGGAGAGGAGCCTTGAAGTATCATCTTGGAGCTCTTCCTGTCTTGGGGGTTTCTGTCACCTGCAGTCAAGAGCATCCTAAGGAGGCAGTCTAGAGATAATTTTAGAACCAGGACCATTGAAAAGGCCCCCTAACCGAGGGCAGTTGGAACAAAAAGGCCTGCCTGTCTCAACACACCCATGAGAGTCCACGCAGAATGCGGTATGGGCATGAACTGGTGAATGGACCCTTGTGGTGTGGCCCGAGGCATCTTAGGGCATATGGATGAACTAGGGGTCTGGGGTGCCCTCTTCCCCTGTCAAGAGGAGACCACTAGAAAGGCAGAGTCGCTCAACATAGGTTTCACGGAGTAACCAAGGACACAGAGATCCTGCTAGGAGTCTGGGAGGCAGGGTGATGGAGCGTGGGGTCAGGGCTCCTACAGGAGGAGCATAAACCGAGGTGGAGGCTGTTTCCACAGAGCGCTCTGTGTTGCCATAACAGTTACAATCGCATGAAAGCTTTCAGTCTGTACAGTACTTTTAACTTCCCAGCGTTCACTGAGACGCATCGTCTCACTCCTTCCCCGTAGAATCACAGATCACAGCCTGGTAGGGTATTAAGAGGCCTCAGAGATGACTCTAGATGGGGAGACAGAAACTCAGAGGGGTCAAGTCACTTTCTCCACAAAGGGTGAACGAACCTGCTAACTTGGTCTGCCCTCAGCGGACTAAGTACTCCATGTGTTTCTTAAGCACTGGAAAACACGAAAAGGGGTCCCAGAGGTTGGCCTGGTGTTTATGAAGGTGCTTCTTTCCCCTTCTTCCTGGACTCTGTGCTGCACGGAGACCAGTACGGGGTAACCGCAAGCACCACTTGTCCCCAGTGTCTTTGTTTTGGCCCAGAGCCAACCTTGACTTAGGACTTGGCATTCGTTACGTACCTCAGAGAGAATCTGCTGGCTCCCAAAGCATTCGTGGGCCTTGTGGGTTGTAATGATGAATTCGTGGGAAGGTGGAGGAGGGGGTGGGTTACGGGGCACATCCAGGGGGGCACCCTTCACATGGAAGACAGTGTGACGGGCGCCCCCTGGAGGCGTGTGAGGCAGAGGCCCTGTCCATGTCCCACGCAAAAGGACTAGAAATTCATCATAAACCGTCTCGGCAGACCTTCAGAGCCACCCTGGAGGCCACCAACAGGCAGCTCCTGGACACAGTGACTATCCTGGCATGGTCACCAGTGCAGAGTGGGGCAAAAGTACTGGAAGCCTAAGACCCTAGGATCAACGCTTGATCAACGACGGAAGGAATTTGGTGTATAAATAGCGCAGCTTTGCTGCTCTTAAGTTGACAACTCTGGAGTGGCTCCTGCAGAGTCTCCCGGGGGCTCCAGCACGACTGAGCCCCAGAAGCCCACCTGCCCCACAGCTCACCCTTCACTCGTTTCCTTCCCCTCCCCCTCCCCATGCTTCCTGGGGGGGGTCACTTCCCAAAGGAACTCCCTGCACCCAAGTCTTCATTTTCAGGCTCTGCTTTTAGAAGGAACTCAGATTCAGACAACGTCAAGGTCCTCCCTTCCCGACGATCGCCACAGCGCCTTCCTCTTTGCCACCCTACCCCTGCGCGCCCTTCCGCGGCACGGTCATCTCAGCTGCAGTGTCTTCTCTCCTGGATCTCACCCCCAGCCCACGTGACCACCTAAGAGTAGCCCCACGCTGCCCAGATTCTGCCTCTCATCTCGCTGCTTCACTCACCCCCACTACAATGTCAAGCAGAATTTCTCTAGTAACTTGGGGAAATGGGAAAGTCTACCCCCAGATCTGGACTTAACCCAGAGAAAAGAAAAAGGGAACAAAATAGCAGTACTCATGTTATTCGCTCTTTTACTTAACAGCATCTCTCACGATTCCCGGCAGATAGGAGAGGTGACAGATTCAAGCTGGCCACCCGTGCTTTCACACTCCTCCCATAGAGAGGACAGAGACTAGGCTCTCGTCCCATCCCCTTTCAATCTGGGTGGCCTTTGTGACTTCTTTGACGAATGGAGTACGGCAGAAGAGATGCTGTGCCCATTTTGGTGCCCAGGCTTCAAGAGATTGGCAGCTTCCAATTCCTGTCTCTTGGAACGCTCACTCTTACAGTCACCACGTACAAAGTCACACTCACCAACTGGAGGGGCCCGGAGTGGCATAAAGAAGGAGCGCAGTCCAGTGACCCAAACATTCTAGTTTTTCCTGCCCAGGCACTCGTCATGGTCCACCTTGACCTTCCTGCCCAGCCAGGCAGCCAGCGAATACCACTGAGTGATCGCAGCGATGCCAGGAGGAGCAGAAGAATTGCCCAGGGACTTCTCTCGTGGCGCAGTGGTTAAGAATCTGCCTGCCAATGCAGGGGACACGGGTCCGAGCCCTGGTCCGGAAAGATCCCACATGCCGTGGAGCGACTAAGCCCGTGTGCCACAACTACTGAGCCTGCGCTCTAGAGCCCGCGAGCCACAACTACTCAGCCCGCGTGTCACAACTACTGCAGCCCACGTGCCTAGAGCCCGTGCTCCGCAGCAAGAGAAGCCACCACAACGAGAAGCCCGCGCACCACAAGGAAGAGTAGCCCCCACTCTCCGCAACTAGAGAAAGCCCGCGCGCAGCAACGAAGCCCCAATGCAGCC
>NC_041234.1:23336984-23382263 GCF_002837175.3 Physeter macrocephalus | reverse complement strand
AAGATCCCACATGCGGCGGAGCGGCTGGGCCCGTGAGCCATGGCCGCCGAGCCTGCGCATCCGGAGCCTGTGCTCCGCAACGGGAGAGGCCACAACAGTGAGAGGCCCGCGTACCGCGCAAAAAAAAAAAAAACAAAAAAAAACCAATAAGGGTATATTAATCTTGCATATGACAGGAAGCTCAGAGGCAGGTGGTCTTGGGTTTGATGGCCAAAGAGGTCTTCAAGGAGCCAGGCTCTTTCTACCTTTCTGTTCGATCATTCCCTCACAAAATGACTGCTGCTGCTCCAATATCTCACATCCTTACAACAGCATTCAAAAGCTGTAGAACGTGGATGGGTGATGGTGGCAGCAATCTCCATAAGCATTTCGCTTTTTTCGAGGAGAAAAATACTTCTGAGAAACCCCCCTACCAGGATCCCTGTTAAGCTCTATTGGCCAGGACAGGGACATCCCTAAACTAAATCATCACGAAGTAATGTTTGCAAAAAAACTAGAGTCACCATATATGATCCAGCAATCCCACTCCTGGGCATATATCCGGGAAAGACGAAAATGCTAATTTGAAAAGATACATGCACCTCAATATGCATAGCAGCACTATGTACAATAGCCGGGACATGGAAGCAACTTAAGTGTCCATCGACACATGAATGGATAAAGAAGATGTGGTGTATATACACAATGAAATAGTACTCAGCCATAAAAAAGAACGAAATAATGCCGTTTGCAGCAACATGGATGGACCTAGAGATGATCATACTAAGTAAGCCAGACAGAGAACGACAAATATCATTATATCACTTATATATGGAATCTAAAAAAATGACACAAATGAACTTATTTACAAAACAGAAATAGACCCATAGACATAGAAAACAAATTTATGGTTGCCAAAGGGGAAGGGGGGAAGGGATAAATTAGGAGCTTAGGATTAATATATACACACAACTATATATACAATAGATAAACAACAAGGACCTACTGTATAGCACGGGGGACTATATTCAATAGCTTGTAATAACATATAATGGACAAGAATCTGAAAAAGAATAGATATATATGTATAACTGAAGTACTTTGCTGGACACCTGAAACTAATACAACATTGTAAATCAACTAGAATTTTCTTAAAAAAAAAGAAAAAAGGGTTCCTCTGGTGGCGCAGTGGTTGAGAGTCCGCCTGCCGATGCAGGGGACACGGGTTCGTGCCCCGGTCCGGGAGGATCCCACATGCCGCGGAGCGGCTGGGCCCGTGAGCCATGGCCGCTGAGCCTGCGCGTCCGGAGCCTGTGCTCCGCAGCGGGAGAGGCCACAACAGTGAGAGGCCCGCGTACCGCAAAAAAAAAAAAAAAAAAAAAAGTAATGTTTGTACCATGATTGGCTTAGGGTAATTATGAATCATCTGGGGTTAAGATTGCCTTCCATGAACACATTGCCATCCAATATCAGGAAAAATCTGGACTTTCATCAGCAAGCAACAAGGGAGCTAGCTACTGGTGAGCTCAAGGAGATGCAGCTGTCTGCCCTGCAACCCTCACATTTTCAGCAGCTGTAAAGGTCCAACCAGATATTGACAGTGAAAATGCTTTGTCCACTAAAGGGACGGAAAGACACTCAGAACCAAAGTTGTGCTCTAAGGTCGTGAGCACTGGGGCTTACCTGATACAGGTGAGCACAATACCGCTGGCTGAGAACCCTCTATTTCCTGGTGACTTTGACTCTCCACCCCTCAGGACCAGGCTGTAGGGAGAGAAGATTTAACCCAAGTTGAGAATGTAAATCACAGCCCTGGTTCCCTTCCTCAGCAGGCAACCAGCATTCCGAGCCGAGCCGTCAGATCTAATGATCTAATCTAATCTCCTCACCTGAGTTTTGCATTGATTATCTGACTGTGTGCAGGATCCATGGGTGGATGGACACTGTTCCTAGTCAAGCTTCATCTGAGCTAGAAACGTGGAGACACGTGGCAGTGCAGTTCGTGGTCCCGGTGCACACCGGCCCTTAATAAACGCTTCTGCTGATAAGGAACACCAGGGGCCTCCCTGCTGCGGACACTTCTGAGCGCTGATTTTTTTTTAACCTCCCCCCAACCCCAACACATCAGTCTCCAATTTGTGAATCCAACCTCTTTTGGCAGGGTTTAAGAACACAATATATATAGTTCTTACAACTTCTTATGACAGAGGACGCAAGGATTAGACCCCTATTATACCCGTGAGAAAATATGGAGGTACACAGTGGTTGTTGATGTGGGAAGGTGGGAATTCACAGCTGATTAAGGTTTTATAGAGGATCTGGGGTGGAGTTTTAGGCTGGCACTAATTGACCTAAGCCAGTTTGGTCTTGCAAAACAACCCATTAGGTTCTTTTTGGTAAATCTCTGTACCTTTTAGTAATCGAGGTGGGCGAGGGAGTAGGGCCTCTCTCCATACCATGCCACCAGGATATTGTGAAAGGAAGTCTTCGGGCCAAGTTCTGAACAAGCTACGCAAAGCAGCCATATAACTGGTCCTGTAAATTCCGTGACGTTCCAGCCCTCCATCCTTTAAAAGCTCCAGCAGCCGCCTCTCAGGAAAGTTTGCCTGAGGCAAATGCAAGGAAAGTCTTGCAGCGGGATTCTCTAACCTTCTAGTCCGACTCCAGGGGCGCACAATCCACCAAATCAGCCGCTGGATGCACGCAGGACCACTTAAGAATCAAGCCCATGGGGCCGGGCCGTTCCTACGAGAACCAACCACGGAGCACACCAGGTTTTCCCGGTCTGCACCTGCAAGAGCTGAAGTACCGCTCCTATTCCTGACCAATCCACCCGCCTCGAACTGCTTCCGCCAGTGGGAACTCGTTTGTAAGGCCCTTTATACTAATGAACAAGAGCTCTGGTGCTGATTGAAGCTCAGGTCTTGGGGGGGCTCTGGAGCGTGGACTCGTGATAAAATGGCTGACTATTCCTAAATGCGTGTCCCCAATTAGGCCGACTACCTTCTCCTCAAGTAGATGAAACCGAACAGATACATACATCCGGACACGGAATTTACATTACACACACAGAACAACCGTACGCTTCCTGCTCCTGTTGACACAAATAAAAGAGCCCGTGACAATTTAGCACCCCCTGTGGTGAAGTTTGGAACCGCCCAATTAGAAAGGAAAAAAATGCTCTGGGTTCAGCCAGCCAGCTCTTTACAGATTACAGTGTTTTATAGCAAGACAACGGCGGCCAGAGGGAGGGGCTTCCTGACCTTCGGCCTCAATTAGGACAGTTCCGCTGCCCTGTAAACTTGCACTGGCCCACCGGATTGGACGGCCTTTAAAATTTTGAAAACCTCTGGAATAGCCCCATGCAGGGAAGAAGGAAGAAAAGAGGGATGGGAGGAGGGGGTAGCAGGAAGGATGGGAGGAGGGGTGGGAGGAGATGCAGCAGGAAAGGAGGCCAGGCTGGCCTCTGTGCGGAGGCAGGAATCCTGAGGAATGCCCCCGTTGCGATTTGGCGAAGCCTCAGCTCAGCCATCCTCCGGGGGAAGCAGGGTGATGGTAGCGGCTGCGTTCCCCCTTCCGGAAGGAAGGACTTACACCCTCGGCTGCTGGAGGGCTGCCTGCAGCCTGACTTCAGCCGTCAGCCCTTCCCCAAGGCCGAAGAAACCGCCCTGCCCAGGGCCATGCCAGCTTCTGGAGCAGCCCACGCCCCGGGGCTGATCCACGCCAGCCTCCGGAGGCTCACCCCTCCAGCCCAGTTCCGAACCACTCCGAAGGGTCACCCCAGCTCCGGAGCTCCCTGTGGGGTCAGCCGAGGCTTCCGTCGGGCTGCCGTTGTAGTTCAGTTTCCTCCTTTGCTGGCTTCGGCTTCCAGCCCCTCCCTTCTCCAGGTGCTGATCCTAGAATGCTAACAAATGTCCCGCGTGCTAATCTCCGTCTCAGCATCTGCTTCCCCAGGAAACCCGACCTGCAACACCACGGGTGGGTGGCTCTGCCCACCTGAGATCGCGGAGCCGGGACAGGGCGTGCTGGCACCGGAGCCCAGGACCCCTCGTGGGGAGAAAATAGGCAATAAGCAGCTTTAACGACCAGCTAGTTTGCTGACCTTTCCTGGTCTGCAACCAGGAGCTGCCGGTTCCAGCTGCCTCTCCCGGCCTCCGCGGGCCTTCTCTCAGGACGTTAACCCCAGGTTTCTGGCTGCGTGCAGGCTCAAATCTTCCTTTTCCCTAGGAGCGCAGTCTCCCACATCCTGTGGGTTTGCCGGCTTAAAACCAGAGGGGGCAAGAGAACGGAAGAGAAGAATGAGGATACCGAGAGGGGGAGGGGAAGATGAGGACGAGCGCGCCCCTAATATGTAAAGGATGGCCCCTCTTACATGCAAAAATGTGACAATTGACCCCCTCCCCCCGAACAGCTCCCTCCTGCCCTGAAAGTGTTAATTCACCTCGTAGCGGGGAGGCCGGCCTCCCCACAGGCTATTTCCCCGGGCCTGCCTGGCTGGGGATCAGGCCCATTGTTAATAAGTAATGACAGCCCAGCTCCTCCGCGGATTCCCCTGGGCTTTTGTGTCAGAAACGTCTTCCCTCGCTGCCGCTCGAGCTGACAGGCTCCGGCTCCCGGCAGGCAGCTGCGAACATGGGCCAGCCTCCGCCAGGACGCCCCGCGTCACCGGGCCCAGAGCCCCAGGGCAACGGAGAGGGCGGTAATCCCACCCCTCCTCCCTTCTCAGGTGAGGATGACCTCAGCTGTCTGCAGGGACCTGCGGGGGAGGGGGGAACCTCGTGGCCTCCTTTAGCGAGGGGTGGAGCCGTGCCCCGGTGAGTGGTAAATTCCTGAGGACTTCAGCAGGAAGTTCTTTTCTGTGTCTGCCCTAAGTAACCCAGCACATTTAGCACTTCCATTCGCCCAGAAAGAGTTCACAAATGAAAGCATTCTAGAACCTTCGGGAGAAAAAGAAAATGTTTGTTCCACCTTGCCAATGAGAGGTCCTCCTGTTTTGGAGGCCACATAGGTTTTATTGTTATTCAGGTCTGGTGATGCCAACAGAGCAGGAGACGACGGCCATAGAGAAGATAATTGGTTATACTTACAAATCCCAAGAGGAGGGGGCAGGCTAGGCCACGGGGGGAGGGGCACACAGGGAAGCACTGGGGTTGGTCAGGAAGCAGAGGGAGAAGGGGAACTGGCGGGCAAGAGCCTTTATCGTGGTTTCTGTGAAAAGGAACAGGCAAGGCAGGGTAAGCAGGTTTAGGATCGGCTAGTTTGAATAATCTCAGTGGGCTCCAGGGCACTGGGGCTGTCCCTAGCTGTCTGATCAGGGCAGGGGGATAGTGGCCTGGAGTGTGAGAGCCAGATAGAGGCCATGGTGAGGGATACGGGTGCTGGATTGGTTGGTTTGCATTTGAAAGGTACACTCAGACAAGTTGTTTGTTTACTATCTCTAGGAACTGGCAAATCCTGGGAGGGGCAGTCCCTCCAGGGTCAGCAAAAGCCCCAGATGTCAAAGCATCAGAACACAAAAAAGGCTTGGTTAATACAGGTTTATAAACTGTCTGGAATAATGTTCAGTTTATTGCTATTATTATTTGAAATCCGCTCATAGCACGCTCCTAGCAGCATTATTAATAAGAGAAGGTAGAAAACCCAAATATCCATCAGTATAAGAACGGTTAAGTAACAATGGGCTCGCCATACTGTGGAATAGTATACAGCAAATAAAAAGACATACCTATGTGCACTGATGTCTACTGTTCATAGAGACGTGCTAAATTTTTTTAAATTGTAGAATAGTTCACATACACAATACAATCCCATTTATGTAAAAACAAAATGAATTATAACAAATCTTTAGGTGGTATATGTACATACAAGTACATAAATGAATAGAAAAAAATGGCTGGAAGAACACACCCCTAAGAGTTAGCAGTTTTTACCTCTGGGGAGGGTTCTTTGGGAAACAGGTGTAAGATGGACTCAGGAGTGTCAAGGGTTTGTTGGGGAACACCCCTGAAAGGAACAGGGTGGAAGCAGGATTGGGCAGGGGAGCCCATTTGGCGTTAATGGCCAGCCGCAAGTGCCACAAGCTTGCTCAGCCGTTGGCTGGAGCCACCACCAACGCTGTAGCGCTAGCTGGACGGTGAGGCTGTCACCTGACCAGACTCCGAGTGGCTGGAGGAGGATCAGAGCAGCTCAGCTCCACGTCTGCTAAGAGGACATAGAGTCTGGGAAGGAGGAGGTGACCGGGAAACTTTTACTTTCCTAGCCCTCGACTTTGTACTTGGAGACTGTATCCGTCTGGGTAAGTTACCAACAGAGGGACAGACAGATATTCTGACTGGCTCGTATCTGACTCCTCCTCCTTCATATCGCAAGTCCTTGCCGGCTCTCAGCAGCTGCAGTGGCCCAGGAATCCACCCAGCTGCAGCATCTACCCAGGTTTTTTTTCTTCTCCTACTGGCTCTAGCTAAGAAGAGCATATGCTCGTATGCGCTCTCTCCTCTTCCGACTATGCACTAACATTCCTTTCTAGGACTCTGCGGACTCAGCGTGCCAGGTGCAACACTAATGCTGGGGGCGGAGGAAAGAGCTTAGGTCCTCTCAAGGGAGATGGAGAGTCACATTTGCAGCTTCACGCTTTTCAGGGCAGTGTGTGTTCCTTGCGGAAGGAGAATTTCAAGTGAGGGGCATTAGCATCCTAGAGGAGGGGGGCATGGTTCTGGCCATCCTGAGCATGGTTCAGCTCGAGGAAAGCTTCTTAGACGGGTGGCATTAGGACTTGGACTTGAAGGATGGAGAAGGAAGGAAAGAGCATTCCAGTCAAAGGGAGCAGCATGAATAAAGGCAGGGAGGTGGGACTATGCAGTATATTTATAGGTTCCAATATAATTCAAAAGTCCAGAAGTCAGTGGCCTTCAGACTAGTCCCAATCCACTGTCTCCCACAATATCTTCCAGGATTGGGTCTCTCTTCATCTTGCCATATGACCTCCCATGGTGTTGGATTTATGGCCAAATTCCAAACAATGACTCCCCCTGCAGCTCCAGACTGCTTACAAAATGGCTGCCACTGTTCCCAACCTCACATCCTCACACCACACTGACCGGGGAAAGGAGAACCACTCTTTCCAACAACTACGAAGGAAGACACTGTTAGCCTCACTTTCCCATAAATTCCAGCAAACGTCTCCTGACATCTCAAAGGCTACAGTGGGGTTATGTGCCTATCCCTGGACCAGTCACTGAGGCCACAGTGGATCTCTGGGCCCTAGAGGAACATCATGGTTAGAGGTAGCTTCAGCTTAAAGATAATGCCAATTCCTGTGGGGCAAACAAGTTTCAGAACTTAACCATTTTCTGCTAAATCTAGAATAGGAGTTGAGATACGAACGTAGCAAAAGCCTTCAAAAGCATCGTTAGAGGAAAAGACAGGACAACGCAGAGATCTATAATTTTTTTCCCTGCTACACTTTAATTGCCCTTCGCTGGCATGCACTGCATAAATTAAGAGCTAGTTAATGCCGTAATGCGTAAAACAATTTCATGCGTCTTAAATATCGCACTTGTACTTTAATTCCACATTAAGTGGTCCCCTGAAATTTTTAAATTTACAAAGTCACTGCTGTGCTACATGAAAAAGGTGCTAATTAAGTGTTAATCAGTAGCCAAATAACCTTCCCTGAACCCTGCCCAAGGTCTCCAAAATGACCCATTGCCAGAGAATGTGATGTGATGGCCACAGAACAGAGAATGCAGACACAGACACGAAATGTTTTCTTAGCCACATCCCAGCCTATTAAGGCAGATTTGCCTATTATGCAGTTCTAATTAAATGACATCCACTATAGTGGACACAAAGCTAATAATAATAATAGTATTTAATACTGGCAGAACTTTCCATATTCAAAACACAGAGAAAACACTAGCTAATTAATAGGTAGGCATCCCTTTCTGGGAAAGGAGAGAACTTCTTTTGGGTGGTCTGCTAAAATCCAAAGAATGGATAAAATATAAACAAATGGTTCCTCCCTTTAAGGGACTCGCCATCTTATAAACCAGTGCTACTCAAAATGTGGTCCGTGGACCAGCGCTGGTCCACGATAAGAAAAGCACAGAAATTGAGAGTAACCATTCTGGAAGCCTGAAGGCAACTTGACCTTGCTGCGACATCCAAGAGGGTGATCAGTGGACTCTTGTTGAACAGGAAATAGATGGGTTCAAACTTCCACAGCGAGTGGCATGTGGCATAAGCTCCATAATCATCATACATAGTAGGGCTGCAAATATCAGTCTGTGAGGGACTGGAAATTAAACACACACACACACATATGTTTTTCACCAGAGATGGTTTGAGAAGCGCTTTCATAGACTGATCGGTGTAGAATTAGGGGATGCAGTTTTATATATATATATATATATATATATATATATATATAACTGAATCACTGTGCTGTACACCTGAAACTAACACAACGTTGTAAATCAACTATACTTCAATTTTAAAAGTTTTTTTTAATAATAAAAAGTAAAACAAAAAGGGGGAGGGGGACGTGAGTTTAGTTACATCCCAACAAAGAAAGGAGAGGAGGCTTAATAGCATGCTATTTCACACCTCTATATTTTCTCTCCTGCTGTTTCTCTGTTTGGAATGTTCTGTGTGTCCCCAGCTCCTCCACTTCCTGCCCAACCTTGAATCCGTCTCAGTCTCTGGCAAGCCCGGCGGAGACTCCTTCCTTGGAGAAAGCTTCACTCCGCCCCCCAGCAATGGAGCCCCTCCCCGCTCTGGGCTCCCCCGCCTCCCCGTCCCGCCCACACTGTATTACTGCACTTTCCACACTGCACTGGGTTCATTTACATCACTTTGCCCGGCAGGGCCAACCTTGAAGGTAAGGCTGATGCCTTCTGGCTTTGAATTCCTAGTGCAGAGCACATAGTAGAGGCTCATTAAATGTTTATCAAATTCAATTTTTAAAAATTGTGTAAAGTATGCATAACAAAAACTCTACCATTTTAACCAATTTTGAATGTTCAGTGGCATTTAGTCCACTTGTTGCTGTACAACCATCACCACCATCCCTCTTCAGAACTTTTTCATCTTGCAAAACTGAAACTCCATCCCCATTAAACACTAACTCCCCATTCTTCCCTCCCCATCCAGCCCCTGGCGACTACCATTCTGCTTTCTGTCTATGAATTTGACTACTCAAACGATGGAATCCTAGAATATTTGTCCTTCTGTGACTGGCTTATTTTACTTAGCATGTCTTCAAGCTTCATCCATGTTGTAGCATGTGTCAGAACTTCCTTCTTTTTTAAGTGAATTCTGTTTAAAACTCTTCAAAATTATCATGCAGTTTTGCAATGAGTAGGGAGGGCATTCCCCCCACCCCCCCACCCCCGTTCTGCTTGGATTTGAAGCAGAGAAGAACAGATAGAAGAAAAGGGTATTGATGACCCAGGAGGTGGCAGCAGAAAACAAGGGGGCCCTATGTTCCACAGAGTTCCTCGGTGCCACTTCTGGCTCCTGTTTGCTCTGGTTCCCGCTCAGCTGTTTAGCCTCTTGAAAGTCAAAGTTCCCAATTCTGGACAGCGTGCCCAGCTAGGAACAGGCCTGAGAGGCTTTCTGACCAGGGGTGGCAGGGTGCAAATGACAGTAGAAATGGACCTGGAGTCCTAGCTGTGATTCCACCAATACCCTCTGGGTGACCTTGGGCAAGTCACCTAACCTCTCTGAGCCTGGTCTGTAAAACTGGAAAGATAATACAGTGTACCTTACAGGATTGTTGAGGGGATCTGATGAGATAATGCACATAAACCACTTGGTCAACTTTAAAGTACTGCGTGTAGGACTTCCCTGGTGGCGCAGTGGTTAAGAATCTGCCTGCCAATGCAGGGGACACGGGTTCCAGCTCTAGTCCAGGAAGATCCCACATGCCGCATGCACATAAACCACTTGGTCAACTTTAAAGTACTGCGTGTAGGACTTCCCTGGTGGCGCAGTGGTTAAGAATCTGCCTGCCAATGCAGGGGACACGGGTTCCAGCTCTAGTCCAGGAAGATCCCACATGCCGCAGAGCAACTAAGCCTGTGCGCCACAACTACTGAGCCTGCGCTCTTGAGCCCGTGAGCCACAACGACTGAGCCCGTGTGCCACAACTACTGAAGCCCGTGCGCCTAGAGCCCGTGCTCCACAACAAGAGAAGCCACCGCAGTGAGGAGCCCGTGCACTGCAACGAAGAGTAGCCCGCCCTCACCGCAACTAGAGAAAGCCCTCACACAGCAACGAAGACCCAACACAGCCAAAAAAAAAAAAAAAATAGTACTGCATGTGCCAGTCATGGCTGGTTTTTTTTTTTTTTTTGGCTGCATTCGGTCTTTGTTGCTGCATGTGGGCTTTCTCTACTTGCAGTGAGCAGGGACTACTCTTCATTGCAGTGCGCGGGCTTCTCACTGCGGTGCCTTCTCTTGTTGTGGAGCACGGGCTCTAGGCATGTGGGCTTCAGTAGTTGCAACACGCGGGCTCAATAATTGCAGCACACGGGCCCCAGAGCGCATGGGCTTCAGTAGTTGCGGCACGCGGGCTCAGTAGTTGTGGCTCACGGGCTCTAGAGCGCAGGCTCAGTAGTTGTGGCGCACGGGCTTAGTTGCTCCGCAGCATGTGGGATCTTCCCGGACCAGGAATGGAACCCGTGTACCCTGCATTGGCAGGCGAATTCTTAACCACTGTGCCACCAGGGAAGTCCATATGGTTGTTTATATTACAAGCACAAAGGCCGTAATAAAGAGGAAGAAGATAGTACGGCTCATTATTTGCCTGTCCTGATGAGAAAGTGAAAAATAGCTCCAGCAGCACCATTCAGCCTTCATCTTTGGGGGCATTTCTGATTTCTTTCTTTTTTTCTTCTTCCACCTTGTAAACTTTTGCCTTGGGAAGAGTTCCTGGTCCCATTCAGCCGAATGCCATTCATTGCCAGTTCACTGCCAACATGAGAAACAAAGAGGCACCACGGAATTCACTCGGGGCATCAGCGAACTCGGGTTGGAATCATGAGCTGGGCAGTGGGTTGGGTGCTGGTGACAAAAACGAAGGAGCAGAGTGGCCTTGCCCTGGAGGAGCCCACAGTGTAGCGCGTGAGCCATGCGGAAGCAACATCTTCCATTTGCCCCTTCAGGTCCACGATCCGCCTTCTTCCTCCTCCCTGCCCTGTGCCCCAGGAAGCTGACCCCTTTGCACCCATCTCAAAGGGCCCCCCGCCCAGTGGCTTTCCGTTGGCCAGTTCCAGCCAACAGTGAGGCCCCGTCAAGAACTCAGAGGGCAGGAGGAGAATGAGGTGAAGGTTTATTCCCCAACTTCCTCCCTGTGAAATCTGCTTGGGCTGACTGACCCTTCCACTGAAGGTCCCTGCTCATTTTAAGGTGGCCTTCTCTACTCACCTCTGGGCCCAGGGTGGTAAAAAAAAAAAAAAAAACAACAACAAAAAAAACTCCACTGCTAACAGCTTCTGCTTCCTGTGCTATCCCTGTGGTTCCCCCAGCACACACATCTTTATGGACGGTCCCTTTGTATGTAAATACTTGTCAAAACTATCCCAACTGCTTCCCGTTGAGACTCTGCCTGACCCAGTACTGTGGAGTCAGGGCCATTCCAAGCAGGGCAAGTACTGCGCCCCCCTCTCCTGCAGCCCCCTCCAAGTAGGCTCTTCTCATCTCAGGCTGTAGTGGAAGGAAACCAAGAAGATGAGAGCTGAGCCTGGGGAAATCTGGATGTCGCGAGAGGCCCTGATGAGCTCTTTGGGTTGTATCCCTGGGCTTGGGTGTGTGGGGGGGTGGAGGAGAAAAAGGAAGCACAGGAAAGTCGCATTTGCTACTTGTCTGTGGGTGCACATGCCCCATCCCTCATGGCCTCCGTGGTGTTTACTGACCATCATTAAAGTGGAGCCTGACCTCAGGAGTCTCTCTCTGTTCCAGGTGGATCAGGGGCCTGCAGCCTGTCTGGAACATCAGAGTATGACAGCCACTGTATTCTCCTCTTCAAGAATCTGCCTGAGCCGCCTTCCCAAAGATGCTGCTCCCCAGCCCCGACTGAGGGGCCCAAGGGCACAAGACCCTCCCTTGGCCACAGCTGATTGGATAAGGGATGGACACCCGACCCAACTGGACCAATCAGATGCTCTCCCAGGGCCTTGGGACACCTGGGCGGTTCTAGGCAGTTTTTGTTGGCTGCTTGAACGCCTTGTGCCAGGCACAGTGTGAGCCCAGAGGAGAAGGAAGTGAACAGACCAGGAGGGCCACCTGAGGCAGCCATTTTCCACTGTGTGCACAGAGCAACAGAAAAAGCTGAGAGAGAAGAAAGAAGCCGTCCAGGAGGAAAGCAGAGGTCAGAGACCTCAGAGCAGCAGAGATAGAGAAAGGAGAGGACAGAGCTGCCCAGGTTCCTGCTGGCTCCCCAGTTGCCAGTTCCTGCCCCCAGAGACCGGCTGTACTTCCTGTCCCTGGATCTTGGAGATAGCCTCATATTCTTCCCATAAATTCTCCCTTTTTACTTAAGCTTGTGCAAGTGGGCTTGTATTTTGTGCCGTTAGACCATCCCTGCCCCAGGCACACCACGTGATACAATTAGCTCCCAGTCCCGATGGGGCAATTTATCCTTTTTGCAGACTCTCTGCCATAAATTTTAAATCTCCACCTGGCTTCCCCTTGCCAACCAGTGAGTGTCCTTCTGGGTTAACTTTTGCTCTCGCGGGCCGCCAATGAGCTCGTGTCACCAGATGCAATGGCCTTTCCAGGCCCCTTGCCCTCCTGTCCTCTCGCTGCCCCACCTGGCCGTCCACTCCTTCCTCCCTCCCTCACACTCTCGCAACGTGGCTCCTCTGACACCCCTTCCTCACCATGGTTTCCATCATCACCTGTCTCCAGACACAAGTTTGCTCCTTGATCCGGCGCCCTCAGGTCCCCATTCCCATGCAGCTGCTAGAAGCATCTATGTGGGCACCCCACTGACCCCTCAAACTTTGTGTGCTCCAAAGTGGTCTCAACAGTTCCCCTCCCAAGCCTGATCCTCCTCTTGTATTCCCTAGTTTGGTTAACGAGGCAGAAAGTCTCTGTGCCCTTCATCCATGACTCTCAGAGCTGGGAAATTTTGGCAGGGAATTTTGGCCAGGCTCCTCAGTCCTATGCCAAGAAATACCCACCGTAGACCTCACTTAAATCGTGATTCCAATTTCTTTGACTTTCTCCTTGCTGCTCACATTAGTATGAGTCACATGAGCTCTTGGGCGCTAAGGGGCTCCCTGTCCCTCACACTGAGACCCACTGGTCCAGCCTGCGGACCCTGGAGGAGGGAAGCCTCACATGGCCCGTGTATTATCCACGTGGAGGGTGAGGGCTGTCAGCTCCTCAGAGAGGTCGTTCTGTAGGCCTCTGCTCTCCCAGAAGGGTTCCATTCCCTTATGGCCATCAGTTAGAGACCCTCCATTCAGAGACCTAGGAGAGCATGAGTCTATCAGCCCATGGCTACACAGAGGGTAGGCTGGGAGGATTAGGAAGGCCCCACCCAGACTCAGTCAGTTCTGAGCTCAGCACAGGCGCCAAGCATCACTGTGGCCTGAGATCTCAGATGGCAACTGACAAGACCACATCACCCTCCCTGCACTGCCAAAGGGACCCCAATCCCCACCATCCACAACATAAGGACCCGTTCAGGAGGAAGTCTGTTTTCTGGGGGTGTAATAGTCAGGGAAATTCTGGCTGCTGCAACAGATAAACCCCCAAGGTGCAATGGCTTACCGCAACAGATTATCACTGAAATAAAGTCCAAAATGGGTATTCCCGAAGGAAAGGAGGCTCTCCTCTCCAGGAGTGATTCAGGGACCCAGGCTCCTTCCATCTTGTAGCTCTGCTGGACTCATCTGTACCAAGGTGTGGAAGGGGAAAGAGCACACGGGCGATTTCTATGGGCCAGATCTGGATGTGGCGTCCATCTTTTCCGCTCACCTGCCATTGGCCAGAGCAAAGTCACGTGGCCACATCTGGGCCATGTAGTCCAGCTAAAGCCGTTTTGGAAATCACCTAGCTCATTTCTGTCCCAGGGGCTAACACATCGACCACCTCTGAGGAAGTCCCCCAAATCAAAGAGGTGGCCCTAAACTTGAGGTTACGATGTCCTGCTTCAGCCCAATCACCTGACTTGTCTCTCAACCCCCGCTACACACAGGCCCTTGCATGGAGAGCCTCGGAGGGTCTACCTGGGCCTGCTGTTCTGAGGATGCAACCGCTTGACTTTCAGCAGGGGCCCGTCACCCCAGTCCTGTGCTGCTGTGTCCTATAGCTGGGGGGTGACTTGAGGAGGCAGCCACTGGAATACGGCTCTTACACTCACAAGAAGAGACTCATCTGTAAAAAGAGGTAATGGATCAGAAGATGGAACGACTGTACTGTCCAACCCAGTAGCCATTAGTCACGCGGGGCTATTTAAATTTTAAACTGATTAAAATTAAATAAATTTAAAAAATTAGCTCCTCAGTCACACCGGCCACATTTCAAGTGCTTAATAGCAACATGTGTCTGGTGGCTGCTGTCTTGGACAGCACAGATATGGAACACTTCCATCATCGTAGAAAGTTCTATTGGATAGCACTAATCTAAAAGGTGCCTCACAGGGCAGACAGTCCATGACTTTATGAAAAACGATGCACAGTAAAAATGTAATGTCTGGTTAGCCAGAGCACTAGAGGGGGAGGGAGGGCAATAAAAAGGTAAGAAGAGTGAAATAGAGGAAGATATGTTGAGGAAAACATCTGGGAGGGAGAAATGCCCAGATGTAAGACACAGGCCATCACAGACAATGGGGGTTATTTACAAGATTGAAGGAGACTCAAGCATCTCAAAAAAACGGGGGTGCTTGTGAGGCAATATGAGGTCAAAAATTGGACAGCCTGAGGGCACTGAGGGAGCCCTAGGCACCTTCTCTACGGCTCTCCTGGGGTTGTGACTCGGTCCTGCTTCTCTCTGTTCTCCCTCCATCAGTCGTTCTCTGCTTCTCACAACTTAACCAGCCCTGAACAGACTGATGCTGCCTTCTGTCCATGGCTGAGTGGCTTGGATTCTCTGTGCAGCTAAGTGAAACATTTCCCAGGAGGAAGAACTGGACTGACCAAGTTGTCTCCTCACCAGACCATGCCACACTCTGGCTCCCAGAGCAGCCTCTGATTGGCTGGTCCGGGGTCAGGGGCCCTTTCTAGCCCAATCAGCTGCAGTCACGGAGTGGGATGGACTAGATGAAAAAGAATATGGCGACCCAGATGGGAGGGCATGAGGGCAGACACCTTCCCTAAGAGGAGAGCATGGAGTACTGACGTAATGAGACTTGGCTGGCCTGGGAGAGAGGACAACCACACGCTCATCAAAGATAAGTAGACAAAGAGGCCCTTCTTCTTACCTCTAACAGATATCGTGTACCTACTGTGGTGTGACTCCATACTCAGCAATATTGGGAATGCCAAAAGGAATCCGAAATAGAAGTAGTGTTGTAGTTTCTAATCCAGGCTCTTCAAGTTAACTGTGTGACCTTAGATAAATTCCTTAACTTCTCTGTGCCTCAGTTCTGCCATCTGAAATGGTAGGTAATAACAGTACCTCTTCACAGGGCTGCTGTGAGCTGCTTAGAATATTGGGGGGGGGCACACAGTAAGCATTCTATAAATGTTGGCTATGATTGTTATCAGCCTGCAGGAATTTATGGTCCTGTGTGGACCACAGATGAGTAATCATATTGTAATGACACGTGCTGAGTGTGATAATTGAGGTGGGTGAGAAATGTGCATGTTTTCAATAGTCAGGCAGTCCTTTCAGGCTTATAAAGAAAAAGCAGCAGCCCTCATTGGCTCGACCTCAATTTCTGCCACCCACAAGGAACCACTTTCCACTCGCTAATCTGTCCTCATATTTACCTTCCTATTTCTAAATATCCTGCTTATACCGTTATTTCTTGACACGTTAACCTTAGACATTACCATCTCTTATGGGTTGAGTTGTGTCCCCTCCAAAAGATGCTGAAGTACTAACGCCCAGTACCTGTGAATGTGACCTTATTTGGAAATAGGGTCTTTGCAGATGATCAAGTTAAGATGAGGTCATTAGGGTGGACCCTAATCCGATATGACTGGCGTCCTTCTAAAGAGGGGAAGTTTGGACACAGACATGCACATAAGGAGAACACTGTGTGAAGATTGGAGTTATGCTGCCACAAGCCAAGGAACTATCGGAAGCTGAAAGAGGACCTTAAACAGATCCTTCCCTAGAGCCTTCAGAGGGAGCATGGCCCTGCCGACACCTCAATCTCGGACTTCTAGCCTCCAGAACCGTGAGACGATACATTTCTGTTGTTTAAGCCACTCAATTTGTGGTACTTTATTGGCAGCCCTAGAAAACAAATCCACCATTGGTGTTTTACTTGAAAATCAAATTTAACTCCCCTCTCCTCATCCCTAGACTGTCTCTTGCCCCTATTATCCTAATAACATTATATCACTTTTTTTTCTTAAATCAATATTCAGTGTTTATATGTATGGAAATGTACTCCCTGCCATGTCATGTAGTATGCTTGGAATACATGTCCTTCACTGTACAAACTTTTGTTTTCTTTAGACTTAATATTTATCTCTTACCCCCTTTTTGTTTGTTTAGCTTCTGGATACATTCAAATAAACTCCTCAGCTTCTTGGTGTTTTTTCTTTGAGACCCTGTCCCAGGATCCTGCATGCTCCTACTATGGTTGGCTTGGCTTCCGCTCTACCTCTGCTGCTCAGCGACACCCCTGGGATCTCCCCTCAGCATCCAAGTGAGAATTCATTTCACCCCTCTCCAATATGTAGGATCTCCAGTTTTCTAAATCCCAGATTCATTGTTTACTTTGCAGATTCATCGTTTGTTTTCTTTATTAGTTATCTACTACTGTGTAACAAATCACCCCAAAACCTAGTGGCTTAAGATGACAATAATCATTTATCAACTCTGTTTCCAGTACAGCACCTCCTGCTTTCAGTATAGCACGCCTGCAGTCAACTGAGCATGGTGTCCTGAGTCTAGAGTCCTTCCTGTTCAGTCTCTCCAAAGAGGGAACCCCAGGCTCTCATGGAGTGGGGGATGGGCATGAGGTGACCTAGCAGTGAGACATCACTGCTTCTTCAACAGACGTGCAAACAACCCTGTTTTCAGCCTATCTGTACCTTCTGCAGTACCTGGCACCTCCATTTCCTCAGACTTTCTCGGGTTCTGCTGCCCGAATCAGCTTGCTTCCTGAAGCTTCTACCCACCACAGGCCGTTGGCTTTCAGCATTCTCTGGTCTGCTGAGTCAGTTACCTTTCGTCCATTTGCCTTCTGGCTTCCCAAATGTGATGACATCTTTCAAGGGCTGTAATTTTCTTCTCTCATTTTTTTGTCCTTATGGATTTAGATCGTTCTTTAAAAATCCCATCACTGTCATTTTAGCGGGGGCTTTGGGAGAGACAGTGGAGGTACGTGAGTGTGCTGCATCATTCCATGGCTCATTGGAAGTCATCTATCCATTTTTCTCATTCAATCAATGTTGCGGTGCTCCAGCAATAGGAACTGTGTCTCGTATTTCTTAGGTATCTCCTCATGATAAATACTTGTAGATTTGCACGGAATCCCACGCTGGTGAGTTTACAGGGGTGAGATGGTCAATTTTGAGGAGACATTTGAGGAGGACCACCTATCTCCATCATCCCTCTCAAGGATGCTCGAGCGCTGGTATCCGTGGCCCTAGCAAATGTCAGGTGCGTTAGACAAAGTTCCCTGCTTCCTAGTCCTGCCCTAGCTTGCAGGGCCAGTGGGAGGGTCATTTGCCGAGTGAGTCATTCACCCATGCCTTCAGTTTTCAGTACTTCACTTCCTGTTGGCTTCAAGATGCAAAGCAGCACTCAGGACCTCCCCCAAACTACTCAGGAACAGGTCAGCCTGGAGTCCCTTCTGGAGAGGCATTTGTTTGTGGACTTGTGTCTGCAGTGGGCAGATTATACGGAAGGGAAGGTAATTCAAGATGGGACGGACAGGCCGGAGAAACTCCAGATATTCAATCAAAACAGCAAAGTATAGGTACTGGTATTCAGGAAGCCAAACTAGCAAAGTGAGGAGCTCCTAGGGGAAGGCTGTGGTCATGTAGCCACAGCCAGCTTTTTGCTGTGGGGCGGAAGTGATGGAGAAAACACCAGCAAAGGTGGTGCCATGAAGACAGCCTAGGCCCCCGGCCCCTGCCTATGTGATTTGAGGTACTGAGAAGAGGCTTAGTAATTGGTCCGAGGGCTTTCTGGCTGCTGTGCTCAAGGGCAGCCTCCCCACGCCACCCGCTGCAGCCCAAGTGCTGTGGACAGGAACAGAACTGAATTGAGGGGCCAGGTGCCAGCCAAAGGCTCCTTTGGAGAATGAGGCTTGAAATCCTCAGTACAGCTGGAACCTGGTTCCCTGAATAGTCCCTACAATAGCCCCTGGGCTAATTAACACTCAGCACTTTCCTCTCACTTGAGCAGCAGGGTGTGTGTGTCGGCGGGGGGGTAGCAGAGCTCCCATTGGGCAGGTCATTTCTAACTTCCATTTTTTTTTTTCTTGAAGTGTAACATGTATACGGTAGAGCGCACAGATCCTAAATGATCGGCTCAATGAATTTATATGTGTGTAGAGACATACATAACCATTGCCTCGATCAAGATTTAGAACAATTCCAGCACCTGCCCCAGAAGGTTCCCTCATGCCCCATCACTGCCCCCATCACTGCCCCCATAAGGAACCACTATTCTGACTTCTAGCTATTCCGATTATAGATGGGTTTTGCCTGCCTGTGAACTTATTATAAATGGAATCCCACAGCATTTCACTCTGGCTTCTTTCACGCAGAATGATGTCTGTAAGAGTCACTCATGTTATTGAAGTCTTTATATATTCTTTTGTATATAAAGAATATGTAAAAAGATATGATGATTATATAATCATATATTTATAATTATATATAATATATAAATATTAAAATTTCTATATTTAATATAAAATATAGAAATATATTTACATTGTATATATTTATATATTTATACTGTATAGAATATAAATATATAAATAAATATATAAATATTAAATATTTATATTTTAATTTATAAAGAATAAAGCATATTATTTATATATTTTATAATATATAACATATATGTGATATAATATATATTAGTTTTATATATTTTATATACATTCTTTTATATTGCTTTATGTCTTCTTTTATATTGCTGAGTAGTATTCCATTGTGCGACTAGACCGCGGGTTATCTATACTTCTCCCGTTGACGGGGATGTGCAGTTTTAGTGCATTTACTCACCATTCCTGGAGAGTCCAGGTGTGAAGCCGCATCAGTCCCCCAGCAGTGTCTTCCCATGGCAAGCTCCTTCCCCCAAAACCCCACCACACTTGCTGAGCAAGAATCGTCCACAACATGAGGCAGTTGCGGGTTCCCTGCCTAAGATATTGGGGATGCAAGAAACAAATTTATGAGTCCCTTGGAGCCCACGGAGCTGGGAGTCTGAAAGCCCGGAGACTGTGCAGTCGGGGGCTTCAGATCCCTCCCCTGTGTCCCACCCCCAGTGCAGCTCACCAGTCCATCGCAACCTTGACCAAGGCCAGCCTTGCCGCCCCCTACCCGAGTTCTGTAGTGAACTGCAGAGAGGCCCCCATCAAATATCAGGCCTATGACCAGAAACGACAAAAGCAGGAAAAGCCCTGGGGACAAGATTCTGAGCAGCTGACACCACGCTTTAACCTCCTCACCCTGCCATTGTGAGGACAGCCCGGACTGCCCCATCCTTAGCTCTGGCCTGCTGCTCGAGGCCCTTTATGAGATCTCCCCGGGGAGCAGGGGCCCCAGACAAAGGCCAGGGTTCTGCTGAGCTTACTGAAAGGAGGAAGAGTCCATTGATATTCGCAAACATCCCTCTGCCACACCCACCCCAGAGTGGAGGTCAGCCCGGCACAGGGCAGGCTTTGGGCAGGGCTGGACCAACTCTGATGCAGCTTGCGCTGACTCCTCCCAGGATCCATTTTCCTGGAGTACTGGATCTGCCCTGTACTCCCCTCTCCTCACCCCCCGCACACCTCACAACCCGTCCACCCACAGGTTGGCTGTGAGGGGACACATGGAAGAGTCCTGGCACTTTATTCTCAACCAATGAAGTCTTCTATCCCTGCCTCAGGCAGTGGGACCTACCACTACCGGACCCCTTGCCCTCTGCCACCTCCCAGCTGCTGACATCCTTCAAAGAGCCCCCATTCAAGTTTGGCCTTGGTTTGAGCCTTGAACTTGCTGTCCCTTCACTTGGGAATGTCTTTCCCCTCTTCTTTGCTCATCTGCCTCTCCCCATCATTCACATCTCAACCCACATGGCACCGCCTCCAAGAAGCCTTCTCTGACCACTCTAGCTTAAGCAGTACCTCCAGAACACATGGCCCTGTTTTATTTTCTCAGTGGCGTTGATAGGTTATTTACCTGTTTATGTGATTATGGACTGTCTCCCTCATTTGGCATGTAAATTTGCTGTGGACTGAATGTTTGTGTCCCCCCCAAATTCACATGTTGAAGCCCTAACATCCAATGTGATTGTATTTGGAGGTGGGACCTTTGGGAGGTGATTAGGTCATGAAAGTGGGACCTCATGATGGGATTAGTACCCTTATAATAAGGGACACCAGAGGGAGCTCTCTCTTTCTCTTTGCCATGTGAAGACACAGCAAGAAGACAGCCATCTGCAAGCCAGGAAGAGAGTTCGCACCAGGAACTGAATTGGCTGTAACCTTGATCTTGGACTTCTCAGGCTCCAGAACTGTGAGAACTAAATATCTGTTGTTTAAGCTTCCAGTCGGTGGTATTTTGTAATAGCAGCCCAAGCTGCCTAACACAAAGCTCCATTGGAGTGGATCCATCTTACTCACCAGTGTACCCCTTGGGCCTCCAACAGGGCCTGGTCCAGTTATCTATGGCTGTGTAACAGATCACCTTTAAACTTAGCGACTTAAAACAACAGCAATCTTTTTTTTTTTTAACCCTTCAAGGTTTCTTTGGGTCATGAATTCAGACAATGCATAGCAGGGGCAGCTTGTCGCCACTCTAGAATGGCTGGGATCTCTCTTGGGAAGACTCAGAGGCTGGTGCTGAAATTGTCTGAAGGCTTGTACACTCACCTATATGGTGCTTGATGCTGGATGCTGGCTGGAACCCCCAGCTGGACTGTCAGCCAGAACACCTTACCTACACATGGCCTTGGCAGCAGCTCTCTCCACATGGGGTAGCTTGGGCTGCCTCACAGCATGGCTGCCAAATTCCAAGTATGAACATCTCAAGAGGGGTAGGCAAAAGTGGTGTCACCTTTTAAGACAAAGGCTCAGAAATCAAATAGGGTCACTTCTGTGTAGTTACACACCCACCCAGATTCAATGGAAGAGAACATAGAGCCCACCTCTCCATGAGAGAAGTTTCAACATCACATTATAAGAAGACCATGGAGGTTGGGATATGTTGTGGTGGCCATCTTTGGAAAACATGATCTGTCACATTACTCAGTAAATATTTGTTGATTGAATGACTGCTTTATGCTCTCAACTTCTTTCTCCACCTCCTTGCTTTGCCCCTTACCAACTATATGACTTGGGAAAACTTATTGTATCAGTAGGTTGCCCAGAGAAATAGAAACAATAGGAGATATAGATAGATAGATAAATGGATAGATAGATATAGATATTTAAATTTAAATTTATGTTTAAATCTATAAAGAGATTTATTTTAAGGAACTGAAGCACATGATTGTGGGGACTGGCAAGTCTGAAATTTGTAGGGCAGGCCAGCAGGTTAGAAACTCAGGCAAGAATTGATGTTGCACTCTTGAGTCTAAAATTCACAGGGAGGCCAACAGATTGGAAACTCAGACAGGAGTTGACATTGTAGTCTTTTGTTTTGTTTTGTTGAAGTACAGTTGATTTACAATGTTTCAGGTGTACAGCAAAGAATACATAATATATTCTTTTTCAGATTCTTTTCCATTATAGGTTATTACAAGATATTGAATATAGTTTCCTGTGCTATACAGTAGGTCCTTGTAGTTTACCTATTTTATATACAGTACTAGTGTGTATCTGTTAATCCCAAATTCCCAATTTATCCCCCCCTTTTCCTTTGGTAACCATAAGTTTCTTTTCTATGTTTGTGAGTCTGTTTCTGTTTTGTAAATTAAGTTCATTTGTATCATTTCTTTTTAGATTCCACATACAAGTGATATCATATGATATTTGTCTTTCTCCAGCTGACTTACTTCACTTAGTATGATCATCTCTAGGTCCATCCATATTGCTGCAAATAGCATTATTTCATTCTCTTTTATGGCTAAGTAATATTCCATTGTATATATATATACCACATTGACACTGTAGTCTTGACTCTGAAATCTACAGGGCAGGCCAGCAGGCTGGAGACTCTGGCAGGATTTCTATGCTACAGTCTTAAGGCAGAATTCCTTCCTCTCTGGGAAAACTGTTTTTGCTCTTAATGTCTTCAACTGATTGGATAAGGCTCACCCACATTATCAAGGGTAACTTCCTTTACTTACAGTCAACTGATTGGAAATGTTAATAATGTCTACAAAATACCTTCACAGCGACATCTACACTGGGGTTTGACCAAACAACTGAGCACCATAGCCTAGCCAAGTTGACACATAAAATTTAACCATCACACTTACCCTCTCTGAACCAGCTTTTTCCCCTTTGAAATGAAGACAAAAGTCCCTTATAAGGCTGCTGGGAGAATGAGAACTGATGTATGGTAGGCAGCCTCTACAATGGCTCCCATGACCTCCATCTCCTGGTATTCATGCCCTTGTGTAATCCCTTCCCCTTGAGTGTCGGTTAGACCTGTTGACTCAGTTTTAACGAATAGAAATAGAATATGGCAGAAATGATGAGATGTCACTTCTGGGATTAGGCTATAGAAAGACTTGGTTTCCATCTTGCCCACCCTCTCCTTCTCAGTCACTCTGAGGGAAGCCAGCTGCCATGTTGTGAGCTGCCTTTGGTGGTGTGGAACTGATATCTCCAGCCAATAGCCAGTGAAGACCCGAGGCTGACACCAGCCACGTGGGTGAACTGGGAAGTAGACACCCCCACCCCCAAACCACCACCCAGGAGAGCCTCTGGCTCTGGCTGATACCTTGACTGCAACCTCACAAGAGACCCTTGGCCAGAGGTACCCGGTTAGGCCACACCTGGGTTCCTGACCCACAGAATCTGTGAGATAACGAACGTGTGCTGTTTTAAGCCTCTAAGTTTGGGGGTAATTTGTTACACAACAAGAGATAACTAACATGCATTATGGGTGGTAAGTGCCTGGCATAGTCTCTGGCATACAGTAGGTCAGTAGGTCCTACGGCTTTGTGTGAAATTTCTCTCAGAGAGATTTGTATTTTCACAGAAGACTCCATCCCAAAGGCATGATTTTGTCATGGAACTTTTCAGCAGAGTAATGGGAGGGAGAGTACTTCTGAGAATACTTGAGGTCACACTACACAGATGGCCATCAATTTTGATTCCAGGTAAGGCAAAGAGGTAGTCCTCTCCCTCAAGAGAGAGGGACTACTAGCTGAGGATGAGCCGAGGCAGGGGCTCTGGCAACTTCCCCAGGAAAATAATCTGTATTGACAACAACAAATACCTATAGAGAGGGCCCTAGAGATACAGTGGGGAGCAAAGGCCTAATGTCACTGATCTCAGAGCACTTGCAGGTCACGGAAGAGGCTAGTAAATAATTACACCAATGCAAATATAATGATAAACTGACACCAGTCCTCTGCAGGGAAGGAATTTGTACACTAGGAAAGTGACCTAGACTAGAGGTGTCAGGAGAATTTCTTGGAGGAAGGGGCATGCAAGCTGAGACATGAGGACAAGTGGGCATTAACTAGATGAAGAAGGAAGGGAAAAGCATTGCAGACAGAAAGCACAGCATGTGCAAATGTCCCATGATGGGAGGTAACATGGCGTATTTGAGAACTGATAGAGGATCGGTGTATGGCCAGAGACAGTGAGGGGGACAGTGTGAGAGAGAGGCTGGGATGGTCAGCAGGGGCCAGACCATGCTGACCTTGTAGTAAGTTGTAGGTCATGGATCTTTATTTGGAAAACAAAGGGAAACCATTGGAGAGTTTAAGTGAGGATGTGATGTAATCAGATGTGTGTTGTTTTCTGGAAACCGTGTATAGATTGGATTAGTGGGAGGGGGAGGGAAGGCCGAGCTGGGTATGGCAGTAGCCCGGTGAAGGGGTGCTAGCAGCTTGGACCCTAGTGGAAGCTGTGGAGGCGATAAGATGGGAAGCATCAAGCTGATGCAGAACATTACCCAGCTCCCTGTGGAGACGAAAGCCCCAAAACATGATGTCAGAGAACAGTCAATGGATCTGAGTTCAAGTTCTGACTGTGCTTCTTACCAGCTGCGTGGCCTCTGGCAAGTTTCTAAACCTCTCTGTGTTTCAAAGTCCCCATATGGAAAGTAAGCGTAAGAAGGCCACCCTTGCTGGCTGGTTGTGTAGATACGCCTCGAAAGTGCCTGGGCAGTGGGCTGGGGCACCCCATAGACGTCATAGAAGAAAATTCTGACCAAGACAGACAATTTAGCTCTAGCTACAACTGACGTAATGTGTTTTTGCTGTACTGTTTGAGAATATTCAAGTCTGCCACGGAAGACAAGTAAACAAGCGGGCTGGATAAAATGCCACTGATAAGTAAGTTCGTAACCAGGGATAGATGTTAGGCAGATGACGTAGAGCAGATAGGTGAACAGAGATAAAAAGAGGTGGAAGGAGCAAGAGATTCCTAATATTCATGAAGCACTAAATATACAAGAGACACGAAATATTCATGAGGCGCTAAATATATTTAAGGCACCGGAGGCACTAAATATTCATAATAAACTAAATATACATGAGGCATATGAGGCACTCAATATTCAGCCACCCATTGGTAACAGTCATTCTGGCCCCATGGGTCCAAGAAATGCAAATAACCGTGGCTGCTCCCCAGGCTAATTGGAGACGGGCAGCCATGGCCGGGCATGTTGTCTCTGCATCTCTCCAATTGAGCATGAGTGCGACACCGGCCCCAAGCACATTCCAGACTTCTGTGCACCTCAAACCTCAACTGTGGTTTCATACCCACACCATCAGTGGGGAAGGCGGAGGCAGCAGAGAAAGACAAAGCATTGCCCACCCCAGGATGCAGGATGCAGGATGCTGGTACCCTGTCCTAAGTGTTTGAATCTGCTGCATCTCTCTTTGTGTCTCACTGTATTTTCAGTGGCTTCACGATCCTGTGTGATTTGAGCTATCTTGGTTTGGGAGCCTTTCTTTCCTGTGATCTCTGGGATCGCTTGCTTGGAGGTGTACTGGGTAGCCGCTGTTGCCTGGGGGAAGAGGTGTGCTCCCACGTTACAGGTGAGTAACAATGGAGAATGAAACTCTCCTGGCACCATGTCAGACGGAACATGGTTCTAAGCAGGTCAGGCATTGCGGTTGGAAGCATGGGAAGGAGGTGTGGTGTGTGGCAAACCTGCTCTGAGGAAATGGTGATTATCTGCAATGGGTGAGCACTGACTAATGCCAAGGGTGCAGAGCTGAAGAGTCATAGCTGTGGGTGCCTGTAAAGACATTGAAAAACTGAAGTAGGGAGTTCCTCGTGTCCACGGTAGACCTGTTTAGTGTCCTGTGAGATTCCTAATCCCTTCGAGTATGTTAATAAGAATTCCCAAATTGGAAAATGGACCCAAAACACCAAGAGGTTAAGGACCACTGTGGTAAGTGCTAGGCTCCGGTGCAGTAGTAAATGGTCCCCTAAATTCTCAGTGACTTAACAGAAGATTCATTTTTCATAATACATACATACACACACACACACACACACACACACACACACACACACAATACGCCCATTTGGGGTTGGCTGAGGGTTTTGCTTTATCTTGCCCTCACTCCAGGACACTGGTTGATGGGCTGCTATTTAGAATATTCCCATCCATTGTGGCAAAGGAAAGCAGGGTCACTTTCCTCCTCAAAACTCATTGGCCACGACTGGTCACATGGCTCCACTCAACCACAGCAGGCCAGGAAGTGCCATTCTTCCATGTGCCTGGACAACCAGAAACATTTCATGGATGTCTCTGATTTGACTTCACTTGGATGTATAAAAACTCACGGACACAGTAGGGTTTGGGGATGAGGGTGTCCAGATTGGACTGCAAGACACAGACCCCCAAGATTACCTTCAGAAGACCCCGTGAGGTTTACCAACACCACCACCATCCTCAGTAGACTGACCTCAAGGTCCTCTGCTTCCACAAAAGCATTTATTCCAGGCACAGTGGAGAAGGCAGCTGATGACAGCCATCCAGAGAGGCAGGGTCTCTGTCTTCAGGAGACACATTAGAGTGATACATGCAGTGGCCAGAGGGGAAGGAAGGGTCTGGAAAGAAAGGTGATAGATGGAAGGACATCAGGGCAGCCGCGTAAAGTTGGCATGACTTTTCCAATTTAACTCGGTAATAGTTAAACACTTGGCTTTTTAAATAGCATTTGCTTTAAGTAGCCCTGTTAATTAGTATTAATTAGCAGCTGGTAGTTTCTGTTGCCTCCTAATTGGTGGTTTGCAAGCCAGGAAGTTGAGGTGGAGAGTGGGGTGAAGGTAAAGGTGAGAGGAGAGAGGGGCTTCTAGCTTTCTAGAATGAGCAATTAGTAATCATTCACATGAAAGCAGGGATGCTTCCAAGATTGATAAATTCCCCAGAGCAGTTACCCCTGGCTGGATGAGCTCCCTACTATGCTTGACACAAACATACACCCAGCTTCCTTTCACAGGTGGCTGTGGTGGCTTTGGGCCAATAATCCTTTCTCTCCAACCCTCTCTGAGCCCTGGACCAACGAAACTTTACAAACCCCTTTCAGAGGCATTGCCCTCTTGCCCGAGCCTGTTCCAGCATGTTCTCTTTCATCTGTGGCCTTGCTAAAGAACCCCGTCCAGGCAGAAGTTGCCAGATCTTTGGGAGTGTCCTAGGTTTCTGCCCCCTGGGGAGAGGAAGCGTGCCAGCTTGGAGAGCTGGCTCCAGTCAGATGGAAGGGAAGAGAGTTGGTTTCTGGAAGGTCACTGAAATGTTAACCCCTGAGCTTTGGAATTACCGAGATTGGGTCCAAGTTCCAGCTCCTCTGCTTGTTATCTGTGTGACCTTGGGCTCATTACCTGTAACCCCTCTGAGACTGTTTTCTCACGCTGCTGCCAAGAGAAACTTTTTTGTATAGACTTGCTGTGAGAGTAAATGAAATCATGTATGCTAAGTGCTCACCACTTTGCCTAGCATATAGGGAGTGCTCATTAAATGGCATCTATTATTATAAACAAATATTAGACTCATTAGATGAAAGTTAAGCCCTAATGAGGTCTTCAGCACAAACCTAAATTTGAAGCTAGACCTTTAGCACCTGCCACCAGGAGACCTCAGTCTCTCCTGGGTACCTAGAATCCAGTTGGCTTTGATAGATGATATCTAGCTCCTCAGGGGAGCCTGGAACCAGCAGCTAGCCTGTCACCAATGTCTTAAACAACCCCATGGGTTGTGGAAAGAGCTTGAAGCCCAGCCGGCTTTTCCTGGTATGTTTCGAGGCCTAGGAGGGTTATCTGACTTCAGCTTGTTCTAGACCCATGTTCTAGGGGACCCTGGCAGTCCTCATTCAGCCCTTGGCCCTAGGTACCAAATCATTTAGAGATGTCCTCTCATGGCATTTGTTATTTGCACCAATTAAGGTGACTTTCAATTGTAAGTAACAATAACTAGTCACAGTGGCCTAAACAAGATAGTTTCCTTCTTTCATGCACAAAAGTCCAGAAGAATGAAGCCCAGGACTGGTAAGGTGGCCCTATTCCACCTAGTCCTTAGAGATCTGGGTTCCTACTATCTTGTCACTCAAGTGTGCATGGTCTCCATTCCCAAGGTCACCTCTTGGTCCAAGATGGCTGCTCCAGTTCCAGCTTCCATGTCCACGTTCCAGCCAGAAGAATGGAGGACAGGTAGAAAAAGGGGCAAAGGATACATGTCAACTGTCTTTTTTTTTTTTTTAATGTCTTTATTGGAGTATAATTGCTTTACAATGGTGTGTTAGTTTCTGCTGTATCACAAAGTGAATCAGTTATATGTATACATATATCCCCATATCCCCTCCCCCTTGAGCCTCCCTCCTACCCTCCCTAACCCACCCCTCTAGGTGGACACAAAGCACCGAGCTGATCTCCCTGTGCTATGCCGCTGCTTCCCACTAGCTATCTGTTTTACATTTGGTAGTGTATATATGTCCATGCCACTCTCTCACTTCATGCCAGCTTACCCTTCCCCCTCCCCATGTCCTCAAATCCATTCTCTACATCTATCAGCTGTCTTTGAAGGAAAGCTCCCAGAAATTTGCCACATGACCTTTCTCATTACATCTCAGTTTGGTCATGTGACCACACATGGCTACAAGGAGGCATGGAGGAGAGATGGTTCATCTGCAAGAGAGGGAAACATAAAGGGGACACACAGAGAAGTAGGAAGTGAGAGGTTTATCTCCTTCCATTAGGAAAGTCTCATTTGGAGCTGAAGTTAGCTAGAGTTGGTTTGTAACTTGCAGTCCAAACAACAACCAAGACAATCGTTATCAAGGTCGTTTCCCTAACCCGGCACTAATGGTGTTGTCTACACCAATATGCCTAAGAATAATCATGTGGAGGTGTTTGTTTTAAACATCCATTTTCTGATCCCATTCACCAGAAATTCCAATTCCTTGGGTCTGGGGGGCCAAGACCTGCATTTTTAGCAATCTCCCTGCCACCCAGCCACAATTCTGTTGTAAGCAGTCCAAGGACTACAGTTTGAGAAATACTGGTTTACAGCCAGTTCAGAGATATATCAGTTACTACTGCTGTGTAACAAACAGCCCTAAACTTACTGGCTTAAAACAACATATTATTTTGCCTACAAATTCTGTGGGTCAGGAAATTGGAAAGGGTATAACAGGGGCAGCTTGTCTCTGCTTCATAATGGCTGGGGCCTCAATTGGGAAGACCTGAAGGCTGAGCCTGTCTCAAAGGTTGGGGCCTGGAATCATCTGGAGGCTCCCCCAGTCATACATCCAGGGGCTTTTGGCCTGGACCTCAGCAGGGGCTATCAGCTGGAACACCTACATGTGGGCCTGTCCGTGTGTCTTGGGTGTCCTCACAGCATGGTCCCTGGGTTCTAAGAGCCAGAATCCCAAGAGAGAACCAGGAGGAAACTCGATGGCCTTTAATGACCTAGCCTCGGAAGTCAGACAGTGTCACTTCAGCTGTAGTCACAGGCCACCAGGTTCAAGGAGGAGGGGACATAGATCCCCCTCTACCTTACATTGTAAAAGAGCATTTGGGATGAATGAGAGCTCTTGTTGGAAAATATCGCCTTCCACAAGGAGGAAACCTGGGCATCTGCAGAGGCAGAGGGACCTTAGGAAATGCCAGGTGGGCGGGCTTCTGGTCCCCACCCTGCTGGGAGCAAATCTCCCCTCCTCCTATCCATTTTGTGTGATGACCTTTTTCATCAGCCAAGATTCTGCCTTTCTCCCAGGTCCTGACCTGGAACTCAGAGCCTGAGGCTAGGAGAATGGGGCCAGCCTTTTTGCATATGGCTCCATCTACTCCTCAGGCCTCCAGAAGGTGCCAGTGGTGTATTGGTCTTGCAGTCCCCGTTGGCTTTGCAGGATCCTGTGTGGGAGCCTCAAGAGGGAGCTGATCCAGACATGGAGGAAACCTCTGGCCGGATTCCACCTGGGGTGTGTCAAGGAACTCCATTCAGGATTTTTTAAAATCATCTGTCACATGGCTCTTTTGCCAGCTTAGAATAATTGCCACGTTTTTGCTCCCTAAACTGCATGGAAGGTACAGAGGAATTCTCTTTTCTTCTTTTTAATGTCAATTTCAACAGTGCCCTGTAACAGGATTCTTCACAAAGGAAACACACCCTGAAACCATGGTGCTGGATTCCTGGGGCCTTTGTCTACTCTGGCTGGGGCCTCAAACATGCAGCATTTCGAGGGCATGGACCCAGCTTCTGCTTGGCTGATTTCCTACCCGGGACCATGCTGGCAGGCTTGGCGAAGCCCCCTGAAGGATGGCCCCTGTACTAGCCACACTACCCTTGACCTACTGGATGCCGTTCCTTTTTGTTAAAATCAAGAGTAACCTTAGACTAACCTCACAGAACTTCATCTGGTCTTCTCACCTTCCAGATGAGGGAACAGAGACCAGAAAGCCAAAGTGACCCATCTAAAGCCATGTGGCTGCCCAAGCCTGAAAGCCTGAACACTTTCTGACCCCTCCCACAGCTCTTTTATGAACGGGTCTTCGAAGGGGGCACACCTCTCCCATCTTGCTAATTAGTAAAATGCCTCTCTTGTCCTTCCCTTTTTCTTTCTTTTTTTTTAAAATTAATTTTTATTGGAGTATAGCTGCTTTACTTCTTCCCTTTTTCTAAGCGCTTCCTCCCTTCCCTATGTACACAACCCTCTGCATTTGCTGTTCCCGTCAACAGATGGAACAGACATTTGAGCTGATGTGTGCATTAAGCTCCCTCTGGAATGAACTTGCTGCTGATGGCTGTCATGGTTCAAGCTGTCATTCAAATAATGTGTGACTCTTCAATCCAGGCTTTGCCCCTAATAAACCCCTCAATGGCACTGTTAGGAAATCTTGGGTGTCTTTTTTTAATGTTGCCATCACAAAAAGCCTCCAGTGTCTGACAGAGGGCAGAACTAGCCCATAGGCATCATTCAGGGAGGTTTTAAACAAGTCTGCAAATTCTTTGACCCCTCTCCCATCCAGAGGTGGCATCGACATCCTTTCCCCTTGAATCTGACATGGCCCAGTGACTCACTTGGAACCAACAGAATGCAGCAGAAGTGAATGACCTCCCAGGAGAGGTCAGCTAAGGCCATGAAGCTTCCACCTGGGTCTCCCCCTCAAGACCCTCTCTCTCTACGTGTCACCTCCAGGGACACTTCCTCTCAGACCCCAGCTGCAATGCTATGAGACCCCAAGCCACATGAGAGGCATCCTAGATGTTGCATGCAGTTTGACAGGCCCCTCTGAGCCCAGCCTTCAAGTCATCTCAGGTGCTAGCCTTGTGACTAAAGCAGCTTCCAGACGATTCCAGCCCCCAGCCGTTTGTGTCACCCCGGCCCTCTAATCTCCCAGCTGAGGTCCCAGTCATCGTAAAGCAGAGACACGCTGTCCCTGTCCAAATTCCTGACCCACGAATCCGTGAGCAGCATAAAATGCTTGTTTTAAGTCACCAGGCTTCGGAGTGGTTTGCTACTCGGCAATAGTGACACCATCCAACGGGGTAGGGGAGGTTTTTGCAAAATATCTGAGACCCCCAGGCTCAGAAACCCACAGGGCACGTGGGCTCATCACCAATGATCTTAGGTAGAAAATGAAAGTGGAGCTGGTACCAACTTCCCAGGCTAGCTCCTCGAAGGCGCTTCTGGGAGAAAATGGAAGAACCCTAGAGCGGGTGGTTTCACACCTCCTGTTCCCTCCACCTGGAATACCCTTCCCTGTTCTTTTGCCCAGCCAGCTGCTACTTATCACACAAGACTTGGTTCAGGACGAGTCCCTTTTCTGGAATCCATGACGGCCTATATCTCCCCCCTTTAGGGCACTCAACCACAGTATATTTCAACTGTCTTCCCAGTTAGACTGGGAGTTTCTGGAGTTTGGCAACTCTCTCTTGCCAGTTCAGAACGTGGCCTGCCCGCAAAGCTGGTCTCCTCCCCCCACCTCTGCACCTCCCCCTCCCCCTCCCCCTCCTCCCACTCCTTCCTTTTCTCTCTGACACTCTGGGCTCTGCTCTACCCCCCCTTTCTTGTTGCCCAGCAGGGGCTCTGAGCCCCACTCCCTCTCTTTCTGGGGCTCAGCTGAATTTCCCTCCACTACCGCGGATTCAAGCCCCATGCCTGCTTCTCCTGTTTTGGCTGGCGCCGACTTTTGCGGTTAACAAGGGATGATAAAGCCCTTTCTAGACTCCTCTCCAGGGACCTGAGACTCAAGAGCAGACCTCAGGCGGCCGTGCACTCCAGGCGGGCCCCAGCAGTCTCCCCAGTCGCCATCTGGGCCACCGCATGAGGGCGCGGCAGCAGGAGATGGGCAGGGTGAAAGGAGGCTGAGTGGGGCCTGATCTGTCTAGAAAGTGTCACTGGCCTTTCCCACACTGAGTCGTGTCACAGAAATTGTTGCTGACAGGGGTCAGGTGGCCTAACACTGAATTTGGAGGGCGGGGATCAGTGTGAATGACGCCTCGCACAGAGAAGGGGCCCAGAAGGCCCACAGGGCTAATGAAGGCGGCCAGGCATTGTGAGAGGCCTGCAGGACACTCCGGGGGCATGGCGGGGAGGCTGGGAGAGGTCTTAGCCCCGAGGGGAAGAATGCTCATGTCAGGGAAGGCACATTAACTCCTCAAAGGCCGTTGAGCTGGGCCTGTGATTGACAGGTGGGCTCTGTCAATCAGGGGAAGCTGCCGATGAGAGAGTGGGCCACCAGACACAAAAGGGGACATGTTTGATGAGCTCTGGGGGCTGGGCTAGAATAGAGGGAGGCTGAGCCCGAGTCACAAGGAGCCTGCAACTTGATGGCAGAGACCAGAGTTTTAACTGGGGCCCTTTGCGGCCCAGGCGTGGGTCTATTAGAGGGTGTCTGTCTTGGGGAAATTGTCAAAAGGGAGCTGGCTTGTCAGTGATGTTGGTGCCAGATCCTTGAGCTTGCCTTAGTTATTCGATAAGGCACTTGGTCACAAATGCAGTGCACAGACGATGACATTGTGTGTGTTGGAGAGGCTTTCCAAGGAGGGGGTCGGGGACTTGGCAGTGACGGTTTAATTGTGCAAAGAATTCAGGACTTGATAGGTACCAAATAAATATCTGATCACTTACTCATATAGCACTAGTGCTCCAAATTGTATTTTTAATATAAAGTCCCAACATCCTATTTTCTAAGTTTAAAGATTAATTTAAATTAGATGTAGGCAGTCGTTCTAGAAAATATGTGGAATCTATAAAGCACAGAATGGTGGGGGGAGGTGCATCTTCCCACCGAATGTCAGTCATTGCCAGCATCAGGGTATGTTTAGCTCCAGTCTTTTTACTTATACATCTTTTAAAACATAATTGTGATCAAATGTACACACAATTTGGTAATTTGCTCTTTTCTTGCTCAACGTAGTGATACAAGCATTTTTCATGTTATTCCAAACTCCTGGTAAACATCATTTTTAATGGCTACGTAATATGGATTGGATTTTCAATTTTCATTAAATCTCTGTTTTATCTTCAGCCTGATTGCTTTGAGGAGCCTAATTTCTGCCAGTCCTCATCTGCTTATCTGTTTATCAGGAGTCACATTTCCACCATGTCTATCCCCTTTTCTGAGGTGGGGGCGGGCAAGAAAGAGGGTTCCAAAGGGGACAGATGCAGCTTCCACACGGGGTAACTGGCCAGCCAGAGACACTGTCAGGGCAGGACCACCGTGGGCCCTGGGTGTCCTGTGGTCAGTCTCAATTTCAAACATTCTGTTCTGATGTGTCCATAAGTACACTGGTTCTTCCAGAGACCACATGGCCCACTTAGGATTAAAAGATATGGTCCCCTTGGGACTTCTCTGGCAGTCCAGTGGTTAGGACTCTGCGCTTCCACTGCAGGGAGCACCGGTTCAATCCCTGGTCGGAGAACTAAGATCCCGCATGCCGCTCAGCCAAAAAAAATAAAGTAAAAATAAACCACTAAGTTAAAAAAAAAAAAAAAAAAAAAAAAAAGAGGAAAGAAATCATGACTCCTTCAAGTAGATAAATGGTACAGGGTGTTCAATTCATTAAGGGACGCCCCTCAATGTGTGTGTGTATGTGTGTGTGTGTACAGCTCTGTGAATTTTAACACATGTATAGATTCTCATAACCACTACCACGATCGGGATATAGAACATTTCCATCATGCCAAACAATTTTTTGTGCTACCCCGCTTAGTAGTCAAGCTCTCCCCGACCGTTAATGTCTTGCAACCACTGATCCATTCCCTGTCGCTATAGTGTCATCTTTTCCAGAACCTCATACAAATGAAATCATGCAGCATCTAAGCAGTTGAAGACTGGCTTCTTTCACTCAACAGAATGCCTTTAAGATTCATCTAAGTTGAGTATATCAATAGACCACTTCTTTTTGTGGCTGAATAGTTTTCCATCATGTGGGTATATCACCATTTGTTTAACCATTCACTTGCTGATGAATACTTGGGTTGTTACCAGTTTTGGGTAATTATGGATAGAACTGCTGTGGACATTCGTGGACAGATTTTTGTGTGAACATAGATTTTCACTTCCCTTGGGTAAATAACTGAGGCGTGAGATTGCTGGGTCATATGGAAATTGTATGTTTAACTTTATAATAAGATGCCAAACCGTTTTCCAGAGTGGCTGTCCTATTTAACATTCCTACCAGCAACCTACGAGAGTTCCAGTTGCTCCACAGCCTCATCAGCACTTGCTATGGTCCGTGTTTTTTATTTTAGCCATTCTGATAGGTAGGTAGTGTGTATATCATCATTTCCCTCATGGCTAATGATGTTGAACCTCATTTTCTGTTTATTTGCCATCTGTTATCCTCTGATGAAGTGTTCAGGTCTCTTGACCATTTTTAATTAAGCTGTTAGTCTTCTTACTGTTAAGCCTTGAAAATTCTTTTACACATTTGGTATACAAGTCTTTTGTTGGATATGTGATTTGCAGATACTTTCTCCAGTCTGTAGGTTGCTTTTTCATTCTCTTAACAGTGTCTTTCACAGAACAAAAGTGTTCACTTTTGATCAAGTCCAATTCATCAATTTTTCTTTTATAGATTACGCTCTTGGTCTCATGTGTGAGGACTCTGCCTAACCCTAGATCATGAAGATTTCCTCCTATATTTTCATCCAAAAGTTTTATAAGTTTTACACTTCACATTTAGACCTGTGATCCATTTTGAGTAAATTTTTGTATAAAGTGTAAGGTTTAGGTTGAGTTTCACTTTTTTTTGCTTATGGATGTCCTACACCATTTGTTCCTACACTATTTGTTCCTACACCATTTGTTCCTACACCAATTGCTCCTACACCATTTGTTGAAAAGACTGTCCTCCTTCCACTGAATAGCTTTGTACCTTTGTCAAAAATCGATTGGCCATATTTTGGTGGATCTATGTCTGGACTCTCTATTCTCTTCCATTGATCTGTGTCTATCCCTCTGCAAATACTACACTGTCTTACTGTAGCTTTACAGTAAGTCTTAAAATCAGGTAGTGTCATTGTTCCAACTTTCTTCTCTTTTTTTCCCAAAATTTTTGGCTCTTTTATTTCCTTTGCCTTTCTATACCCATTTTAGAATCAGCTTGTCTGTACCTGCAAGAAATCCTGCTGGGGTTTTGATTGGAATTGTATTAAATATATAGATTGATTTGAGAGGAAATTGGCATCCTTGCCATGTCGAGTCCTCTGATCCATGAACCCAGTATGTCTTCCCCACCTTGTTTGGTTTGTTTGATTGATTTAAGAATTTTCTTCCCCAGCTGGGAGAAGGCGACATCTCAAAATGTTTGGTTTTGAGTTGAAGAGAGCACTGTCTGTCATGGATACTTCATTTTACCCAGGCATGTCTTAGTTCCTTCAAGCCCGGTAGAGACACCTTGATTTTCACTGGCAATCTTATACTTTGGAGGCAGGGTGAGAAGAGAAATTATCAGACTCACTTGTGCATCTGCTAGAGAACCGTGTTGGGGTATTGATGCATACATGGGTGCCCTCACATACACATATGTGTACATAGTGTCCACATGTGCTCACGCATACACACGTGTGGATGTCCACGTGTGCACAAATATACATGTGGGTGCCTAGATATACACACATGTATACCTGCACACATATGCACACAAGCATACATATGTGGGTTTCTGCATCTACACACACATGGCCTTGTAGAGGCGGCCCCCACCCTCCTCTCTGCTTTAAGCAGCCACGTGACACCAGGCTGAGAAGAAGGAAGGCTGTTTGCTTCACATGCGGAAAGCTGGTGGAAACGTGACCTTGAAAGAAACAGCATAAATGCACATGTAGAGAGCTTCTTAGCAACTGCTTGTTGAGAAAAAGAAAGGAATCAGGGAAAAGAGCCAGGAAACAAGGAAGAGGGGGAGCAAATCAAGAGAGGAAGCAAGCTTGACTCTTTAAGGGAGGAGCCGGCTCCCATCGTGTTCTCAAGGCTTTCTCAGATTCCCGAAAGGGAAGGGGAGAGAAATGGGTGATGCCTGGAGTCCTCGGGCTGGGAAAATGAGCCATGTTGACGTAAATCGAGTCAGGAAAGGAAGGACGTACCACAGACCACAGTGCGGCCGCTGATCTTAGTGCGGTGCCGGCCTCACCTGCTGTGAGCACGGCCGCCATCCCCGGACTCAGTATCATCAGCCCCATTTTACAGAAACAGCCTGGGAGAGATTAACGAACTTGCCCAAAGTCTCCCAGTGAAGGGCAGAGGGTGGCTGCAAACTCTGAACTGTCAGCCTCCATGTTCCTTGCTCTGCAGTTTCCTGTCAAGCCCTCGGGCTGAGAAATAGCCAAGGTGGTCACTTCGGGCTGCCCAGTGATTCATCTGGAAGGCCGCAGCCCTGCGGAATCTCAGGATTCAGGGGCCACCGAGATCAGGGAGGCTCCAGCTCCCCTCTCCCAGATGACAAAACAGAGGCACAGGGGCAAGGCCCCATGACAAGTCAATGGCCAGCTGGACACAAGCCCCCTCTCACCTCCTGCTTCACCACATCACCTGGCTTCTCAGGGTGACTGCGGTTGGAGAACCAAGGATGCGGCAAGACAGACCTCAGGAATTCTCACTAATCCTTCCATGATGAGGCCCCGGGGGGTTTGGATGGGGCAAGGGGCACAAGTTAGTGGCCAGGTCCAGGGACCCATGCTTCTCGGCTCATTCTCCCACGCTGAGGAATTATTTGAATATGCAGAAGCTGAGGAGCCAGAGGGCAGGAGAACTAGTAGTTTAGGTGGGAGGGCCTTGGAGTCACGCTGCCTGGGTGCAAATCCTAAGACCTCGTGCAATGAATTCGCTTCTCCATGCCTCAGTTTCCTTATGCATTAAATGCGATATGCAGTAGAGTTCTCCAGAGAAGTAGAACCAATAGAATATATATATATATACATATATATATATACATATATATATATATGTATATATATATATATATATATAGCTATCTGGACATATCATATATATAGAGATAGATTTATTATGAGGAATTGACTCACATGATTATGGAGGCTTAGAAGTCCCAAGACCTGCAGTCAGCAAGCTGGAGACCCAGGAGGGCTGATGGTATAAGTTCCACTCTGAGGGCAGGAGAAGACCACTGGCCCAGCTCACCAGTCAGGCAGATGAAGTTCCCTCTTATTCAGCCTTCTCCTTCTAGTCAGGCCTTCAACTGATTGGGTGAGGTCCACCCACATGGGGGAGAGCAATCTGCTTTACTCAGTCTCCAGATTCAAATGTTAACCTCAGCCAGAAACACCCTTGCAGACACACCCAGAATAATGTCTGAGCAAACATTGGGCTCCCTGTGGCCCAGGGACACCTGCAATTGACCATCACAGGATGCTAAGAGTATTGCCAAAGGACTGTCTTGGGGGATAAATGAGGTCTCTAAAGCATTTGGAATAATTGTTGGCATATCCTCTGTACTTAATAAGCATGGGGGGAGAGGATGTTGATAGGACGGATGGTGACATTGATGAGGATGGTAGGGGATAGCTGGTCAGGACCCTCAAATTTCCAATGGGTGACTTAGGGAGTAGCTGGCAATGGTCACTGTTCTATGTGTGATATGAAGAGTTTATTACAGAAGCTAGAGACTCTGTTTTGGGGGAAGACACATAGATGGAAACAGCCAGTCCTCACAGCAGCCAAAAACCCCATCCGGATCCATCTTTGACTCCTCCAGGAAGATTAAGCTGGGCCTTCCTTGCCCCTCAAGACATAACACCAGGGGCTTCCCTGGTGGCGCAGCGGTTAAGAATCCACCTGCCAATGCAGGGCACACGGGTTCGAGCCCTGGTCCGGGAAGATCCCACAGGCCGCGGAGCAACTAAGCCCGTGCGCCACAACTACTGAGCCTGCGCTCTAGAGCCCGCAAGCCACAACTACTGAAGCCCGCGCACCTAGAGCCCGTGCTCCGCAACAAGAGAAGCCACCGCAGTGAGAAGCCCGCGCACCGCAACGAAGAGTAGCCCCCGCTCGCCGCAACCGGAGACAGCCCGCGCGCAGCAACGAAGACCCAACAGGGCCAAAAATAAATAAAAATAAACAAATAAATAATTTATTAAAAAAAAAAAAAGACATAACACCACTTCCCTCACCATCTTGGTTCAGCAGATACAAGATGTACCCGCACCCCAGGATGGACAGAGCCGCACATTAGAGCAATTACCCAGAGCAGCCCATCAAAACGTCTACAAGAAACGCTTGAATGATGCTGCAGATGTGCATCTTGGGCACATCCCAAATGTATACACACATTCCCATCGTGTCCGCCCACAGCCTCCGCCCCGGCATCAGGCCCACCGGCCGCTGCAGCCAGCACAGAGGCGAGCTTAGACACCAGAGGCCAAGCGGCTCAGTCCTTCCCACCTCCCTCAGAGCAAGCACCTCCTCGTCGGTTTCCCCGAAGCTCTTAACTCATAACAGCTGAGTGGACAACGCCCTAAAATCCCGCCTTCCTTCTCATTCCTTCCTTGAAGAGAGATACCCGTAGGTAAATATTTTCTCCGGAGAGAAGAATTTCTCCAGTAGAAACTGTCAGCCAGCAGAGTGGCTCTGAGAGGCCTCCAAATGTTTGCAGCTCTCACACAACCCCCATCTGGTGCTGTGTACGTGATGTGTAAAGTGTGCGCGCGCGCACACGCACATGGAGGATGGGCCCCTATTCCCCATCACTCACCCTAGTCAGTCCCGCAGAGCTCACTATAAATCACCTCAGCCAAGAGAGAGGCCGGGAATATGCTGAATCATCTAATTGGCCAAGAAAGACAGTGATAGAACGATCACCTTCCCCCTCAGCCGCCCAGAAAGCCAGCAGCTGAGGTGTCCCCTTTTCATGTTAATCAGGATCTTCCAGCCTCAGCCAGGATGGGGCTGAGGCCTGCAGGCCCGCCGGCCACCCAGCCCTCCTGGGACTGGGGCCTTCTCGCTGCTGGGGCCCAGCCCCCTGTGAGGAGGGGACTCGCGGGACCCCTCTGTAGAATGAAGCCTTGCCACCACGGGGCACTCTGAGAGTCTCCCATGAAGGTCGCTTTTCTTCTAAACCTGCGATCAAGTGGAATTACAGAATCCCTGCACTGTTATATATTTGTCCCAATCCGGCTCCACAGCAGCCTTTGTCCCACCCCAGAGTCACATCTCTGAGGTTTAGACTGGAGCTGAAGAGCTATTTAGAGGCGTGTGCTCTGTACCCAGTGGCTTCTCTGCTGGGCCCTCGGCTTTGTTTTCCTTGGCAGGGCGTGTCCATGGACAGCAGATGGGCAAACCTCGCCAGGAAAGCAGGCCGAGAACCCAGTGGAAGGAGGCCACCTTTCTGCGCCTTGAACACACACCTCTCACCCCGTGACACAGGCAGCTCAGATGGGAAGAAGCCACCAAGAGCCCTTCCTTCCTTCACCTCACCTGCCAGGACCGAAAAAGTACCATAACCTCCAGGAAAGCATGTTTACCTGGAGGGGGCTTTGAATCATGTGGGAACAGGCTGGGGTCTGTGGGTGGAAGGGAAGGTCTTTGCAGGGTTTCTGGAAGCAGTGTAAATCCAAGCCACGTGAGAAAAATAAGTACCTAGCACAGTGCCTGCTCTATGGTCGTGCTAACGTGTAGAAACGTGGGCTAGAGGGAAACAGGACACACCAGAAGCGCCTCGGAGAAGGCTTCTGTTCAGGAAAAGTCTCTGTTGACTAGCAGCCTCACGGTTTTTATCACACCGTCCCTCGCCCAGAGCGGCAGAGCTCTGCCGTAGCAGAATAATGCCCCACAGTGGAAAAACTTGCCTCTTTCCCACCCTCCATTTTGTAGGAAAACAGAAAACAACCTGGGGAGAAGTGTCTGGCCTAATAACGATGGAGTTAATGCTGAGCTGAGGGTCACAGCTTTCTGCTTTGCCCCAGGCCAGCAGCCCTCCTGTGGTCATTAATCCTCGGCAAGTGCTTAAGTGGAGTCCAGGAATCAGTTCCTCTGGCCTCACTAGACTTACCACGAAACTAGGACGGTGGGCCCCGTGTTTTACCCCTGGAGTCAGTGTTTGCCCGGACGCTGGGCCGAGTGACCACCGAAGGCCTGTGTCTCCTCGAAGTCTTGTGACCTCTGTGGGCCTGCGTCTGCCACAGGCCTGCATCCACCATGGGCCTGTGTCTGCCTGAGCCTTTGCTATAGGTTCTGTGACTGCCGTGGGCCTCTGCCCACTGAAGGCTCTGGACCTGCCATGGTGAAGCCCAGAAACCCGTGAGGAGAGAGGCAGAGGAATTACTAGCAGCGGTATTACTAGGTATTGCTTTCCTAAAGGCAAAAGAATTTTCAAAGGAATTAAAAAAAAAAAAAAAAAAAAAAACTTTGGGAAGACCATCACAATTGTCCCATTGTGAAATGCTTCAGCAAGAAGAGAGAAGGACACATTTTGTCTCTTGAAAAATCAGTTCTTTGAGGACCTTCTAAAAGAACTGGGTTGACTGGGTCTCATGGGCTGAATTCTGCCCTCCAAAAATTCCTGTGTTGAAGCCCTAACCCCTATGACCTCAGAATGTGACTGTATTTGGAGATAGGGTCTTTAAAGAGGTGATTCAGTTAAAATGAAGCCATTAGAACGGGCCCTAATCCACCATGACTTGTGTCCTTATAAGAAGAGGAAATTTGGACACACAGGTACAGAGGGAAGACCATGTGAGGACACAGGGAGAAGGCAGCCATCTGTAAGCCAAAGAGAGAAGCCTCAGAAGACACTAACCTTGCCCCGACACCTTGATCTTGGACTTCTAGCTTTTAGAACAGTGAGACAATAAATATCTATTGTTTAAGCCACCCAGTCTGTGGCCCTTGTTATGGCAGCCTCAGCAAACGAATACACTAGGCTACAGTAGATGAATGTTTAGGCCTGGTTTGTCTGTTGCTTTGTTTCCCCGACACCTGTCATATAACTCTCAATGAAAAAAAGTTAACCATAGTCTCATAACGAACGACTCCAAAACCTAGTGGGTTAAAAACCCAGCAATCACTTATTTTACTCACAATTCTGTAATTTGGGCAGAGATCGGTGGGGACACCTTGCCTCTCCTCCATGCAGCGTCAGCTGGGCTGACTTGATTAGGGAGTAGAGGACTGTATTAGTTATCTCTTGCTGCCTAACAATTTACCCCAACATTTAGTAGCTTAAGAAGACATGTATAGGGGCTTCCCAGGTGGCACAGTGGTTAAGAATCCGCCTGCCAATGCAGGAGACACGGGTTCGAGCCCTGGTCCAGGAAGATCCCACATGCCGCGGAGCAACTAAGCCCGTGCGCCGCAACTACTGAGCCTGCGCTCTAGAGCCCGCGAGCCACAACTACTGAAGCCTGTGCACCTAGAGCACGTGCTCAATAGGAGAAGCCACTGCAATGAGAAACCCACGCACCTCAATGAAGAGTAGCCCCCGCTGGACGCGACTAGAGAAAGCCACGCGCAGCAACTTAGACCCAACACCGCCAAAAATAAAGAAATTAAAAATAAATAAATTTTTTTTTTAAAAAAGAAGAAGACATGTATAACCTCACCCAGTTTCTGTGGGTCAAAAATGTGGGTGAAGTTTAGCCGGGTGCCTCCTTTAGCTGGGTGCCTCTGGCTCCGGGTGCCTCATGAGATTGCAGTCAAGCTGCATTTGGGTTCTCTTCCGAAGGCCTGGCTGGTGAGGAATCTGCTTCCAAGCTCACTCACGTGGCTGACATCGGGTCTTAGTCTCTCACCACATGGGTCTTTCTACAGGACTGCCTCAAAACATGGCAGCTGGCTTCCCCCAGGGCAAGAAATGCAAGAAAGAGCGAGTATGAGAGAGTGTCCAAGACAAAAGCCACAGTCTTTTTATAATCTAATCTTGGGAGTGTCATCCTATCGCTTCTGCTGGATGGAAGCTAGGTACTCAGTCTCGTCTACATTAAGGGGGAGGAGTTGACACAAGGGTAAGAATACCATTGCTGGGTTCCATCTTAGATGCTCCCTACCACAAGGATTGACTTTCAAGATGGCTCTCTCACATGATTGGCAAGTTGGTACTGGGTGTTGGCTGGAAGCTGAGCTGGGGCTGTGGGCTGGGAATCATGGTTTTTCTCCATGGGCTCCTTGAACTTCCTCACAGCATGATGGCTGGGTTCCCAGAGCAAGTGTCCCAAGAGAGTAAGGCAAGAGTACATTACATTTTTATGACTTAGCCTCTGAAGTCACAGAGCATCACTTCTTCCACACTCTGTTGGTTGAAGCAGTAACAAAGGCCCACTCAGGTTCAAGGATAAGGGTCATAATCTCCACCTACTGATGCAAGAGTGGCAAGGATCTAGAAATGCACGTGGGACAGGAGCTACTGTTGTGACTACCTTTGGAAAATACCTCCTGCTACAATGGAGCTTGGTGTTAAGTAGAGAAGAACCTGAGTCTGTAGCTGATGAAACTAAACTCAAGCTGGATATCTAGGAAGAAAAGTAAGTTCTCATAATTCAGGACCTGAGGTTCCTGGGACCCCTATCCCTGACTCTGTTCCTCTGGTGTAGGTTATGCTCTATCGCCGAATATACTCTTCAGAGTACATCAGTGTTGCTATGGTTTGGATCATACAAAGGTAGGCTCCCTACTCTATCAGTTAAGATGTTTTGTTGCAAACAAAAGCCCCAGTTTGGGGAGTGGGGGGATTTGAAGGTAAATAAGTCTCTTAAACTGGAGGAGTGAGTTCCTAATGGCAGAATGTCAGGCACCAGGCCTGGGGAGCAATTTGTGGACAAGGGCTTCAGAGTCACACCATGAAGCCACAAGGCCCACGCTGCTTATTTTGAATATGTGGATTCCCGGTGTTCTCAGTTTTCCAGGTCTATTCTACCAGGGTCTTGCTGCTTGGAAATCAGAGAAGTTATGGAGCCCCTAGAAAGAGCTCTCTCTTCCCCATAGAAGAGCCTGGGATCTCAGTAGGGGGTCTCCAGACATTGAAAGGTTGGCCATCAACAGAACGGAGGCTGCCACAGCCCTAGGGAACTGTGTATCAGTGAAAACACTAGTGGAGCTTCTCATTCATTCATTCATTCATTCAGCAAATATTCCTTGAATGCTGCCTGGCACTATACAAATTTCATAGGTTTGGCAGATACTGTCTTTTCCCCTTCCTAACAGCCCTGAGATTTTCCTCTAAGAACCATCTCCCTTGGTTTAGTAACCACCACCACCTCCCCGCCACCACTGTGTAGCAACCATGCAGTTTGGGTGAGTTTGAAACCATCCCTACCTCCATGGCCTAAGCCAATCAGATCAAGTCCATCTCTCTTGTCACAAGGACAGTGATGATCATATCAAAGAGACACTCAGGACTTTTGAGGGAAGGAAATGTTTTTTTTTTTTCCCCTTTCCCCGGATGTGACTGAGGAAGCATGCAGACCCAGTTTCTGTTAGCAACCATCTTGCAACCATGAGGGAGGTCAATCTGAGCACAGGTCTAATTCCTAGAGAAGGATAAAACTGAGAAAGTACAGAGAAATGGAGTCAGAGCCTGGCCTGAAGCCCACTAGACTTCTTAATTATGTGAGCCAATAAATCTCTCTTATGGTTCAAGCCAGGTTGAATTGAGCTTTTCTATAATTTTAAAGTCCTTTAACTGATGTGAATTTAGGAAACTTGCAGGATACAAGATCAACACACAAACATCAGTTGTATTCCTGTATACAAGCAATGAACAATCCACAAATGAAATTAAGAAGACAATTCCATTTACAATAGCATCAAAAAGAATAAAATTCTTAGAAATATGTTTAATCAAGGCAGTACAAGACTTGTATACTGATAGCTATAAATCATTGCTGAGAGAAATTAAAGAAGACCTAAATAAGTGAAAAGCCATCCCATGTTCATGGACTGGAAGACTGAACTGTGTTAAAATAGCAACACTCTGGGCTTCCCTGGTGGCGCAGTGGTTGAGAGTCTGCCTGCCAATGCAGGGGACAGGGGTTCATGCCCTGGTCCGGGAAGATCCCACATGCCGCAGAGCGGCTAGGCCTGTGAGCCATGGCCGCTGAGCCTGCGTGTCCGGAGCCTGTGCTCCTCAACGGGAGAGGCCACAACAGAGAGAGGCCCACGTACCGCAAAAAAAAAAAAAAAAAAAATAGCAACACTCTCCAAAGCAATGTACAGACTTAATACAATCTTTATCAAAATCCCAATGGCCTTTTCTTCAAAAATAAAAAAGCAGATCCTAAAATTCGTATGGAATTGCAAGGGACTCCAAATAGCCCAAATAATCTTGAATAAGAAGAACAAAGTTGGGGGACTCACACTTCCCAATTTCAAAACTTACTACAAAGCTACAGCAATCAAAACAGGATGGTACTGGCATAAGGACAGACATACAGATCAACAGAACTGGGAGTCCAGAAATACACCCATGCACCTATGGTCAGTTGGTTTTTGACAAAGGTGCCAAGACCACTAAATGGGGGAATAATAGTCTCTTCAGCAAGTGGTGCTGGGATAACTGGATATCCACATGCAAAAGAATGAAGTTGGGTCCCTACTTCAGACCATACATGAAAATTAACGAAAAATGGATCAAAGACATAAATCCAGAGTGATCTACACCAACATTTCAAGGCATGGTCTGCTTGTCTTTACTCACTCCTTATACTTACCATTTACCCTTTAAATTTCCCTGCAAGGAGGGAGTTCAGAAAGCCAGATTTTGGTGCATCAACTCCCTTAACATCTTTTTTTTTTTTTTTTTTTGCGTTACGTGGGCCTCTCACTGTCACGGCCTCTCCCGTTGCAGAGCACAGGCTCCGGACGCGCAGGCTCAGCAGCCGTGGCTCACGGGCCCAGCCGCTCCGCGGCATGTGGGATCTTCCC
>NC_041234.1:23301360-23336801 GCF_002837175.3 Physeter macrocephalus | reverse complement strand
GGGCCTCTCACTGTCACGGCCTCTCCCATTGCAGAGCACAGGCTCCGGACGCGCAGGCTCAGCAGCCGTGGCTCACGGGCCCAGCCGCTCCGCGGCATGTGGGATCTTCCCAGACCGGGGCACGAACCCATGTCCCCTGCATCGGCAGGCGGACTCTCAACCACTGCGCCACCAGGGAAGCCCCCCTAACATCTTAATACACGAGAACATTTAATTTATTTGTATTCTTTAAAAATTGAAAAAAAGAACAAAAACAACCAACCTCAGTCCTTGAAAACTGGGTTTTAAGAATCTCATTATGATGTCCCCTGCCCTCATCCCACATCAGATTATTACCACAGGCTTTCTGAACGGAGGCTCTGGGCAACTGGCCATCTTCTCAGCAGGATGGTGCTAATCTTCACTGCTAATCCACATGCCTGCTAAACCTCACCAACTCCAAAGAAAAGATTTCTGGGGAGAGGCACTTAAAGGGAGACTTGGGCTTCCAGGAACTCCTTCCCATGGCTCAACACTCAGCAGGGCCTTTATCAGAATAAGCTGGGTGAGATCATCAACATTTAAAATTAATCTGCCCAGGTCACAATAAGTGAACAACAGCGCTGAGAGTGTGGCCTGGCCTCTGCTCATGTTTGCTATTTGTTCGCTTGAAATCTGTGGTGCTCCCTTGTCCCATGAATCAGGGGCCTCAATGTTTGATCCAGGCAGTGGGGAAAAGGGGCAAAGGCAATTGGATATCCACCTGCAAAAGAATAAAGTTGGACCCCTATCTCACACCATACACAAAAATTAACTCAAAAGGATAAAATCTACAAGAGGCCAAAGGAACCTTCACAGGAGAATGGCTACTAAAACCCCTGACACGTATGGTACACCAAAAGTCCCAGAGGCCCGCACAGCTGCCCGAGGCCTGGCAGAGGGAGCTGGGCAAAATCCTGGTCCTCCCACCAAAGAGGTCTCTCCAGCTTGGTCTCCCACCCAGCCTCGTGGCCCCTTCTACAAACTCTCCATACTTTTTCACATCGCCTGGCCTTCACTCTTGCTCATCTTTCTGCTTAGAATGCCAACCCCAAATTCTAGGCCAAGTTCAAATTTCTACTTCTTCTTCCATGGATCTGAGTAGGATTTCCTCATCAGAAACCCTGGCTCCTTTCTTAGGGCTCACACAGCATTTCCCTTGTAGCGCTGGCATTTGCTATATAGCTACCATTGTTCTCTAGTTTCTTGGCTAGCCCTAAATTCAAACATGTTGTCACACTGTCTCCTTAAACCATGTAAATGTCCTAGAAATTCCAGTATTTCAACATCAAAAGTGCATTTCTCATAATTGGAAGTGACCCCATAATCCTGTATTTAGGCCAAAAGTCCCTGTGATTAAGCCACTTATTTCATTCTGCTTTGATCATAATTATGTCTCCTCACTAGATTGTGAGCTCGCTAGGGATAGATACTGTATCAATTAGGATTAGGTTTGGCTAAAAGCAAAGGAGACTCAAACTTGCAGTGGCTTAAATGTAATAGAGGTTTCTTTCTCATTTGCAAAAGTCCAGAGGTAGGCAGTTCAGCATGGGAATGGCTGCTCTTCTAAGAAGACCTCAGGAACACAGGTGCCTTCCAGCTTACCATTACACCATTCCTAAGGTGAAGCCCTTGTCCTCATGGTCCATTATGGTAGCTAGAGCTCCAGTCATTATACCTACATTCCAGGCAGCAAGAGATGAAGAATAAAAGGAGAAATGGTTAAATATCAACTATCTCTTCAGGAAGTTTCCTGGAAGCTGCCACATGATACTTCTACTCATATTCCAGTGGCCTGATTTTAATCACATGGCCACACCTACCTGCAAAGGAGGCTGGGAAATGTAGTTTTTCTTCTAGGTGGCCATGTGCCTAGCTTAAAATCAAGGTTTGATCACTGTTAGGAGAGGCAGTATACTGGAGAATAGTCTGCCATACATGGTCTTGTGCATCTCAAGATTTCAGTTTAGAAAATGACTCCTGCATAGTACCTCATACAGAGCATCAAGGAATGAGAAATAGGATAGCATAGGATTATGGAGCTCAATAAAATATCCAAAGTATCTTTCAACTACATCATGATCTCATTTGATTTCTACAAGAAAAGGCTTCCCTAACCAAACCGATGTTTCAACTGTGATCACAGTGGAATGAAGGTTTTTAAAAGTCATAAACACATTGTATGCAAATGGCTCACTAATTACAAATGAGACTTTGCTGGTCAGCCAGATAGGCTCTTCAGCTGATGACTAGTCTGATCATAAAATTCAAAACAAACAAACAAAAGCTCTTATTAGCCTACCTTTTATTAAACTGTCCACCCCCTAAATTCATCAGTACGAGCAAGACTGCAGTGTTGAATATGGAAGTTTCTATTGCTCGCACATTTCCACAATTTTTGGAGCATCCAAAGCTTTTTTGACTCCATATCTCACTGGAATGAGGAACTTGGTACCTGGGGCCATTTTAAAACAGGGTCCCCAAATTCTTTGATACCTCTCTAATCAAGATTTGGGGTCTGAGTGGGCTTGTGACTGCTTCAACCAATAGAGTATGGCATGTGTGACACCGTGTGACTTCTGAGCTAGGTCAGAAAGGGCCGTGCAGCTTCCACCTGGATCTCTTGGGACAGTAGCTGTGGGGAACCAATTGCCACGTAAGATGTCTGATCACCCTGAGAATGCCGTGCTGGGGAGATGCTCCAGGTGACAGCCTGTCCTCACTACAGCACCAGACACGTGAATGAAGCCATCTAGAACTCTCCAGACCCAGCCCACCCACCACAGGGTGGTCTCAGTAGATGCCACGAGAAGCAGAGGAATCGCCCAGCTAGCCCTGGCCAGAATTTCTGAATCAAAGATCCATGAACATAATAAAATGGGTGCTGTTTTATGGCACTAAGTTGGGAGTGATTAACGCAGCAATTGTGACTGGAACAGTACCGCGTATAAAAGGATCTGTGATGAAATCGGAAACTCACTGGACAAGCCTCGACCTAACAGAAGCCACCAGCCAACTTCATGCAGAGGCCCAAGATTTTCTCTCCAGGCCCTTCCCAGCCCCAAGTAGCTGGGTAAGGAGCAGGCAGCCTAGTCAAGTGGGTACGTGGCACCCAGACACTAAAGATTGGAGTTTAAATCCTTGCTCTGCTCCGTGCTAGCTGCTGTGACCTGGGGCAAGCTGCTTAATCTCTCTGCACCTCAGTCCCCCAAATGGGGACGATACTCCATCTTTCCTAGCATTGGTGCCGGAATTTGATGAGCTAACCCTATAAAGCACGAGCACACAGTAGGTGCCCTGTAAGGTACTTCCATGTAGCCTGTCCTGGGTTTTCAGTGCATTTCAACTATTCAGGAGTCTCTGCTTTGGTCCAGGAAATGCACTCTTTGGCTTGCACCCGGATGGTCCCCATCCAAGTGTCAGAATTTGACTGAAAGGTCCCAGCAGCTACTGAATGAGATTGGATCATCGGATGCAGGGCAGTCTCTCCACACAGCCTCAAGACACCCTAATCTCTGCGCTGGCAGGCTGCCCTTGCTGAACCATGGTGAACGTCAGTGGTGGTAAGCCCTGGGCCGTGTGTGGTTCAGCCCTGATCTAGTAAACACAAGTCTTGCCAAACCTGAAACTCAAGTCATGGGTGAGTGGTGAGCTCTGGGTCGCATTCTGGTTTTCCTCATCCAACAACTATAATCATCACGTAGGTTGTTAAAGGAGTCGTTTTTTTTGTTTGTTTTTTTTTGAAGCAACTTCGGCATTGGCTGAACCAGCAGAATAATTTACTGTAATGTAGTTTCCTCCCTCTAATCCCCCCACCCCCTTCCCCGCCCCCACCCCTAGAAAAATCCCAACACTGCAGAGGCTACAAAGACCCTGTTGCTTAGCAACAGGAGTGAAGCTAATCAACACAGCTCTGAATATTAATATTTTTCCAAAACACGACTTATCCTGAAATTGTGCGGCAAATACAAGGCCTTCCTTTCAGTATAAACAGTCATTTAAAAAAAAACATCTATAATTAATTTCGTGATGTGTGCTCATTTCCTGCACTGGTGGATTAGCCTTGTTAAATAACAGTAACACCGATAACATTAATACCGTGCAGCCTTTGTCTAGGACATTCATTCGGCATTTTGTAATTCTGTCGGCCTTGGAATTCACGATGAGGTAAACAGGACTGGTTTTTCAGCTCATTCTTAAGCTGGAGAAATGGACATGAAGAGGTTAAAGGATTTGTGACAGAGCCCAAATGAACATACAGGCTTTCTGAAGCCAAACCCAGGGACCTTCCCCCTAAACGATATGGCTTTCCTCTTATTCTATGTACTCCCTGTAACTTATGATGAAACCTTTGGCGATTCGACCACTCTAAACGTCAGTCTCTTCATCTATGACATAGGGACAGTGAAGGGGTTGGATTGGATCAGCCCTAATGTCCTTCCGGCTCCATTATTTCTAGCCCAGTCCAGGAGGTGTCCAGAATAAATCAGCAGTCCCTCAGTGGTTTAGAGAGTCTGTACTCTTAGAAGTGGGCGTGGAGCGAAAAACAAGGAAGGGAGGGAACAGAAAGACATGGCTGGTGAGGCTCACTTAAAAAGCCAAGAAGGTCTAAAGAAATCAGAGCTAGACGTGAGGGGAGGACAGGCAGAAAAGACCATGTGAGGGACGTGGGAAGCAAAGGGTTCGTCCGCCAGCTGACAGCAAGGGGGCTGGAGCGTGGCAGAGACGGCGATCATGTCACAGAGGTGGCACCTCAGGGCCACACCCTGGAGCAGGCTGGGCTTTTTCATTGCCCTCTGGGCCAGGGAATCCCTGTTCTCTCAGGGACTAAATGTGGATGCCTCAGGAGCGGCTGTCCCTCTGAATTGAGTCAGGTTTGGGTCCTGTGGACCCGCAACGACTTTGCCCCAGAGATTTCACCGGAACTCTGAGTCAGTTTTGAGTGAAGAATTCCCAACTCAAACCACTTCCTGTTTTAGTTGAAGTCCAAGGGGGTGACACGGAATCAAACACTGTCTTTAGGCATCTTTTTTTTCTCCCTCAGCTCCATTTTCTTCTCCGTGAACTTGGTTGTCAGACAGGCGGATCCCTGGGGGAGGCCTCCCATGGCCGTAGGACTCCCTTCATCCTGACGGCTTGGGAGGTTTCAGTCAAGGCGCCAACAGAGGTCCCAGTGTGTGTTTGCAAAGAAGGGTCCGACCTTGGGTCACATGCCTAGCCCTAAGCCAACCACTGTGACCCAGGGCATGGAGTCTCCTGATAGGCCACGCATGGTCATAAGCCCTCCCACAGAGGGCTGCCAGATCAATTAAGGGTGCTCAGTTATATTCGAATTTCAGATAAACAATGAACACTTTTTTAGTATAAGTATTTCCAGATATTATGTGGGATATACTTAGAGTGACAAAATTATCTGTTATTTATCTGAAATGTAAATGCAACTAGCTGTCTTGTCATTTTATTTGCTCGATCTGGCAGCCCTCCTTGAGCATGGCCTGGGGAGGGATGTGGGGCGAGGGGCAGGTCAACCCAGCCTGAACTTCCAGCACATCCCTGATGTGAAGAGAATTGCAGTTGCATAAGGCTTGTAGGTGCCAGAGAGGGCAGCAGAGGCCAGGCCACCCTGGCAGAGTGGAGTGGGCGGAGTCAGGGAGGCCCCGGGACCCTTGCCAACTCCACAGACCCTGGCTGGAACCTGTCTGGAGCGTGAATAAACATACCAGGGGGCACCTGTCTTTCATTAGGTAGAGAGAGGGGGCACCTGTCTTTCATTAAGCTGGGTGGCTTAAACAACAGAAATGTATTCCTCACAGTTCTGGAGGCTGGAAGTCCAAGACCAAGGTGTCAGCAGGGTCAGTGTCTGGTGAAGGCCTGCAGACGGCTGCCTTCTTGCTGTGTCCACACATGGCCTTTTTTCAGTGCATGCACAGAGGGAGAGGGGGGGAGGGAGGGAGGGAGAAAGAGGGAGGGAAAGAAGGAAAGAGAGAGAGAGGGATTTTGTCCTCTTCTTATAAGGCCACCAATCCTATCAGATTAGGATCCATTTTTATGACCTCATTTATCCTTAATTACCTCCTTATAGGCCTTATCTCCAAATACAGTCACATTGGGGGTTAAGGCTTCAACATGTGAATTTTGGAGAGACACAATTCGGTCCATAGCCGTGACCAAGTTCCAACACTGAAGACAGGGCGTGTCTTTCAATGAGAGAGACACAACAGTATTCCAGGCCGTCCAACAAGCTTGAACAGTTCCTGTCCCATCTATGAGCCCCACTGTGGCCAGGCAGATCCTCACCGGCTCTGAACAAGCCTTGGGCGTTTCCGAACTTGGCACTGCTGCTTTTGCCTGCGATGCCTTCCATTGTTCTCTTTTTGTGAAATTCCTACCTATCTTTCAAGGCCCAGCTCAAATCACTCTTCCTCCAAGAAGTCTTCCTTGGTTTCTTCCAAGCCCAATCAATGAGTGTACACCACTCGTTCAACATTTATATGCGGCTTTACACCATAGGTTCCCTTTTCACATCTACAGATCTTGCCCCCAATTAGACTGTGAGCTCCTTTGAGGCAGGGGCCATGTTTATATTTACAATAAATCCCCACAATGCCTTGCACAATGTAGACACTCCATCAATATTTGTTGATTGATTTATTGATCAACTGATGGGAAGTTAGCCATGCGTGCAAATAAACCATTTCCAGCGAGTTTGCAGCCCTTGAAGCAAAAAGAAAGCAAACACATTTCTTTTTGATGGTGCAGAATAGTGGTTCTCAATGAATAGGTCCCTGTCAGCTGTGCATTGCCATGCACAAAATTTGTCATTAATGATAAAAATACATAAATCTCAAATTATTGGCTTAAACAAATGAGAATACATTCCAGGTTATCCCTAAAATAACACCACTCTCACTCACTTGTGTGCTCTCACTCCAGTGTGCTTTCTTGAGAGGGAAGGAACACTGTCGAATTATAGTTACCAAGCCAGGTTGAGGGCACAGCCCTAGGTTCACTTTCTGGAGGGGGTTGTACATGTCGACATCATCTCTCTGTGTCTTCCGCTAGGTACAAGGATGATGTTCTTGAATTGCTGTTCGAAGGAATGAACCACATCACAGATTTCGGGTTCTCTGTAGCTCCCTCTCACTGCCTTCTTGCCAGTAATGGTGGCTACATCTCCTTTGGCTTTTAGGGCCGGAGGATCATCCCCATTAGTGGGAGGATAAGAAGAAACCGAGGAAGAAAATAAATGCATCAATAACTCCTAGGGGAAACGCTAATACGATTTCAATTCACAAATTGAATGAACAGCACAGTTGGTTGGGGGCAGGGGCTCTCAGGAGCCTGCTCTATGGCACTATGACAGATGCTTGCTGTAGGGACACTGTCCCCATCCTGCCTGTATCCCTGAGGGCCTTCCACTGTAGTGCGCACTAGCCAAACCCACAAATGCCAGAAGCTTCATCTCTTTTGCCTGAGGACCTTCTCTTGGGGCTGGAGTGTGCTCTGTCCTGCAGGGTTGGCTGAAAGCGACAGTGACAGAGAACTTACACTCTCACTCCTAGGACAGTCGGGTGTGATGACTGCAAGACACGTTCTGCGTTGTCTCTAGATGTCCCCAGTCGGATTAAGGCCGTGTGGCCCACAGAGGTAACTTGTTTGATGACGTACCCTCCATTTCCTGCCTTCCCTCCTCTGTCTCATTTCCCCCAACCCTTCCAGCATTTCCTTCACCTTCCAAATAAACTGTTCTGCACTCGAATCCTTGACTCGGAATCTGTTTCTGGGGGAACCCAAACCAAGACACCTGCCATGATGCTTTTCTTTGAAGGAGGGCTGGGGCCGATGGCGTGCCCTTGAGAATAGGATCCTAGCCCTGGACAATCGTCAGAGCTGCCGGGGGCGGGAGTGGGGTTTGGGCTGGGGAATTTCTTAAACACAGACCCTGGAAACCCTGCCGCGCTTATTGAAGGTGGACCTAGGAATCTGTATTTTATTATAAATTCCCTAGACCATTGGACATTCATTCCAGAATCTAACAACTGCAGCAATGTCAATGCAGCCAAGAGAAAACCCCATATTTTGCTGTCCCGAAGGAAGAAAGGGCCAGAGATTTGGCATGACAAGATGCGGGTCTGGGCTTTAACTCCACCAGTCGCCGGCCGCCACGTGGTCTTGGGCAAAGCATGTTATGGAGCCTCTTTTTCTTCACCTGAAAACTGGGGGCCCAAATCATGCTGCTCACGTGGGTGGAAGTGCTTTGCAAACCAAAGAGTGCTGTCCAGGGACTGGGTTTCCTCACAGGGAGCTGGGAGCACAGTTGCTCTTGGGTTCAAACCAACAACTGTGAAATGCTGGTGTGGAACACAGCCTTCGCTCCGTGTCAGAAAGGGGACAAGCCACTGCCTCCCCACTAGCCTCCTGTGCTGTGCATTTTGGCCTTTCTTTACCTCATTTCACCCCACCGCTCCTCATCACCCTACCTCACCCCTGCTCTTTTAATTACTGAGCACGTTGCAAACGATCAGTACTCTGGGCCTGTTAGCATGATAAATGAGCAATTAAAACTACATAAGCAATTATACCAGCTCCAAATGTTCCCCGCTCAGCCCTGGCCATGGTGCTGTGGTTAGTCGGCTCTTCAGCCAGAGCGGCCGGCTCTTAACCTCCTCTTTCAGGAAACCACGGGGCCCCTGGAATCGCACATGCCCTGGGTGAAGTGGCAGAGAAAGCCTGTCCACAACAGCTCAGTCCCATCGGGCAGGCTGCGCTGACGCTTTAGGGAGAAAACCAGTTTGCATTAATTCCAGCCCATTGGCTGAATTGTCTAGCAGAAATAATCTACAAGAAAGCGATGGGGGAATAGTAGGGCTTCCCTGGTGGCGCGGTGGTTGCGCGTCCGCCTGCCGATGCAGGGGAACCGGGTTCGCGCCCCGGTCTGGGAGGATCCCATGTGCCGCGGAGCGGCTGGGCCCGTGAGCCGTGGCCGCTGAGCCTGCGCGTCCGGAGCCTGTGCTCCGCAACGGGAGAGGCCACAAGAGAGGAAGGCCCGCATACCACCAAAAAAAAAAAAAAAAAAAAAAAAAGAAAGCGATGGGGGAATAGTAGATCACAGCAAAGTTTTATAAGCAAGTCTCTTCACAAGAGGTACAATAAGGCATAATAGACATTTTACGTCCAAGAAACACTGCCTTTCAGGGGGGCAGATCTGTATATAAGGTAAGGGACGGACAAGCCCTATTTCCAAGGTCTCCGATCTCAGATTCCTGGGACAGATGGGAATAGGCATAGCCATTTATCAGGAGGGTTACAGGGAGTCCACTGCCCATTATTAAATAAGAGACACCAATCAGGGGACACGAAGAGGTCGGGCAGAGGAGGAGATGCTGGGACAGAAGAAAAGGAGCCTTTTAGATCTGAAAGTTTTCAAACACATTCACCTCGAAGCTGAATCATCCCTTGACAGGGCTATGTTGAAGGAAAAGTTTTAAAAATAAAATGCAAACCTAGGTCAACCACCCTTCCCCACAGACCGGCTCCACGCAGCCTTGCCCCTAATCCTCCACAGAGACGTGGCCCCCTCAGCAAGCTTGACTTTGACCTTGAAAATAAACACCCAATCCAGAAACTGAGGTGCCACCCACACTTGCAGAATCTCTGCACTGCTATAGGCAGAGGGGCCCTGCTGGGTCCAGGCCAATCCTGGCTTTCCTTCTAGCCTGGGGTCCTCAGGACAAATGGAGTTGCACCCAGCAGAGTGAAGACAGTGACATTTGTCACCATCAGGACAGAGTTGCTCATCAGTTCTATTCAAAGGGGAATAGAGGTAAAGGATGGAGCAATCAGATCATGGTTTGGATAGGATGGTACAGTGGTTAAAAGTATAGGCTCTGGAGCCAGACCGCCTGGGTTCAAATGCCAGCTCTACCATTTACTATTATGTGACCTGGGGCAAATTATTTAGTCCCATTGTACATCGGTTTCCTCATCTGTAAATGGGGATAATGCTGGAAATTAGCACTCCTATTTCCCATACGCTCCAGTTATTTCTAGACTTTCCCATGGTGCTGCCTTATTTGTGCCCTGGAACCAGTCTCTCTGGTCCCTCTGCTCTGCCCTTTCTAGTCACCATGCAGCTCTCCCTGCTTGCCGATGACCTTGAGAGATTACCACTCAGCTGGACATGGCCATATTCTGAGAGTGACTGCTGCTGTCTGTCTCCCTTACCTCCCAACTAAGACCATTGACCCAAGTCAATAAATACTCCATGAATGAATGAAAGGTCATGACCCTCCTTAATCCCTCATAGCACAACTGAGACCAGGCTATACATTTTAAGAAGGCTTGACTAGTTCATGGTAGAGCCTCTCAGCAAACTAGAAATAGAAGAAAACTTTCCCAATCTGATAAAGGGCATTTACAAAAAACCTACAGCTAACTTCATACTTATCCATGAAATACCAATTGCTTTCCCCTCTAAGATTGGGAATAAGACAAAGATGTCCACTCTCATCACTTCTACTCAGCACTGTACTAGAGGTCCTAACCAGTGCAATAAAGCACGACAAAGCATACAAATTGGAAAGAAGTAAAACTGTCTTTGTCCTCAGCTGATATAATTATGTCTGTAGAAAATTCAAGGACATCTACAAACTAACTACTAGAACTGATAAATGAACTTAGCAAAGTCATGAGATATAAGGTGAATATGCAAAAATCGATGCATTTCTATGTACATTAGCAACAAAAAGTGGAAAATTTAAAAAGAAAATCATTTTACAGTAGCAATAAAAAACCCTATCAAATACATAAGAATAAATTATCTCCCATCATCTCTACACATGCTCTGCTCAAGCCCCTTTTTGTGCACTACTACCAACGTCCTATCGATTTCTGCCTTTGTTCATGCTGCCTCCTTTCCTCCAATGTCCTCCCTACGTCTCTCTACCAGGGTAAACGGACCCCACCCTCTGTGTTGAAGGCACTATCTTCTCTGTAGAACCAGATGAAGGGCCTTCCTGCCCTTTCTACTCTGGCTTGCTAGGCCACCTCTTTGGACCCTTTCTAGATTAGAACTGTAGCATTAACCAGAGTGGAAAGCGAGTGGGCAGGGAGACAAGAAGTCTTTGCCTCAAATCCCCATCCTGCTACTTAATATCTGTGGATTTGGGCAAATTACAGTCTCTCAGTTCTCTCTCTTCTTAAAAAGGAGAATAGTAATTCTCATCTCCACAAGATTGTATGGAGGGGGGGAAATGCCTAGCAGGGTGACTGATTCTCAAAGAATTGGAATGGTAGCTAATTTATTATTATTACTTGGCTTTTCTTCTCAGCAGGACTCGAAGCTCTTTAAACGTAAGACTAGAATCTAGTTCAGGGTCTTATGCCCAAAGGGCCCTTAGTAAATGTTTGTTAATTATCCATGACTTTACCCAAAGAGAGCACATCAGTCCACCAGAAGGAGAAATTCATCCTTGGTAGGTGAAGCATTAAGGCGATCCTCAACTTTCACATGAGTGGGATACCACTTCTTAGGCCCGTTTCCCACTACCCAGTGTTTCAGAACTCCTTCCTCACATAATGTTATCATCCCCAGCATCTTTGGTTACTTTTTCCACCTTAAAAGCATTTCTTATCCCTTTTGAGGAGCCCAGACTTTTGAGGGTAAAGAACGCATCTTAGGGACTTCCCTGGTGGTGCAGTGGTTAAGACTCCGCATTCCCAGTGTAGGGGGCCTGGGTTCAATCCCTGGTCAGGGAACTAGATCCCACATGCATGCCACAACTAAGAGTTCGCATGCCACAACTAAGGAGCCGGCGAGTCGCAACTAAGGAGCCTGCGAGCCGCAATTAAGGAGCACGCCTGCTGCAACTAAGACCCGGTGCAACCAAATAAAATAAACATTTTTACAAAAAAAGAATGCATCTTATACTTCATATTCCCCACAATACCAGTTCAGTACCTCACCTCAGTGTGCTTCTCTATAAAGTGGATGCAAGAATTGTGCCTGGAGGGTTGTTGTAAGTATAACACCCAGGATAGATGTACAGATCCTTTGTACAATGTAAGATAATATACAGTTATTAGTTATAAAATCCAAGTGCTCAATAAGTACATGCTGGACATATTTGAATTATATTGGGCTTCTGTTTTCTTATCTATAAAATGGGAAGAACAGTACCCACCTATAGGGTCTTGATTTATGCTCCAATATGACTATTCATGTAAAAAGCTTAGCCCAGGTAGCACTTATAAGCGTTCAAGAAATATTGGCTACAGAAGATTTCCTGTGAACCTAAAAGCTTGACCTTCAGGGCCCCTCACTTACACTGGCCCCTTCCAAGCTTGGCTCAGGTGGAGTAGGGCACTTGTATGTTCTGTACAGACCACCATCTGTTTCCAGTGTGACTTCCCTTTCATCACACCTCCCATTGGGTCTGGTGGTGTAAGAGTAGCCATGGGTATATTTGGGATCTGGCTGAAGGGAAGCTGAAGTGAGGATACAATTAGTTTTTATCTAGGGATATACGTATATACTATTTGCAGCCACTTCCATGTAAAGTGGGTGCTAGCCCTCACACATGGCAGAGGAGAAATGGTCTTTGGGAACACTCCCTCTGGGCTGATTTGCCCCATACTGTAACTTGGTGGTACATGCCAGGGGTTGTTTCACAATATAATTGTGTGTGTCCTGGGTGTCTACTGCGACATAGCAAGTCACCCCAGAGTTTAAGTTGTTGGCTTAAAACAACAGCAATCATTTGTTTTGCTCACAAGTCTGCCACTGGATGGGGAAGCTTGTCACAGCTTCACATGGTGTCAGCTGGGGTGGCTCGAAGTCTGGGAGCTGGAATCATCTAGAGGTGTCTCACTCACATATCTGGTAGTGTATGCTGGCTGTTCGCTGGGACCTCAGCTGGCTGTGGCCTTTCTATGTGGCCTGGGCTTCCTCATAACATGGTGGCTAGGTTCCAAGGGCAACTGTCCCAAGAAGGCCAGGCAGAAGCTGTATCACTTTCCATGACCTAACCTTGGAAGTCACATTGTGTCACTTCTGCCCTAATCACAGATCCACTCAGGTTCAAGGGGAAGGAGAACAGACCCCATGCCTCAATGAAAGGAATGTCAATATCCCGTTACACGAAGAGCATGTGGGATGGGAGATCTTGTTGCGTCCATTTTGGAAAATACGATCTGTCACAGTATCCTACGGCTCCCAGCCTCCAAAATTATGGAGGTAGTGGAGAGAAACAAAGCTTGAAATGTAGGGTGCCAGAAGCTAGTCTGTGAAAAATCTTCCAGTCTTCAGACATGGAAAACTGTAAGTGACAAATCCCATTCTCATTGATGCCTAGACAAAATGAAAATTTGCTTCTGTCAGGAATATACTCAATAATGCAGTGTATGCAATTAATAACGCACCATATCGTTTTATTTCTTTTCTGATGGGAACCGCACAAAATAGGATTTATCAGAATTCATGTGTTTGTAGGGCACAAAACTGTAGCAGCCCTACAAACATAAGTACATCTGTTTGGAAAGCAGTAAGTTTTATGCATCCCAGTATTTCAAGTTGCATCTTAGCGTATCTGACACATCTTGTCCTGATGAAGCCTGGTGGATCCAGAAAAAATGGCACACAAAATTGCTACTGATACAGCAAAATGGCCTGAAGAAACAAGTGCCCCAGTGACAAAACTCATGTGATCATCAACACGTCAGTGTATGTAGCATAAGAGTAATTTTATTATGTAATTCTGTAGCTCAATATGGACACCTTAATTTCACATTAATTTTGTGTATGTATTTTTTTTTAGAATACTGATCATACCAAAATTCAAATAGGACAGGAAGACAGAAGCATCTTGGTAGAAGTCAAAAACAAACTGAAAGGAGATCTGCAGATGCTTCAAAATGCTACTCTGTGATTACACCACAATGGAAACTAATTACCAATGAGAACTTGTGAACCTAAAAGAAACTTTACAACACTGTTAATAATTTTATTAAAAGGAGATCAAGCAGGCTACAGGAAAGGCTGAACGATCTTTCTATTGTCTCTATTAAAAAGATATTAAGGGCTTCCCTGGTGGCGCAGTGGTTGCGCGTCCGCCTGCCGATGCAGGGGAACCGGGTTCGCGCCTCGGTCCGGGAGGATCCCACGTGCCGCGGAGCGGCTGGGCCCGTGAGCCATGGCCGCTGAGCCTGCGCGTCCGGAGCCTGTGCTCCGCAACGGGAGAGGCCGCAGCAGAGCCCGGAGCCTGTGCCCCGCAACGGGAGAGGCCGCAGCAGAGGGAGGCCCGCATACCACAAAAAAAAAAAAAAAAAAAAGATATTAAAAAATGGTTACCATATGAAGAGACGATCAACGATGTGCAGCCCCAAAAAGTAGAAAAAGGAATCATAAAAGTATTTCAGACTGTTAATTACTAAAAATATTATATAGTTTTTCTGGATTTCATGAAGTTTGAGGTCTTTGCGAGCCTTTAAATTTCGTAACCTGTTATTTCTTTTCACATTTAAACATTTACTTTCATACTAGGTTGTGTATTTGCAATTTTGTGTTCTTTTTCTTAAAGAGAGTCCTCCAAAATATTTACTCTCCAGACCCCACTATAAGCCACAATCAGCTCCTGTTGGCTATTATTATTAATATTTCCTGATAATAATAGAGATGGTGCATGTGGCAGTTTGCAGATGTGAGAAGATGGATGATGAATGTCAATCACTCAAATTGGCTTCCTTCTTCTTTTCAGGATGAAAGCACAGAACAGGGTTGTAGGGGCCTGTATCGGTGAGCTTGGACTGCCACACATATTAAGTGCTTTAAACAACAGAAATGTATTTTCTCACGGTTCTGGAGGCTGGAAGTCCAAGATCAAGGTGTCGGCAGGGTTGGTTTCTTCCAAGGCCTCTCCTGGTGGTTTGTACGTGGCCACTTTATCACTGTGTTGTCAAATGGGCTTCCCTCTATATGTGTCCTAACCTCCTCTTCTTATAGGGACAACACCAGTCAGACTGGGTTAGGGCCCATCCCTGTGACCTCATTTAACTAAATTACCTCTTTAATGGCCCTATTGCCAAATACAGTCATCTTCTGACGTAACGGTGGTTAGGGCTCCAGTGTATGGATTGGGGGAGGGACACGATGCAGCCCATGACAAGGCCCAAGCCATAGGTCCTCAGAAGGCAGACGAGAGCCCCAGCTTGCCCTGCCCAAGCAGCTCAATGAGTACTTCCAAGCCTCGTTCAGCTCTGAGTCATCGCGAGTGTCATCAAAGGCCCCAGGCCTCCTCCAGATCAGCCAAGTAAGTAGTCCTGGCAAAGGGAGCCAGAATCGTGGCAGGACTACAACCTTTAGTGGGAGCGGGGGAAGCCCTCAGTTCCTCTGCTGGCAGCCAGAGCCCTTTCGGCTCTATTTTAAGAAACGTAAAGCGCTACACAAAGGGCTCCCTCCCCAGAGAGGACACCCTGGCCTGGCACCAGGAAGTGCTTCTTGGCTCAGGGTCCCCCACCACCACCACCCCCCCGCATGCCACCTTAGTGGCGGCCCCTCAGGCTCAGAGCTGTACTTCATCTGCATGGTCTCAGCACCCACCAGCCCTGCTCTGATTAAAACCTTGCCTGCATTTGCACTCTACTGTCTGGTGAATGTTTAATATCCACTGAGGCGGCCTCTATCCATGCTGAGCTGCCTCCCTGGGTGATCCAAATGATCTCTGCCCGGACCAATTAGTTTGCTCCCTTGGGCGCTCCAGCATGATCTGGATCATTCCTGGTCACCATCAGTGACTGTGATTGGGGTGGGGGGAGGGAGAGAGCAGGCAGTTCCTGGTCCTGAGTGAAGCTTAAGCAGGAACCTGGCTCCCCAAGGAACTCACCAGTCAGACTCAGCTGGACTCAACTACTACTTTGATGAGTACCTACTGTAGGCCCATCTCTGTGCTAGGAACTTGACACATGACTCTCTCACAGCACTCTTGACAAGTGAATATTATTATCCCCACTTTACACACAAAACAAGTGGGACTCGGCGATGTTAAGTGACTTATCCAAGGTCACACAGCTTGTTATGGCAGAGCCAGGATTCAAACTCCAGACTCTACAATGACAAAGCCCTTAAAGTGTTTTTGCCATTAGTTCATGCAGCCTCTTACCAGTCCCATTCCCACACAATCCCAGCTGGAAAGGAGTTAAGAAGCTATTGAGCCCGGTTCCTCTAGTTTGCAGAACATTATGGCACACACTGGAATGGCCACCCCAAACCATTCACAAAATAATTTCCATCATCTTCGACCACAGAAGCTGGAAAACCAGAATGCTTCTCTTCCCAGCTGCCCTTGCAGCTGGGCAGAGGACAGGTGGCCCAGTTCTGGCCTATGAGGTATCAACAAAACTCACAAGTTGGAGCTTCCAGGGAAAAGAGCATATTTCCCCTTTAAAAACATCTTTGGCTTTTGCATTCCCCTTTCTTCCTGCCTGAAATACAGCTGCAATCCCTGGAAGTGCCGCAGCCATCTTGCAGCCATGAGGATAAAGGTCCCATGTTAAGGATGGCAAGTCGAGAAAATAGGAGATCGGGTCCTTGACGACATGGTGGAGCCATCATGCCGACCTGGATTTTTTTGTTGCAAGAGACAAAATCTTGGGCTTCCCTGGTGGCGCAGTGGTTGAGAATCCGCCTGCCGATGCAGGGGACATGGGTTCATGCCCCGGTCCGGGAAGATGCCACATGCCGCGGAGCAGCTGGGCCCGTGAGCCATGGCCGCTGAGCCTGCGCGTCCGAAAAAAAAAAAAAAAAAAAAAAAGAGAGAGACAAAATCTTGGGACTTCTTTGGCAGCACAGTGGTTAAGAATCTGCCTGCCAATGCAGGGGACACGGGTTCAAGCCCTGGTCCGGGAAGATCCCACATGCCGCAGAGCAACTAAGCCCGTGCGCCACAACTACTGAGCCTGTGCTCTGCATCTCGCGAGGCACAATTACTGAGCCCATGTGCCACAACTACTGAAGCCCGCGCACCTAGAGCCCGTGTTCCACAACAAGAGAATCCACCGCAGTGAGAAGCCTGTGCACCACAGCGAAGAGTAGCCCCTGCTTGCCACAACCAGAGAAAGCCCTCACGCAGCAACAAAGACCCAACGCAGCCCAAAATAAATAAATAAAAATAAATAAATTAACTTTTTTTAAAAAGACAAAACCTTTATCATGTGTGCCACTGATAGCCAGGTTTTCTGTTACCTGCTGCAAATTCAATCCTAACTGATACAAGCATCCAGATGTCATCCCTGGGCCTGTGCTCCTCCTGCAAGGACAGTTTTGCCAGATACAGAATTCTTGGTTGATGGTTTTTTTTCTTTCAGCACTTTGAATATGCCATCTCACTGCCTTCTGGTTTTTATGGTTTTGATGTGAAATCAGCTGTTAATCTCTTAGTTAGCTCGAGCTGCTAAATAAAATACGATAGACTGGGTGGCTGAAGCAGACATTTCTCACAGTTCTAGAAGCTGGAAGTCTGAGATCAGGGTACCACCATGGTGGGTTCTGGTGAGAACCCTCTTCCTGGTTTCCTGACATGGCAAGGAGAGAGGGAGAGAGGGAGAGAGGGAGAGAGGGAGAGAGGGAGAGAGGGAGAGAGGGAGAGAGGGAGAGAGGGAGAGAGGGAGAGAGGGAGAGAGGGAGGGTGGGAGGGTGGGAGGGTGGGAGCGAGGGAGGGGGCTCTCTTGTCTCTCTTCTAAGGGCAGTAATCCTACCATGAAGGCTCCATCTTCATGACTACCTCCCAAAGGCCCCATTTCCAAATGTCATCACATTGGGGATTAGGGTTTCAACAGATGAATTTTGGGGGAAACAGACACACAGTCCATAACACTTAGAATCTCAGAGACTAAAGAAGCCCCGAACGAGTATCCCAGATGTCAGAGTAGTGGGGTCCTCTATCCTGGCCCCATCCCCACCATGCATTTCACAGAGAATTTAGAGTGTGAACACTAAATGAGACCTCTAACAGTCCCTGCATTTACCCCACACAAGTCCCTTTTGCTGAAGTGGTTGAGTGGTTGAGGGCTGAAAACCCTGTAGCTCTGGTCTTCAGGGAGATAACTCTGCCCTTGTGGAGTGTGTCCTAGTGTGGAAGTCATCATGTTAGAGAAGGATGTTCAGGGGAAGGAGCATCCATCAACAGGAGGATGTCTAGAATGGTGGACACCAGGCCACCCGAGGGCTGGTTAGTGGAACATGGAATATTTAACATGGAGAAGAGAAGACTCAAGAGGATCAGGACGGTCTGTTTGCAAACCTCTGAAGAGCTATTCTGCAGAAGAGGGAAGGAAGGAGTAGATGCTTTCTGCTCTGAGAGGTACAAAAGGACAGGATGAGGACCAATGGGCAGACGGACCAGGGAAACTGGTTTGCGTTCAATCACAGAAAGATCTTTGGTAACAATCAGAGCCACTTCCAAAGGGGCTGGGCTAGGAGATGTTCCAGAGAGGCAGTGGCCATTTGTCCAGGCAATTTTTGAGCTAATTCAGGCATCCACTCAAGGGAAAATAAAAGGACCCCACAAAGTGTTCCTCAGTGAGGAAATTCTATGATTCTGTGAATCAGGCTACACGTAAGAGATACCACACGGCATGCAGAGGAAAGAAGGCAGAATTTTGAGTCAGAAAAATCAGATTTAAAAGCTGATTTCTCCCCTTGATGGCAAAGTCACTGTAGCAGAAACAACTAGTTATCCCCCAATACATGTTCTCCCTCTTTTCATAGACATAGAAGCCGCAATTTTCACCTGGGCACATGATCATCTGGAACAAAGACTACATTTCCCAGCCTTCTTTGCAGTTAGGTACGGCCATGTTACTAAGTTATAGAGTGAAAGTAGAAGTGGTGAGTGCCACTTTGGGGACATGTACTTAAAGGGAAGGGGCATGCTTCTCTTTCCCCCTTTTTATTCTTCACCCATTCTTCCATTCTGCCGCCTGGAATGCAAATGTGATGGCTGGAGCTGGAGCTGCCATCTTGGATCATGTAGGTGAGGACCACATGCTAGGTTTGGCAGAGCACAGGATGGCTCTTTAGTCCCTATGATTTTGCAAAACAGAGCTGCCTACCCCCAGACTCTAATGGGAAAGAAGAGTAAACTTTCATTTTGTTTAAGCCACAGCTGTTTTGAGTCTCTGTACCTAATCTTAACTAAAACAGGTGTCTACTCTGGGGCAAAGTCTTTTGGGCTCTCTGAGGCTCACTGGGTAACCTCATCTGTATAAAGGGAATCATAATGTTCACTCCACAGATCTCACAATATGCTTGGGCAGGGGAATGAGATGATATTTGTGAAAGTTCTATGAAAACTATTCAGCATGGGCACCAGGAAAGGCATGGTGGGGGGCGGGGCTCGGTTGGGGAAGGAAAGTTGTACAAAAGAAATATAAATGTTTTCCCCCTTCTACAGTGCTTCCTAAAGATTCTGCGTTTCCTATCTCCACAGATCTTGATCCTGCGGGTCTGATCTTTGGTAGGAGAGGAAGGAGGGTGCATGAAGAGATTCCCAAGTCCCTGAGAGCCTTCACAGTCCACGATTATCTGCCCTTAATGCAATATTGGCCAGACCTCTGTGGCAAGGAAGTCGGAGCAGTTTTTATTTCACAACCAACAAAAGTTGGGGGCTCCTTTATGAACTGTTTACTTGTGGGCAAAGCTGTTCTCTTGGGGGTCAGTGGCAGAAGCCCACATGGTAGAGGTAGAATGCAGCCCACTTACTTTACCTTGGGGAGAGGCAAGGCAGATCTTGCTAGAGCATCTGCAAAAGCATGGGGGATATATAGCAGCAACTGCATCATCAAAACTGCCGAACAGAGACCACACACTGACCAGAGGGGGCAACACATCAGTGCCTGCAGATTGTGAAACAGCCCGGCATTCCCTGTCAACCTTGCTGGAGACTGTACATTCGCCTCCCCGCCTTGGTGAACAGGGCACTTGTCGCAAAGGCCTCCTACAGAAATTCCCCCTTGACATGAGGCTCCACCTCAGGATAGTTCAAGGCCACTGCAGGCTGAGCATTCATCTGGGTTGGGGCCCATCTTCTGGTGCTCAGAAGCCCAATATATTCCCAGGTCATAAGGGTTTTTTGAGCTCTGGCCCAGGCAGGTCAAAAGCCAAAGAAACCAGACGTATCACTTACGGCGATGCTGAGCTTGGATGTGCCCCCCACCTCCAACCTGCGAGTGTCAGGGGCTCATCTTGACTTCCTTCTTATCCCCTCAGGCTGGAACAGTCCTGGACTCACAGAAAGTCTCCTGGCAGCTGTTGAATTGAATTCAATGTCCAGAGAGTCTGGAAATGGGTGGGAATCTGAGCAGAACGGAATAGGAAAGTTAGTTAGCAACCTGAGATGAAGCCGAGGGGGTGCTGCCCGAGCCCCGACCTTCTGATTCGCCCTCCTCCGTCCGTCCTTACTCCATTAGGCTTGCAGGGGGCGGAGCTGATTATAACCTAGGAAGGGACGGTCTCCCCTCAATTCAGAGCAGGGAGGCGGCAGGCACAGGATCCAGAGGACTTTTCCTCAACCAAGTGACAAGGCCAAGTGCAAAATAGTCCTTGGGAGAGAAGGGGCTGGGGCTTGAGCAAGCAGAAGCCAGGAGTGCTTGCCAGCATCCAGGGAGGATTCCTGGCCTGGAATCAGGAGCAGATGGAAGGGGAGAGGAGGGGATGATGTCTCTTGAGGACTAAAGCCCTGGGCCGACAGGCCACAGTCTGAGCCTGCATCAGGATGAGCGAGGGGCCTCAGCTCCCTGCTGAGCGGGATTGCCTGATCTGCAGCCTGCGGCTGGCAGAGGCTGTCCAGGCAGTTCAAGTCCACAAACGTTTCAGAAGCCCTGACTCTCTGGCCCTGACCCAGCTCAGGTCTGAGGTCTGAAGTCTGTCACCACGGGGCCTGTTAAGCTGTGGCCAGGAGGACCAGCCGGCCTGGTCACACCGCTGGAAGGGCCACACGGGGTGTAGCAGATGCTGGTGGTGCCCCACCCTTATCCCATTGGCGTTGATCATTGCGGTCTGTGCCAACCGCCACGGAGTGGCACCTGCCATTCGCCTGCTCTCCTCAAAGGGCTTTCCCTGGCTGGTGAGTGGGGCCGGCTGCGAGCACAGGGGCAGCCCTCGGCCTAGGACAAACAGGTGTGGGTGGAGAGCCACCCCAGTTTCCTTGCCCTTCGGTTGGGACAGTTCTGAGAGGGGTGCTCTCCACTGTGTCCCAGACGTCCCCATGGGGATTTAAGCCCAGTTGCCCACAGTGAGACGTGCCCCATAATACATACACCCTGTACTGGTTTCCCTCCCCTCCGTGTCTTTATTGCCCAGTGTCCAAGTCATTGTCCTTGTCCTGCTGTCTGCTTCTGGGGCCAGCCAACTGAGACACAGGATTAGCAGATGGGTATGGCTGAAAATCTCCAGACAGGCATAGACTGTGATCATGACAGGGGACAAGTCAGCAGCCAGGCCCAGGAAGGCTGCGGAAGGAGGCTGAGGTTCCAGCCTTGATAAAGAACTGCGGTCTCGGGCCAGCACCAGGGAAACCCATGAAGGAGCCCCCATTCCCCGAAGACTCTGAGCTGCCAAGGTAGGGCCCCAATCGGCCCTACTCCCCGCTATTGGCCCCCAGCTCAATGTCTAGCACAACACAGGTGCTCCAGAAACGGAACTGAATTGGAAATGGAAATGGACTTGCAACCGATTGCTTTCCCTTCCACTCCCTGATCAGACCACTGTCTTTCCTGGTTGCCCCTCTCCTCCCTCCATTTATTCAAATATTCACGCATTCATAAATGTATGCAAATATGTATGAGAGGCACTAAGCTAGGTCCAGCTTCTTCTGTTTCTTCGCCTATATTTTGGGGAAGCCCGCCATTCTCGATGGATTGGTAGCTGCTAATTATCTGTGTTTTAGAAAGAACTGTGGAAGGTAGAAAATTTCTTCAAAGAAATGGCTTTCTAATGCTGAGTGGACAATGGCAGTTGTTGATATTTTGAGGAAGGGCAGAGAGGCCCTAAAATCATGCCCCTTAAACGGAGTCATCAGCTCTGCCTGTAGTTTATGGGCAGGGATGTAACATGCAGACCTCACCCTCCACACCAACACACAAATACAACTGGACTTGGTTTTCCACACTCAGGACCACAAGCATGTGCACAGATGCCCTTATAAAGAATCATATATGCAAAGGCACGCATATGAGCATCAAGGCCCCCACGAGCCCACTGTGTGCACATATGAGGTGGTCTCTCCTCCCTGCCCCTGCCCAGCACCGAGACTGGTTCCCACTGAAAATGCAGCTGCTGGGTGGTTGACAGGCCAGCCAGTAGTTTCATTCGGTTGCAATCTGAGATGCCATTACCATGGCGACCACAGCCCCTCACAGCTCCGTTATCTTCCGTACTCCGGGGAGTTGAGTGTTATACCTGGTAGACTTTCCTTCTGGAAGCCATTCCCTCCTTCAGGAGTGGCTTTTAATTTTGCCCCAGGGCCTTGCTTCTTTGAAGCAAGTTGACTTTACACCTCCCTCTGGCTCTCCCTCTGCTAATGGTGAGGGAGGTTTTCGGGGCAGTTGTGCTTTAATCAAGCTTTTGGTCTCCTGGAACCTTCCAGCTACTCTCCCGGGGTGTCTGATGTCATGCTTAGCCAAAGGGAGTAAGAAGTCCACCCCTTTCTCCACAGATCACCCTGGAGTTAGGGCTATGATCACAGAATCTTCCAAATGGAAGGCTGTAGCACTCAGTAGGGTATCCTGCTCGGATTCCCGCCCCCCTGCAAGACAGAGAGACTCCAGCTGACAGCTCTCAACTAAATCCCCCTCCAGGAATTGCCCTCAGCCCAAGAGAACTGCCTCACTCAAAGTCACAGTCCCCTTCCCTGGGGGCAGACCACATTCAATGACTGGTTGATTGGGGGTACAAAGGCTCAACCCCCTCGCCCCAATTCGTGACAACTCTGAAGGACCACACCAGTTCCAAGGCCCCCAGGGGATCATGGGAGGCCTCTGTCGTGACTGTACCACAGTTCGGGCCCTCCTCTGCCCAATCTTGCTTCCCTCACTCTCTTAGATGTTGACCCTAAAGGGAGTCCCCGAGAAATAGCCTACACACACATCACATCAGAGCCTGCTTCCAGGCAACCCAACCCAAGACAAAGGGTCTGGAGCACACCTAACACAGTCCTCTCTTTGACAGATGAGGAAACTGAGGCCCATGGAGGGGCTGGGTACTCTTAGGGTCATTTGGGGAGTTCATATAAAATATAGTTCCCAGATCCAGACTCTCAGCATTGGAACAGAACTTAAAGGTCCCCTGATCAAGGCAGAAAAATGGAATCAAGAAGCTATGGAGTAATTTTCACAGCACTGGTAGCAGTGGTGATGGAGTTAAAGAACCGGAACCAGACCCCAGAGGCCACTGCCACGTTGCCCTGCTGCCCTGGGAACTCAGTCTTGCTGCAGTGAAAACTCCACCAGTGAAAAGATTCCTATGGCCCCTACTTCTAGGTGTCAGTCTCCAAAGAAAAGTCACCGTAGGTGCCTAGATTGGGTGCCCATGCCCCGGTCCAAGGAAGGATGGAGATGTGGGGACCTGGCAGGACTGGTCAGTGGTTCTCAACCCTGTCTGCATATTCAAAGCACCCAGGAGTTTTAAGAGATTCTGATGCCCAAGCCATACCTCAGACCAATTAAATCAGGATTTCTGGAGATAGGACCTAGGCAGTGGTATTTTTCTTTAAAGCTCTCTGGGTGGCTCTGATCAAAAGTTGAGAATCTCTGCAACAGGGGAAACCAACGATGAAAAGACTGGAGGATCTCTCCTATTAGTTCCTTGTGGTATCATGTAGGGTTTGATCAAGGAAGCAGAACCACTGAGTGATACAGAATAAGGGATTTATTGTGGGAGCTGATTAAGCTGCCCATGTAAGACCATTGACTAGTCTGGTGGAGGGCCTGAATGCAGCAAGGCCAGTAGTGGGGATGAAAAGATGGACATAGTGGTAGTTTTCTATTGCCGTGTAACAAATTACATCAAAATTTTGTTACTTGAAACAACAAACACGTATTACCTCAGTTTCTGAGGGTCAGGACTCTGGGAGTGGCTTAGCGGAAGCCACTCGCTTCTGGCTAAGTGGCTTAGTTCTGGTTCTGGCTCCGGGTCTCTTCATGGGGTTGCAGTCAAGGTGTCAGTCGGAGTCTGTGGTCATCTGAAAGCTTGACTGGGGCTGGAACATCTGCTTCCAAGATGGCTCACTCATATATCTGCTGATGGGAGTCCTCAAGTGCCTTGCTGGCTGTTAGTCAAAGGCCTTTTACCACATGGGCCTCTCCATAGGGCTACTCCTGACATGGCAGCTGGCTTTCTCCAAATCAAGAGATCTCAGAGAAGAAGAGAAGAGGGTGGGAGGGAGGAAGAGAGAGACTAAAACAGAAGGTGCAGTGTCTTTTATAACCTAATTCATAAGTGACATGCCATCACTTCTGCCATACTCATATTGGTCACACAGACCAAACCGGGACAATGTGGAAGGGATGGCTCAAGGGTGTGAACATCAGGAGGCGAGACTCATTGGGGGCCATCTTGGAGGATGGTGTGAGGCAGTGCAAAGATAAGCCGGAACCCACCATGGCAGCCAGAATCCACATTTCGCAGCCTCTAACCTCCATGGTATGAGTCACCTGCAGGAAAAGCTGGCACTGTCAGCCACAACTGCACAGGCACTTGGTCCAGGATCTGCAGAAACCAAGGAAAAGATCCAGCCAGAGCTGAAGAACCTAAGGGCCTGGCTGTGCCCTGGGGCCAAAAAGGTGAGCCAGCAGATCAGCAACAACATGGGAGAGCTCCCATGCACCTGGCTCACACCGAACTGCAGAGTGTAAAAGTGGCTGCTGTTTCACCTCAGCCTTCCAAATCTCATGCAAATTTCTCCTGCAGCAAACCCTAAGGTGGAACCAGGGAACTGTGCAGAGAAGGGGATTTTGGGAAATGTAGTTCCAGCCTAACTAGGTGGCCACAGTGTAAAGGCACCACAGGGCTGGAATGTGTGTTGGGGGATGGGTGCAGCCAACAAAAGGGGTGCTCATAATGAGCAGGAGGCGCAAAGACAGCCATGGGTGAGCCAGAATCTGACAGTGAGAAACACAGAGACCTCAGTCTTCCCAGAACCTCAGGGAAATCCTGCCCAATTCCCTCTCCAGGCTCATTACAGACCCACTCTGGATTAAGCCTCTTTCATTCTCTAGGAGGGAAGGAGAGAGGGAGGAATGACGGATGATTTGAAAGCTGATTCCAGATCAGCTGGGGTGGACAATAATTTCTCCCCACTTCACATCAATACCTTTAGACAGCCAGAGGAAAATCATGCCTCAATGGTCTGGTTGCATCTAATATCACAGCCACTCGTACTGTTAGCCTGATGACTTCAAAATGTCTCTCTCTAATGTTCCCTGGGCAGTGGCAAAATGGCATAAAAGACGGCACATAGGACAAGCCCAGTCTGTCATTTCAGAAAACCCCAAATATTTCCCCTACTGGCCTACTCATGCCTAAAATTCCCACATCAAAGAATTAGCCCTCTAGCCAAAAGCTTAAATTTGCTTTAACGTGCAACTATCTCTAAGAGGGGTCATGTTTTAAGCTATTGTTGGTCATTTATATTCCTTAGCGCAAATGAAATCTGGAGAGGCAGGTGACATAGGGGACAAGTGAGGGAGCACTAGACACTTGGCAGGGAAAGATAAACAAGAATGGTGAGTCCTGGAAAGCTATAATCCTATATGTTCCCCAAATCCTGTAGCAGTTTCTTCTTTCTGGAGTCACAGAAAGACTACATTTCCCAGACTCCCTTGAAGTGAGACTGAGGTCATATGATGGAGTTCTAGCCAATGAGATAAGTGGAAATAATGTAAGTCATTCTTCCCAGAGCCACCAGAAAGAAAAACAGAGATCTACCCAGTGGGGAGACTCCTTTGGCCTCACTCATGTTCATGGTGCGTGTGAACACACACTCGTGAAGGCGTGGAAGCCAGCCCTTCAGGTTTCTATCCCCCGTTATAGACCACCACTGTTCTAACTGCCCCTTTCGACTCTCTATCAAACTCTGAGGAGGATACCTCGCTGTCCATTCTTGGACATTATGAGCTGGTGAAGTGTGCTCCTTGGTCTGAAGAAACGATGCTCGGATGTCCAAATTGGTGCGCTATCTTGTGTTCGGGTTCTTTCCTGACACCCTGAGCGTTTGCATCTCCCGCCGGGTATGCACAGCCCAGGCCAGAGTCAGCATCGTGCCTGTCAGGACCCATTTGGAGCCCCCAGCGCTTCCAGCCTCAGCCTCCCTTGCCAGCTATGGTCAAGGCCTTCCCACCAGAATCTGCCACGCAGCCCTCCGCACTCTCTGTCTCTCTTGCTGACAGAACAGCTCTTATTGGCATCTTGCGCCTCTGAGGGAACAAGAGGACTTCATGGAGATTCAGACCATCTCTGTGTTGCTGCAGCGTCCCCATGTCCACTCATCTCACAGACCCAGGTGGCCACCTCCAGCGAGCACACAGGGATGAATATCTGCTTGTTGATTCCAGTCACCTCCCAAACCTGGAAGGGGGTTCTTCCGACAAGCATCGACATGTCCTCCTTTAATGCACCCCTCAAATTTCCATAGTGATTTCCATACGGGCATCCCTTTAATAGGCCAGGTTTCCACTGCCCTCTGTCTGACTGTATGGCCAGGCCATTGGCCGCTGCCCATGAGTCAGTAAAAACCCAAACACAGGGGCTTTACCACTGCTCAATTCTTCCATCCCTGCTAGGAAATCAGCATGCAATTCAGCCCACCAAGCTGATTTGTTTTTACCTTCTTCGATCGAGGATGTTGTCCATTTACTGTGGAACTGCTGTCCACAAACCAAGCAGCTCTTTCTCTGTCAGTCGAGAGCTGTTTACAGGGCACTGTCCAAGTGATGACAGAATCCAGCAGCTCCTCACACAGTTCCAGAGTCAGTCCTAGGAGAAGAGAAGCTCCCCGCTCCTAACTATCTCCTCCTTGCATTCTCCCAATAACAAGATCCTGTGTAACCCATTTCCATATTGTTCTGGAACTCTTCTGGGCACTCCATCCCCGTTAGAGTGTTTCTGACATCACCCGAGACATTGTGGGTATTTCCGGTTTCAAGGTCATTTTATATCCTTCAGTCATAGGGGTAGCTTCAATTAATGCCTGATTGCAAGGTAGTAAATAGCCCTCAGATGGGAATTCTCTAGTTCCAAGTTCCTGCTGTTGCCGGGAGCGGTCATGCACTCTTGCCGTAAGTTCCAGTCTACGCTCCACGTAGGGCTATGGCACAGAGGATTTGTCCCTACTGGCACTCCAGCTTCTATTCCACGCTGTGTGGGCTCAGGCAGTCTTACTGGTTCCCATTTAGCAAGTGCCATTAATATTGCTCGAGGAGTGGAGTTACGTGCCTTCTGTTTTACAGTCCTCGGTGGGGGGAACATTCCCCAGTCAGATACAATGTCCGTCCCCATGACACAATCAGGTAAAAGACACACCACCACTTCACATAAAGCCTGTTCCAACATGCCAATTCTCCTACAAACACTTACCTTAATTCCATCATCAATTACGTTCCTAAGTGTAACCTCTGTCAGGACTTCATCCACAGGTTTGGATTTTACAGCACTAGGGAGGGGAAGTGTTCCCCAGCCAGACATAAGAGCCATTCCCATAAAACATTCAACTTCTTTACATAACATCAGCTTAAACATTCCAACTTTCATCATCTTATCCACCCTTACATTTCTATATCCTCTCAATCTGGCTGTAGCTCGACTGAGGTCTTCATCAACGGGTCCATGGGATTCCCATAGTAAGGGTCCTATAAACCTCTTCTCCACCCCTGACCATTTTACTGACTCTTGTGCAAAAGGCTTTGGGTACCCAGTGAGCAGTCGAAATAAGGGACCCTGGCCCTTTTGTCAATCCTTATCTTGATTAACCTGCCTAAGTGCTGCTGCAAGTGATTGCTGGTCAGATTTCTCATCGTCATCTCTGCCTTCCAGCTTTTAAATTTCTCCAGACTGGGGCATGTAGAGCAGACTTGTTTAATGTTGGGGGACCAGCAGGGGGTCTTTTGGCCCACTCAATCTTAGGTAGCGCTGTGTTAAAATCTTTGTTTTAACCCCACCGATGTCTGGTTTTATTCATCACATCTAAAGATTCTAAAGATTTCCATATAAAGATTTCCACCATGCTGGGACTTTTCCTCTTTGTTTCGCCCCTGTCAATATTTGCTTTATTCACCTTATTTCTTAATAACCATTTAAAATTTCCACCTTGTTGGGAAGAGTCCCTTGACTCTGCCCTCAGCCTCTCCCCATTCCATTGTTAATTAACCAATGTTTCGATTGGCATCTGTAAGACCTACTTGGGGGCGGGGGAGCTGAGACACCAAATTCGGCAAGACTTCCTGAACTGTTTCTTGGTTTTGTTAACAATGAGGGGGTGCCCATGTGAAAAAGATCCCCTTAACCACAGCATTGACCTTGATCTGGGTAATGGGCATATTCAGCCAGTGAATATCCCGGTCATCATAAAGCCGGTCCAGATGGCTCGCTTACAAAGCAGATCAGCTGCTTCACTCGGTGTGTTCCACTTGACATTCACAGGGGTGAAAGACAGCCCCCCTCCCAGGAAAAGTAGACCTTGCAGTGGCTTTTATCCAGTCCACCAGGCTGGCTCTTCCCTTGGGACTAACCCCCCATGTGTCTGGAGAGCAGCCAGCCACCTGTGATAGCTCCATGGTGAGCCACAGGTCCTGCATCAACCCAAACGTGCTCTTCCGCTCTGCCACACCCTAAACCAAAGATGCTCCTCCTAAATTAGTTCACAGTTCCTTCACACTGCACCCCCTGGTCTCAATAGTTTCTTGAGCTTGTCCTTCCCCCACTTTGATTCTTACCTTGGGAGACGGCTGTGAGGCTAGTGCCAAGCTCAGACTCACTGAAATCTGAGCTTGGTCTAGCATCAAAGTCATACCCAGCGTTCACTTTTACTTTTGCAACTACAGATAACAACAACCAAGGGAATAGGATGTTTGGCCTTTTTCTTATTAGTTTGCACTTCCCTATGCATCCGGTGAACCAGCTTCCTTGGAGTTGGATCCATCTTTAGTAACTGATTGCAGCAGAGCTGCTGCTGCAAAGCATGGGTGACCACGTGGCCACTTAGGAATCAAAGGTTCCTCAACCTCTACCCTGTCATCCCTTTTCTTCCCAAACTACAGGTTCCTGTGAGCGAGGCCCGTTCTAGCAAATCCCACTTCCATGACACCAACTCTTTTGGGTTCCTGGACCCAATTTCCAACGTGTTTGTGGGATTGGGGGCTTCCTCACACCACAAAGCAGTGCTCCGGACACCAGCTGGGTGTCCTATAATTCAAATCAATTCTGACACTACGTACCCAGAGAGAACTTCAGATCCCACAGGTTAAGGGCTCAGTCCTACAAAACTGCCCCCCCCGGCCCCAACTTCAGACACCAGTCACAAGTCCAGGTTGTCACCTGTACTTCTGACCAACTGGCTGTGGATTGGAGGTTCCCATGACCTCCTCCTCAGATTCGATTAAGTTGCTAGAGCACCTCACAGAATTTAGAGAAACATTTTACTTAACTAGATCACCAGTTTATTTTAAAAGGATGTAACTCAGGAAGAGCCAGATGGAATTGATGCACAGGGCAAGGTGTGGGGAAAGGACGCGGAGCTTCCACGCCCTCTCTGGGCTCACCACTCTCCCCACACCTCCACGTGTTCACCAACCTGGAAGCTCTTCAAACACTGTCCTTTTTTTTGGGGGGGGGGGTTATAGAGGCTTCATTACATAGGCATAATTGATTGAGTCATTGGCCAATGAGCATTGATTCAATCTCCAGCTCCTCTCCCATCCCGAGGTCAGGGAATGGGACTGCAAGTTCCAACCCTCTAATCCTTCCCTTGGTTCTCCTGGCAACCAGACCTCACCCTTAGGTGCTTTCTCAAAGTCACTTCATTAACATAACAAAAGACACCATTATGGCTCTCAGCATGGGGGAACTCCAAGGGTTTTAGGAGTTCTGTGACAGAAAAGGGGGCTACGACCAAATACACATTTCTTATTATAAATCAGAATATCACACAGGCAAAAAGGCTAGACTCTCCAACACAGCCAAGAAGATCAACGTGCTTGGTCCTCTGCATTCCAACTGAGTCCAGCCCTTCCAGAACTTAACTGTGTTTCCATGGAAAAACGTGGACTCTTGAGTCAGACAGTCCTGTTTAAGTCCAGCTTCATCTCTTACCCACTGTGTTACATTAAATAAGTTACTTAACCTCTCTGAGTCTCACAGTCCAAGTGGAACTAATAATACCCACTCAAAGGGCCCTGGAAGAATTAAGTGAGATCAGGAGCGTTAGGGAGCTGTTGACTGAAACTGCCCGCCTTGGCCAGGCACGACGACAACCGCTTGACTGAGTTGTCGCACAACAAGAGGTCCCGATAAAGAACGTGGTGCTGGGACTTCCCTGGTGGCGCAGTGGTTAAGAATCCGCCTGCCAATGCAGGGGCCACGGGTTCGAGCCCTGGTCCGGGAAGATCCCACAGGCCGCGGAGCAACTAAGCCCGTGAGCCACAACTACTGAGCCTGCGCCCTAGAGCCCGCGAGCCACAACGACTGAGCCCGCACGCCACAGCTACTGAAGCCCGCGCGCCTAGCGCCTGTGCTCCGCAGCAAGAGAAGCCACCGCAGTGAAGCCACCGGGCAGCGCAACAAAAAGCAGCCCCCGCTCGCCGCAACTAGAGAAAGCCCGCGCATAGCAACAAAGACCCAACACAGCCAAAAATAAATAAATAAATTTATTTTTTTAAAAAAGAACACGGCGCTGCTGCTGAAAACTAACCGGGAGAATTCAGGAAGTGCTGAAAGGAGGGAGGAGACGCCAGCCCATAATATGTCTTGTAAAACTAACCCAGAAGAATTAGGGAGGGGCCTAAAGAAGGAGGGAGGAGACGCCAGCCCATAAGTCCTGCCAACGTCCCAGAAACTCTCACAATGGAATCCATCTTGGCTGAGAGATGCCGGTACCACCAGGAAGGACCCTGAGTCAAACCAAGCAAAATGATTGGCCAGAGACAACCCGGAAAGCTAACATCACCACCATAAAACCTGAGGCTGCGAGCCACATGGCAGAGCAGTTCTCCTGGGTTCCTTTACCCCACTGCTCTCCTCCCAGGCGCCCCTTCCCAAAAGTCTTTTACTTTGTCAGCACTTGTGTCTCCTTGGACAATTCATTTCCGAGTGTTAGACAAGAGCCCACTCTCGGGCCCTGGAAGGGGTCCCCCTTCCTGCAACAGGAGCATCAGGCACAGAGCAGGTGGTCTCTTCCCATCCCCTCCTACTGCACAAGATTCCTGGAGCACCGCCCTGTTATCTCACCACCAACCAATCAGAAGAAAGTCACACACCCTGCAGCCTTCCCCCCAAATTTTGCCTATAAAAGCTTTTCCCTGAAAACCACTGGGGAGTTCATGTCTTTCTTGAGCACAGTGCACCCATTCTCCTAGCTTGGTCCTGCCATAAATCTTCTGCTCCAAACTGACATTTTGGTTTGTTTGGCCTCACTGTGCGTTAGGCACGTGACCCTGCGTTCGGAACACTACCACCACGTATACCCAGAGAGGGTCTCACACTGTTTGAAGTACAGCTGACCGTTGAACAACACAAGTTTGAATCGCGCGGGTCCACTTATTTGCAGATTTTATTCAATAGTAAATACTACAGCACTAAACGATCCACAGTTGGTTGAATCCACAGATGCGGAACCCGTGTATATGGAAAGCCAGCTATAGAGTTATACATGGATTTTTCGACTGCAGGGAGGGCTGGCGCCCCTCACCCCTGCCTTGTTCAAGGGTCAACTGTATTCTGTGCTCTAGTGGCTGTGGGAAGTGGAATAATGCCCCCTTCAGAAAAAAAAAGATGTCAGTGTCCTAATCCCTGGAATGTTACCTTATATGGGAAAAAAGGACTTTGCAGGTGTGATTAAAGTAAGGATCTTGAGGTGGGGAGATTACCTTGGATGGATCTGAAAAGCTATCACAAGTGTCCTTACAAAAGGGAGGCGGAGAGAGATTACAGAAGACAGGAGAAGGGCACATGATCACAGAGGCAGAGACTGGAGTGATGCTGGCACAAGTAAAGGAAAGCTGGCAGCCACCAGCAGCTGGAAGAGGCAAGGAACAGAGTCTCCCATGGAGCCTCCAAAGGGAGAGCGGTCCTGCTGACACCTTGATCTCAGCCCAGTGATTCTGATTTGAGACTTCTGGCCTCCAGAACTGTGAGCTACCAAGTTTGTGGTAATTGATTTAAGCCACCAAATTTGTGATCATTTGTTACATCAGCCACAGGAAACGAACACAGTGGTCAACCAAGTCTTTGACCCAAAGAGAGAGTTACGGAAGGAAAGGCCTGGGTTACAAGCCCAGGCTCTGAAGAGCCAGCCCTTGGTCTCTTGGGTGAGGGCTGCAGAAACCAAGGTCCCTCTAGCTGGGGTTGTCCTGGGGGGTCTTGTTGACAACCACCCACATTGGCTCCCAGTCTTGCCTCCCACAGGAGGGGAAAGGGGTGAAATTAGCATCATTTCCTTCTCTGCTTCTGGCCCAAACTCCCCCTCACCAGGGAGGGCAGGGATCCCCTATGCCTGAGGCCCTGCAGTCAGGTACCTGAAAACGATCTTCCAGACAAGTCCCTGGCTGCATCAAGGGCACCCAGGGGAGGACAGAGCTTGCACGAGTCAAGCATGTGGTGTCACTCTGGACACAGTAGCTTCCCCCAGCCTGGGGCTAATAGCCTTAACCCACTTCTCAAGGATGCTAGGAGAGGTAAGGGTTGTTAAGGGTGCTAACTGCCATGGAAAGGCTCGGCTTGCACCAAATGATCTACTGATGGTTTTGGCCTGGAAAAAAGCAGTCATGTTCAAGACTAATTACATCGCTAGATGTATATTCAACATGGGTGCTGGAAGGTATCACAGTGGCTTCACAGACCACGAGTTTTTAGTTTTCAGTACAACCAGACCCTCCGATGTGGCACCTCCCTGCTTTGCAACCTGATTCCCTTCTAGTGAGTTTCTGTGGCTGCCGGGTGTAACCTCCACAGTCCATGCCCCTGACCTCCCCAGAACCCCAGAGTGCTCCAGACTGCCCATCAGCAGAGGCCTGGGCCATGTGGACACTCAGAGTTGACTCTGTTGACTGCTAGGCAAATGAGACTTAAATTTATAAAGGGAGATGGCTGGGGCGGCGGGGCACTAACCCCTCCCAGACATATGCCAGCTAAGAAAGAAGTCAATCTCAGTCCGAGGGCCTAGGAGTAAAACAAGACATTATTCATTTCCCCTCCATGGCAGAGACAGCTAGCTCATCACCAAACCAATTTCTCTTTTCTTCTGGACACACAGCTAGACTACATTTCCCAGTCTCCCTTGCAGCTGGGTGTGGCCATGAGACTGTTCTGGCCAACAGAAAGCAGGCAGAAGTGACGAATGGTCTGGCTCCTACAAGCCTGCCATGCCATTCTCCACTCTCTCTCTTCCCCTCCCGATCAGTTGGATGTCAATCTTCAGGGCAACCTTGGAAATAGGAAATAGGGCCAACTGTCCTGGTTTGCCAGAAACTGTCCCAGTTTTAGCACTGAAAATCTGCACCCCAGGAAACCCCTCACTCCCAGACAATGATTGGTCACCCTACTTGAAAGACACATATGGAACATGGCAGAAGGCTCCATCAGCCTGGGTCCCTGAATGACTGCATGGAGCAGAGCACCCCCCCCACAATCTCCCATTCCCACCTATCAGCAATATGTGTTTTGGACTTCATGTGAGTGAAAAATAAACTGGGATTTGCTCCTTGAAGTGTCACCACCACTAGTGTAACCTTAACTCATACACCGTCAAATACTTTTGGAGAAACACAAAAATATCCTATGTCCCCTCAGCTATTTTAAGAAGACAGACACTAGTCATAAATAGAAAGACTATATATTATCTGGGATGGTCCTGGCTTCCATCTGTTGTTTGGGCATAATTATTAATAGCATCCCCCTTTACTCTCCAAAGTGTCCCTGTCTGCACAATATCTAACATGGTATAGATAATTTCCAGTGTGAATGCATGCCTAAGATGTTGTAGAAAAATTAACTGAATCCTGTTTTAAATGCAATTATTTAAGAAAGAACTTTTCAGTAATAAATAATTTGCCTCATAGCTAATACTCTAAATTCAACTCTCAGGGGGACTTCCCTGGTGGTCCAGGGGTTAAGAATCGGTCTTGCAATGCAGGGGACGCCCGTTCGATCCCTGGTCGGGGAACTAAGATCCCACATGCCATGGGGCAAAAGAGCCCACATACCCATGTGCTCTGGACCCCGGGCGCCACAACTAGAGAGAAGCCCGCACACCACAACGAAGAGCCCACGTGCTGAAACGCACTGAAACTAAGACCCGATGCAGCCAAAAAATAAATAAATATTTTTTTTAAAAATTCAACTCTCAGGATGTTGGATTTTCTCTGTTGGCCACACTGTGTACATTACCCAGAACCATCCTAAAATCTAGCTTTCTTACAGACTCCGTGTTTGGAAGACTGCTATTCATCTTGTACTTTTGGTCTTTTCTACCAATTGATCAAAAATCACATCTATTGAGTGGTTCATCCATACAATGAAATATTATTCAGTGATAAAAAGAAATGAGCTATCAAGTCACAGAAAAGACATGGAGGAACCTTAAATGCATATTGCTAGGAGTGAAAGAACTCAGTCTAAAAAGGCTAAATGCTGTATGATTCCAACTATATGACATTCTAGGAAAGACAAAACTATAGAATAAAAAGATCTGTGGTTGAGTTGGTGGGAATGTAAATTGGTGCAGCCATTATGGAGAATAGTACAGAGGTTCCTTAAAAAACTAAAAATAGAGCTACCATATGACCCTGCAGTCCCACTTCTGGACTTATGTCCAGAAAAGACAAAAACTCTAATTTGTAAAGATACATGCACACCAATATTCATAACAGCACTATTTACAACAGCCAAGACATGGAAACAACCCAAGTGCCCACCAACAAATGAATGGATAAAGAAGATGTGGGAGGGAACTTTCCTCAACATAATAAAGGCCATATATGACAAACCCACAGCCAACATCGTCCTCAATGGTGAAAAACTGAAACCATTTCCACTAAGACCAGGAACAAGACAAGGCTGCCCACTCTCACCACTCTTATTCAACATAGTTTTGGAAGTTCTAGCCACAGCAATCAGAGAAGAAAAAGAAATAAAAGGAATCCAAATCGGAAAAGAAGAAGTAAAGCTG
>NC_041234.1:23269514-23299628 GCF_002837175.3 Physeter macrocephalus | reverse complement strand
TTGAGCCCTGGTCTGGGAAGATCCCACATGCCGCGGAGCAACTAAGCCCGTGCGCCACAACTACTGAGCCTGCGCTCTAGAGCCCACGAGCCACAACTGCTGAGCCCACATGCCACAACTACTGAAGCCCATGTGCCTAGAGCCCGTGCTCTGCAGCAAACAGAAGCCACCACAATGAGAAGCCTGCACACGGCAACAAAGAGTAGCCCCCACCTGCCACAACTAGAGAAAGGCCATAGCAACGAAGACCCAACACAGCCAAACATAAATAAATTAATTTTAATTTAATTTAATTTAAAAAAAACAAGGACCTACTGTGTAGCACAGGGAACTATACTCAGTATCTTGTAATAACCTATAATGGAAGAGAATGTAGTAAAATAATACATATATTTATACATGTATGTATAACTGAATCACTGTGTTGTACACCTGAAACTAATACAACATTGTAAATCAACTATATTTCAGTAAAAATTTTTAAAATAAAAAAAAAGATGTGGTATATATATATATATACACCATATGGAGTAATATGGAATATTACTCAGCCATAAAAAAGAATGAAATATTGCCATTTACAGCAACATGGATGAACCTAGAGATTATCATACTAAGTGAAGTCAGACAGAGAAAGACAAATATATGATATCACTTATATGTGGAATCACAAAAATGATGCAAATGAACTTATTTATAGAACAGAAACAGACTCACAGACATAGAAAACAAACTTATGGGGCTTCCCTGGTGGCGCAGTGGTTGCAAGTCCGCCTGCCGGTGCAGGGGACACGGGTTCGTGCCCCGGTCCGGGAGGATCCCACATGCCACGGAGCGGCTGGGCCCGTGAGCCATGGCCGCTGAGCCTGCGCGTCCGGAGCCTGCGCTCCGCAACGGGAGAGGCCACAACAGTGAGAGGCCCGCATACCGAAAAAAAAAAAAAACAAAAAAAAAACTTATGGTTACCAAAGGCAAAACGGGGTATAAGTTAGGAGTTTTGCATTAACAGACACACACTACTATACATAAAAGAGACAAACAACAAGGATCTACTGTATAGCACAGGGAACTATACTTGATATCTTGTAATAACCTACAATGGAAAGAATCTGAAAAAGAATATATATGTGTATATATACATATATAAAGGAATATATACATATATGTATAACTGAATCACTTTGCTGTACACCGGAAACTAACACAACATTGTAAATCAACTATAGTTCAATTAAAAAAAAAAAAACTCAAAAAAGAAAATCAGTGGTTGCCAGGGGTTGTGGGCAGGGAAGCAGGAAGGGATGAATGGATGGAGCACAGGGGGTGTTTAGGGCAGTGAAATTGTTCCATATGATACTGTAATGGTGGATACACGACATTATGCATTTGGCAAAAGCCATAGAATGTGAAACACAGAGAGTGAACCCTAATGTAAATCATGGACTTCAGTAAATAATAATGGGCCAATATTGGCTCATCAGTTGTAATAAATGTACCACAACTAATGCAAGATGTTAATGACAGGGGAAAGTGGGGGGGAGGGGAAAGGGGGACATGGGAACTCTGTATTTTCTGTAAACCTAAAACTGCTCTAAAAAGTAATTTTTAAAAAAACTTAAAAATAAGAAACCCAGTTATATCTGTTGAGTTCCCACAGGAGAGACATAGGATATGCGGCCTCCCGAGGGCCACTGTTGACCGCCTGAAGGGTCTCACTGCAGGGGGCGACAGGCTGCCTCCCAGCGTGGATCCTGGCGGACAGGTAACGTGTGAAGGTGCCAGTGCAGACATCTGAGGGAAATGTCCCCCAGGTGGTGGGATCAGGGCCTGGAGGGCCAAAGGGCAGGGGAACTGACGAGGTGGGTTTGCGGGTGAGGCTGCCACTCGCCATCGGCCTCCTCAGGGAGCCCGGCCACCCTCGAACAATCCAAACGGGAGGCTGCAGAGCCCCAGCTGGACACTGCTTACCACACAGTTAAGTGAGAACAAATCCAAAGCAAATACTTGCGATATTTAGAGCTTTAGGATATGCCTATGTTTTATTCATCCACATTAGCATGGGGTCTGCAGGCCCCCGGAGTCTGAAGGAAATTAGAAAATCACAGAATGTCAGGACTAGAAGAGGCCTGGGGAGTGATGTGATCCAGGCCTTCTTTTGCTGAAGAGGAAATTGAGGCCCACAGAAGGAGGTGACCTGAGGTTACAGACAGAGAAAGACAGCCCCGTGAGCCCTGGGTTGCTCACACTCCCGGCCATGTGTCTCTGTCTCTCTCTCCCCGCCCACCCCCCCTCCCTTCCCTTGCCTTTCTTTTAACACATCTGTGTGCTTACTTTGTGCTACTTTCCGAGCAAGGTCAGGGAAGGTCAGGGATATACTGCCGGCTACCCTCACACCCCCTGGAGGTTGGGGACCATCTGAGGCCGCAAGGTCCGGCTAGGCCTTGGGAAATCACAGGCCCGCTCCTGGGATCATTATAGGGCCCTGAAGCCTAGAGGGCAGGTGGATCAAAAAAATAAATCACACTGTGGGTTCATAAGAATTTTAGTCAAAACTAGAAATGGAGTCCACGGTGACAGTGCAATCTTTCTTCCAAAACTCTCTCCCTCCAGGTGCACCAGCCCTCCCCCAACTTGCCTCTCCTCCAACGGTGAGGCTCTAGAAGGTAGCTGTCCTTCCTTCCGTAATTACAAGTGCCAGCGCAATTCTCGGGTCCTGGATACTGAGTATGGCAACCGACTCTGGGCAAGTCTGATAGAATCAGGGAAGTCTGATGTTGACTTCAGGCTTAACTGTGATGTGAGGGAGGTTGTGTAAAGGGCTAGATGCCCATGGGACATCAGGTGGAGGGGATGCACAGATGGCTGAGCAAACGGGAGGGAGAGTGGGCCCAGGGATAGGCATCTGGAGTCCTCCAGCAGCTGATAAGCCTGCCCAAGACAGCAGAGGTCCAGAGAAGGTGCCCGGGAGTCCGACAGTGAGGCTATGGGAGGAGGAAGAGGGCTCAGTGAAGGAGCCCTGGGGCCTTGAGGAGGAGCCTCTAGGTTGGCTCACTCCAACTCCACCCTCACTCTCCTCTAGCCAACCTGCCTCTACTCCAGGGTCCAGAAAGCTAAAGCCATGCCTTCCCAGGTTCCCTTGCAGCTAGTGGCGACCATGGGACGCAGCGCTGGCCAATGAGACATTCGTAGAAGCCAGCTGGTGCAGGTACCTCTCCTGCCCTCCCTCCTTCTTTCTGTCTTGACTATGGATGTGATGGCTGCACCTGCAGAAGCCATCTTGGCATCATGAGGGGAAAGCAGAGAGAATTGCTCTGACATCTTTGAGCTGCTGAAATGACTAAATGCTAGCAACCAAGTCCCTTCAGAATTCTTATTACCCAAAGAAAACAGAATAAAACCACAAAACTTCAAACATTTAAGCCAAGATCATTTGGGTTTTCCATTACTCAAGCAGAAGAGAGTCAACAGTATTGAATGCTTTGGAGACGTGTGTCAGTGAGGACCCTTTATGTAACAGAAAAGACAACTCACGTTAACGTAAACCTTGAAGAGAGTTAATGGCTCACACAACTGGAAAGTGCATGATTGGTATAGGCTTCAGGATAAGTTTAATCCAGCAGTTTAATGATATCACCAAGGACCTTGTTTCTTTTCACTTTCCATGCCCACCCTTGAACCAATCACGGTGATAAAAGAGAGGATCAGGTTGAGTGGCTTTGGCCAATTGGACCCGCCCCTGGAGGGGTCATTCCCTCCCAGATCTCACTGTTGCTAGACAATGGAGGAAAAGGGGTCTGGGAAGGACAATCTAGGTGCTATTATGAAGGGTGAATGGAAGCTAGGTGAGTAAGCAATGAGTGTCTACAACAGCTATCTATTCTGGGAGACAGAGGATTGTGTGGAAGCCATTGGCCATGGTCATAAAAAGGTCATTAGCAACCTTCTGCTGGGAAAGAGGCAACGCCAGTTGTGGTGAGCTGTGCCGTAAGTGGAAGTGAGGAGGTGTAGACTCCTCTCTCAAGAAATCTGGGACTTCAAAGAAGAGAGAAATGACACTATCTGGCGTGAGGAGGCAGGGTTAAAGGAAGTCAGCCTGAGCTGACTTAGACAAGCACTTTATCAGCCCCTGGAACCACTGAGGTCCCAGCTCACCTTCTCTTGGCACCATTAGCTAGAAACTATGCCAAGCTCTTTTTATATATCATTTCCACTGAAGTCTTACAACTGCTGTCAAAGGAAGACATTTGCATAATCTCTTCCCAAAAGGGGGAGGCTGAGATTAGGAGGAAGCAAAGTGACTATCCCAACTCAGCAAAAGGCTGAGCCTGTGCTTTCTCCTGCAATCTGCCAGCCCATGGAGGCCACATCCTATGCCCTTTGGTCCAAGGGGGACTTACCTTGGACCTATCCTCATTATGGGTCTACCTAAAAGGTAGCATGAGCTGAGATCCCCACAAAAGCTTCAGCTTTGACACTGTCTTTGAAACTACATGACCCAGGGTGTCTACCAACCCCCGGGGCTGAAAAGAGGTGTCCAAACAGCCTGCCTTAAGCCGTCGGTCACCTGGAGACCAGGTAAGGCTAGCCCATCTGGGGAAAGTGAGCTGTGCAGTGAAGACCCTGAAATGAGTGAGACGGGATCGGGGAGGGTGGGGGGCGCATCCAGCCGTGGAGGTGTGAGCTGAGCTACACTGGCTTCCCTCCCCGGGTCTCTGCAGATAGCCCCTCCCACAATCCAGGGCTTGCTTGCCTAGATGCGGAAGTCACAGTGCTGGCCCGGTGATCTATTAATACTCCCCAATTTGCATTTCTGCATGTAGCCTACCCAGCCTTCATCAGTAGGGCTGCCAGATTTAGCAAATAAAAATACAGGGCACCCAGTTATGCTGGAATTCCAAAGAAAGAATGAAGAATTTTTTTAGTAGAACCATACCCCCAAATATTACATGGGGCATACTTAGACTAAAAATATTATTTGTTGTTTATCTGAAATTCTCATTTAACTGGGCATCCTGTATTTCCTTTGGAAACTCTACCCAGAAGTTTTAGCCAGCAAGCAGAAAAGCTTAGGAAGAAAAATGCCCCATCATAAAACACTTTTAAAGAGTCTGTGTACAGGTAGCTCACCCTCCTCCACCACAAATACACTCTCTCTCTCTCCCTCTCTCTCTCACACACACACAGTTTTACTCCTCCTTGACTTAGTGTGAACCTTGAGTCCCTTGACAAAACCACCCCTGACCTAAGCCTGACCCCCAACCCCAGTCCTGCATTGGGCCTTCACAGCACCTACCAGGTACCCAATGATTTACCTGCCACCAGGGTGGGTCCTACAAGTGTGACTGATGAGGGCAACCCTGGGTGGGAGCTGAGACAGACTGGGCTTACTAGGGCTTTACAAGTGGTTTTAGCATAAAGTACCCAGATCACCTTTCAAGGCATTTCCTGTTTCTCCAGGTGAGAGCCCTGGGAGCTCATCCTTGTTAGTCAGTGACCAGACAGAAGCTTTCAAGGGAAGGAATTCATCTGCAAGGGTGCTATGGACTGAACCATGTCCCCCTCCAAACCTGCATGTTGAAGCCCTAACCCCCAGTGTAACTATTTGAAGAAAGGGCCTATAAGGTCATTAAGGTTAAATGAGATGATGAGAGTGGGGCCCTGGTTCAATAGGATTGGTGCCCTTATAAGAAGAGACACCAGAGAGCTTCCCCTACCTCCCTGCCTTGCCATGTGAGGACACAGGGAGAAAGCAGCCATCCATAAGCCAGGAAGAGAGCCCTCACTAGGAACCCATCCATGCTGGCACCCTGATCTCAGACTTCTAGTCTTCAGAGTCATGAGAAATAAATTTCTGTTAAGGCACCCAGTCTATGGTATTTTGTTATAGCACCCCAAGCAGACTAAAATCGAGGGTGACTGGGCCCTGGATGTCCAGAGGGAATGCCCTCCCATGTCTTCAAAGGCTCCCTGGCAAAAAGGAAGGGGCTGGGCTCCCAGGGCACAGGGAGGAGCTGTGCCTTGTGCTAACATCTGGGTCCAGCAGGGTGGGCAGAACAGGAGGCTCTGAAGCCTGAGGGCCAAGCTGGTGGGTGATGGAGTAAGAGGGAGGGCTCAGAGAGGATGACCAGCTGCTCAGTTTGGTGAGGACTGCTCCAATTCCAAGGCTACAGAAAAACTGTGGCTTGGGGAAAGGTTTTAAGTTCCCTCCTGCTATATGGGAATAAGGCCTCTCTCCTGCCGTGGGGCATGGATGTTGGAGCCAACCTAGGCTCTGGCAGGAAGCAGGCTGTATTAGTCAGGCTTCCTCCAGAGAAACAGAACCAATATGATGTGTGGTATATATATATATATATATATATATATATATATATATATGTGTGTGTGTGTGTGTGTGTGTGTGTGCATATGTGTGTGTGCATATGCATATAGAGAGAGATCGATTGATTATAAGGAATTGGCTCATAAGATCATGAGATTATGGGGGCTAGCAAGTCCAAAATCTTCAGGGTGGCCCAGCAGGCCAGAGACACACAGAGAGCTGATGGTGCAGATGAAGTCCAAAGGCTGTCTGCTGGGAGAATTCTGTCTTGCTCAGGAGAGGCCAGTCTTTTGTTCTATTCAGGCCTTCAGCTGATTGGATGAGGCCCACCCATATTAGGAAGGGAAATCTGCTTTACTCAAAGTCCACCAATTTAAATGTTAATCTCATCCAGAAACACTCTCAAAGAAAAACCCAGAATAATGTTTGCTCACATATCTGGGCATACCGTGGCCCAGCCAAGTTGACACCTACAATTAACCAACATACAGGCCTTGATCCTGAAGCTCTTAGACACACAGGCTTCTCTCTCTTCTCTCTCGAGGGCCCAGCTCTCCCAGCCAGGAGCACTGGGGGGCCACACTTTCCTCTTTGCTTCTCCCTGGTGCTTCACCCTTGCACTGGCTTCTAAAAGCTCCCTCGGAGAGGGTGTGGAGAACAGGGAACCCTCCTACACTGTTGGTGGGAATGTAAGTTGGTGCAACCACTATGGAAAGCAGTCTGGAGGTTCCTTAAAAAACTAAAATAGAGCTACCATATGATCCAGCAATCCCACTCCTGGGCATATAATCAGAGAAAACCCTAATTCAAAAAGACACATGCACCCCAGCGTTCATAGCAGCACTATTTACAATAGCCAAGACATGGAAGCAACCTAAATGTCCATTGACAGATGAATGGACAAAGAAGATGGGGTATATATACACAATGGAATATTACTCAGCCATAAAAAAGAATGAACCAACACCATTTGCAGCAACATGGATGGACCTAGAGATTATCATACTAAGTGAGGTCAGTCAGGCAGAGAAAGACAAATATTATGAAATCACTTATATGTAGAATCTTAAAAAATGATACAAACGGACTTATTTACAAAACAGAAAGACTCATGGACATAGAAAACAAACTTATGGTTACCAAAGGGGAAAGAGGGGGAGATAAATTAAAAGTATGGGATACACACTACTATAAATAAAATAGATAAACAACAAGGATTTAGTGTATGGTACAGGGAACTATATTCAGTATCTTGTAATAACCTATAATGGAAAAGAATCTGAAGCTGTACACCTGAAACACAATATTGTAAATCAACTATAGTTTAATAAAATGCTTTAATGAAAAAATAAAAATAAATTTAAAAAAATAAAAGCTCCCTCAGGGCACTGAGAGAATTTCTTCAACCACCTTAAGTTTTGGGAAACAAACTCTCAGCCACGATCCTCAGAGCCCCTGGAGTAGTGAAGGGGAAGGAAGAGGAAGGAGGAAAAGCCTTCTTGGGAAACACACACACGTACCACCACATACATATGCACACACTACACACACATACTACATATACATGCACATACACACTACACATATACACATACCACATATACACATACACACACACACACACACACACACACACACACACACACACACACACTTCAAAATCCCCCAAACATTCCCCAGCTACCTTGACCAATGCCACCTACCCTAATACTATAGCCACCGTGGGCAAATGCAGCCGTGGGGCTGTTTAAAGCACTTCTCGTGAGTCTCAGGAGAGGCAGGGTCATTTATCAGGGCTGGTGACCTGCTTTGTCCCCATCTGGCCACCAGACCTGAGCCAGTAACTCTCTAAGCCCCCATTTCATCTGGATAACGACAACCAACTGCCGTCCCCACCCCTGCGGGTTGTTGTACAGGGAAGATCGGCGCGTTCATCAGATGTTAGCGGGGTGCGCACTCACTCAGGCACTGGGCTGGGATGCCGGATGCCGCGGTGACAGGTCGACGTGGTTTGCTGTCATGGAGGCCATGGTCAAGGAGAAAAGATGAGCAGCTAACTCACTCTGAGGGCGCCACGCTCCGGCAGCTGCATGGGGGTCAGCAGGGTAAGCCTGTACACGTGGGTAGGGTGACCCCTCCCTGTAAGAGGAACAGCTTTCCGCGAGATGTTGCCCGGAGCAGCGGGGGCGGGGCTCAGCCCCTCCTTCCACCTCTTGCTCCGGGCGGGCGCACCTGAAGCGAGGAGGTCAGTTTGGGCCTGGGCCTTGTCCGCCTTTGCTGCAGGCCCCATCTGTCTGCCCAGGCGTCCCTGTTCACGGGGCTGTCTCCTCTTATTGTGATTAAAGCACTGAGTTCTACTGATTCATCACGACATGAGTACTATCGGTTCTGAGTTACACAGCATGGCCGGCCGCCCTGGCTCCTGGATTCCCTGCCCTGGACCTCCCCTGACAGATGATTATCCAAAAAAGACAAGGGGATTTCTTCCTTTTAAGAAGAAATCTGGGCTTCCCTGGTGGCGCAGTGGTTGCGCGTCCGCCTGCCGATGCAGGGGGACCGGGTTCGTGCCCCGGTCCGCGTAGATCCCACGTGCCGCGGGGCGGCTGGGCCCGTGTGCCTCGGCCGCCGTGCGCTGGGCCTGCGCGCCCGGAGCCTGTGCTCCGCAGCGGGAGAGGCCACGGCAGAGGGAGGCCCGCATACCACAAAAAAAAAAAAAAAGAAGAAATCATTCAGTCGCTTTAGCAATAGGGCACCAAAGCCACCGGGCCCGCATACCACAAAAAAAAAAAAAAAAAAAAAAAAAAAAAAGAAGAAATCATTCAGTCGCTTTAGCAATAGGGCACCAAAGCCCCCGCCTCCCAGTAGGAGCCCCTCACCTTCAAACCCTGTGAGCTCACCCCAGAGCCTCCCCTTCCATCTCTGTAGCAGCTCAGGACACCAAGAAGTTTTTAGAGCTGGAAGGGATGTGAGACGTGAACCTCAGACATGAAAGTGGAGGCCCCATTTTGCAAATGAGAAAGTTGAGGTCAAGAAAGGAAGTGACTTGCCCAAGGTCACATAGCTGAAGGCAGAGGCAGGCCTTCCCCAGGGATAGCCTTCCTGCTCCCTGCGCAGCCCTGGCGTCCTCCCGCCGACTGCTGCCACCTGGCCTTGTGGGCAGATGGGCCTTGGAAGTCCCAGCTGAGAGTAGCACGAGGATCAAGGTCTGGCAACCGAGGCCCAGAGCTGCCCAGGCTCTGGGCCTCCTCCCTTGGGCCTCCTGGGGTCACAGGCAGCCCCCTGGAAGGCAGGCCTCCCCCAAGGGCACCGCCCAGGAATGAGAAAGTGCCTCACCGCACCCTTTAAGCAGTGCCTTCAGGGGCTGGGGGACTGGGAGCGATCCCACAGCCATGGAAGTGGGTGAAAGGGGATGCTGAGTGAGTACCCAGATTCCCCAAAGAGGGATGGGGAAAACCAAGGCCCCGCCGAGGGGGTTGTCCAGGCGCAGGTGGGAATCAGGCCCCAACACACACCAGCTGTGCGTGGACCACACTTAGCTTCCTCATCTGCAAAATATGGTCAATAGTATTTACCAGGGCTTCCCTGGTGGCTCAGTGGTTGCGAGTCCGCCTGCCGATGCAGGGGACACGTGCCCCGTGCCCCGGTCCGGGAGGATCCCACATGCCGCGGGGCGGCTGGGCCCGTGAGCCACGGCCGCTGAGCCTGCGCGTCCGGAGCCTGTGCTCCGCAACGGAAGAGGCCACAACAGTGAGAGGCCCGCGTACCGCAAAACAAACAAACAAACAAAAATTAGTACTTACCTCGTAGGGTTACTCTGAGGATCCAGTGAGATGCCCACGGGCCGGGTTTAGCAGTAGATCAATCCCTTGTGCTGCCCTCGTACTGTGCAAGCCAAACAGCAGGGAACACGCCCGAGGCAGGACCCAGATGCCAACGACGGGAGCCTCACAAACACACGGTTGAGCCAAGAGCAGCCCGTAGCCAGAGAACAGGATGACAGGGAGGTACAAAGGTTTTCTAGGCACACCACCGAACTTTACGTAGCGATACACAGCGAGGTCATAAAAACATAAAGACGTGTATAGAAATGACGGTCATCAAGTTCCATTTGCTGGTTACCTCTGGAGTAGAGACGGGAGATGCGCTCAGGACGCCTCCGGCGGTATTGGCAGGACTTTATTTCATTCGGTGCAGGAAACTCAAAACAGACACAACTCCCTGTACCCTCTGGAGAGCTGCCATGTACATTTGTTGAATGAATGAATGAATGAATGAGCTCAGAGTGACTGAAAAACCCACCAGATAGGGAGTCCCTTGGCTCCCTATTCCCCCTCCCGACTAGGGGAGCTTGGGAGCAAGCGGCAGTGGAATCAAATCACAAAAGAAAGCATCTGCTCCTAAGAGAACGCTGGCAGGGAGGCCAGGCCCGGGCTGGAGGTAAGCGAGTCAGGGAGGTTTTTCCACACACTCCCCTAGAGATCCTAGTCAAGGCGGCTCCTCTTCACTGATTTTCCTGGGCATCTCCCGAGATGGTGGCGATTATCCCTGCTTTCTCTGAGGGTGGCTCACACCACAATTCAGCTACTCCACAAATGTCAACCAACCTCATCCCTACCCCGCAGACAGAGTGTAATGAAAATACACGTACAAGCAAAGTTCAGACCAAGCTGTCCTATGTTTAATTCAGTGGTGGGGGGGAGAGGGCGGGGAGAAAGCTGGGATTTCTCCCCAAACCCCCTCACCTCCCACACATCTCTATTCTGATCTAAACCCTCTGGGCAGTGGATCTCACACTGTGCATCACCTGGCAGCTTGTTTGAAATTCGAATTCCCCAGGCCCCGGCCCACACCTAGGGAATCGGGTGCTCTGGGGGTGGGGCTGGCACGCTGTGCTTTAACAAGCCCTCTAGGGGCTTCTGACAGGCTACCTGGCTGTGCTTGGAATCAGCTGGGGAGCTTTAAAAGCTGCTGATGCCTGCCTCCCCGACCCTCAAGGAGTCTGATGTAATTGGTCTGGGAAGAGGCCAGGTGATTCTACTGTGCACCCAGCGGGCAGGCGTGAAACCCGCTCCCCTGATTCTGCGCTCGGGGCAGAGAAAGAATTTCTCGCTTACAAAGGTTTTCTTCCAGTGCTGACCCAGCACAGTGTTTCGCAAACTTTTGAGCACATCGGAATCCCCTAGAGGCTTGTTAAAGCCATTGGGTTTCTGAGTCAGCCCGTCTGGGGCTGCCCGAGAGTTTGCATTTCTAACCAGTTCCCAGGTGAGGCGGATGGTCTGGAGACCTCTCGGAACCACTGCCCTAGAGGATCCTTAGAACCCTCCGAGGGGGTGGGGGACTGGGAGCTGCATGCAAGTCCAGCCCCCCTAGGCTTCCCTGAAGTCGCCTTCACTTTGACACTGCACCTCAGCCCCTCCCAGACCCACACTCTTTTGTCAGCTGTCACTTTCTCACTAAGCACAGTTGGCCACTATCCCTCCTGCGGACACCCGCCTTCAACATGGAGAGACCTTATCAAAGTTAGTGGACCTCTCAGGATGGAACTTACGGCATGAATTTGAGAACCTTACATCACTCATTCATTCAATCATTCATTCAAACAGCCATTCATGTAACATTTATGGAACCTCATCTCTGTAACAGATCCCATACTAGGTGTTGGGAATTGAAGGATATGGAAGACTTGGGCACTTTTTTTTTTTTAACTGAGGAGACAGGCAGGGAGACAAATGCTTCGGGAAAACCAGGGAACATAAGCCAGGGATTCTACCTGGCTTGTTCACTGCTGCCTGGAGCAGAACTTGGCACATAGTAGGTGCTCAATAAGCACTTTATGAATGACTGAATGAGTTGAATGGGGAAACTGCCTGAGAGATTGCCCTTTTTTTTCTCCCCAGGTGTCAGCTGAACCCAGAATGTTCTAGCTCGTTGATGTGTCTGTTTGGGGGTGATATTCAGGTCGACTATGGGCACCCAAAGGGCATTTATGGACCCTGCTCAAGAAATGCCCATTCTAGGCCCTCACTGTGCTTCTAGTCTCCTCCTGCCAGGGTGCTGGGCTCCCAAAGGGTGCCTGGAAGCACTCGTGGCCCCCAAGGAGAGAGTGGAGGGCAAGCAAATGCCATGCACGAAATGAGCAAAACTGAAACAGGAGGGAAGGGGGCAGGGCACAACCTTTAAAAAAAATGACATAGCCCTTGAGAATACGACATAAACTGGTTAGAAACAGCTAGGTCCAAGATGGCGGAAGAATCGACTTCCAGTGGACCTTGAGCCTCATTATATGCTCATTGTAATATATTAGCATATGCTAAATGACACACCCACAGGCACCTTGACAGTTTCAAGGCCAACCATGAAAGGCCAAAAAGTGGGCGGTGGCCCTGTTTCTGGAAATCCCCGCCCCATCCCCAAAATAGTTGGAATAATCCTCCCACTTATTAGCCTGTGAAATTACCCAGCCCATAAAAACTAAGCACCCCATATTGCGGGGCCGCTCTGGACTTCTGAGACAGCCCACACTCTGTCTATGGAGTGTGTATCTCTCTCAATAAATCTACTTCTTACCTATCACTTGGCCTTTCACTGAATTCCTTCTGCCCTGAGACATAAAGAACCTGAACTTCAGCAAGTCCTGGGGCCAGGTGTGTGATCTCAATTAAAAGATAGTGGGTTCAAGATCAAATCTGAGTTCTGCGGTTGCAAAACCACTGGAGAAGAAAAAAAGGGGTGGGGGAGGGCAGCAGCCAGAGGGTGAGCCGCAGCCAGGGAGACTGAACCATCCCAGCTTGCCTGGAAATGTCCCCATTTCAGATTTTATCGCTTAAAGTCTCACAGCCCAGGAAACCCTCAGTCCGGGGCAAAACTGGACGTGGGTTACCCTAGTTTCAGGGACAGGGAGAAAGTGGGATCTGGACATACAGGAAGGGAGAGAAGGCCCTGGGGGACGTGGAGCTAAAGAATAAACATGCAGAGTGGAGTTCAATGACTTGTTTCCACGCCTGAGATCAGGGGCTGGAGCTGGTTCATCTCCAGATCGCCCACCAGGGGAGCCAGCAGATTCAAGTTTTCAGATGCTGGAATCAGCAGACCAGGGTTTAAATATTCTGAGTCTGCATCTTCTCAGCTGTAAAATGGGCAAATGAACCATATTTTCCTCACTGTTATTAAAAGGGTTAAATGAGAGAAGAAATGTAAAGTACTCAACACCATGCCTGCCACATAGTAAGTAAACAGTAGGTATCAGTGGTGCTCAATAAATACGTGACCCTCGATGGCCCCTCTTGATCCCTGGTGACGAGAGTGGGGTAGAAGGCTGGGGTGGGGGGCAGGCTGGGAGGTGGGGGTAGTGTGTGTGATCTTTGCCCCAGGTCTCATAGCCCCCTCTAACCCCTACTGGGGGAGGCAAAATACACAGGCCTTCCCCTTAACCTCTGTTGATGCCGTTGAAGACAGTCTGGGGAAACGGGTGTTCATTCAAGAGGGAGCCAGGTCCATCTACGGGTAGATGAACCTTCCACCAGCCTGGCCTCCCCATTTTCTGACCTCCTCGCCTCCACTGCTCTTGTCCCCATCCTCCCTCACTGCCCCAGCTGAACATTAGGACTTATCCCTGAAAAACTGCAGCTCCTCCTCAAGTCAACATCATGCATCCTTCTTCCTGACTAAGGCCTCCTGACTTCCATTGTCATTGACCCTCCACCTTTCCACTGTCCCTCCTCCGCTGGATGGTCCCTGTCCCCTCCTTACACTGTTCAGATGCCATGACTGATGATTCCAATCACTCCCGGGCAGAACCCTCAGCTTCTACCTCTCTCTAGCCTCATGGTGCTCACCACACCCAACCACAGTCACATGCAGCTCCACACCTATTCTGGCTGCACCCACGTGGAGAAAACTTCCAAGCAGGCTGACTGGACCCACTTTAAGTTAATGACCATGAACTTCATTTGCGCCCTAAATGCTGCCCAGCAATCATTCCATACTTTCCCAGTCCATCCGCCCTCCTACTTTCCTAGGTAACAAGGTCCCACCTTCTGCGCTGTCCTCCCATCTCTAATACTTCCTCTGACATCCACACTCAAAGCCGACGACCTTGCTTCCCGTCTCATGGGGCAGACTGAAGCAATGGAAGAGGACTTGTGTGGCCTCCACCACATCGTCCTCGCGACCACGTCTGCAGCATCGGCCCTGCCGCTTGGGATGGACCATCCCCTGCTCCTGGCTCAAGCCAACGCCACGCCCTCCCATCCACAGAGGGATGGGGCTTCTCTTCTTTATTTCTGCTGCATTAATTATTCTTCCATCACTACATCACTCTCATTAGCATACAAACGTTTCTGATCTTTCCCATCCTAAAGAACTTTCCCCTGAGCCTGCTTCCTCTTACAGCTACCACCCCATTTCTCTGCTTCCTTGAGGAGCAGAATATTCAAGACTTGTCTATACTTGTTGTCTCCTTTTTCTCTTCTCACCCCTCTCGCTTTCCTTTTCATTGTGAAATGTAAAGCATGTAAAAAGTGCTTGAAACGTTAATGTACTTATATGACCCAGCAATTCCACTCCTGGCTACATACCCAAAGGAATTAAAAGCAAGGACTCAAATAGAGTATGCCGACATTGTGCTACAATGTTCACGGCACATATTCGCCATAACCAAAAGTTGGAAACAACACAAGTGTCTACCAATGGATTAAGGGATAAATAATATTTGGTATATCTATACAATGGAATATTATTCAGTTGTACAAAGGAATTAAATTCTGATACCTGCTACAACATGGATAAGTCTTGAAAACACTATGCTAAATGAAATAAGCCAGACACCAAAGGACAAATATTGTATGATTCTACTTATATGACATATCTAGAACAGGCAAATTCAGAGACGCAGAAAGTAGTACAGAGGTCATCAGGGGCTAAGGAGATGGATGAATGGAGAATCAGTGCTAAATAGGTACGGAGTTTCGGTTTGGTGTGATGAAAGAGTTTTATTATGACCTTGGGCATGGCAATGCCTTTTTAGATATAACATCAAAGGCACAGTTCATGAAAGAAATAATTGATAAGCTGGACTTCACTAAAATCACAAACATCTGCTTTGCAAAAGACAATGTGAAGGGAGTGATAAGACAAGCTGCAGACTGGGAGAAAATATTTACAAAAAACCACATCTGATAAAGAACTGTTATGCAAAAATATACAAAGAACTCAAAACTCAACAATAAGAAAATCAACAACCAGATTAAAAAATAAGCCAAAGACCTTAACAGACAACTCACCAAAGAAGATGTACAGATGGCAAATAAGCATATGAAAAGATGCTCCATATCATATGTCACCATGAAAATGCAAATTAAAAGAACAAGATACCACCATACACCCATTAGAATGGCCAGAATCAGAGAAAGAGTAATATCATATGATATCGCTTATATGTGGAATCTAAAAAAAAAAATGATACAAATAAACTTATTTACAAAACAGAAATAGACTCACAGACAGAAAACAAACTTATGGTTACCAAGGGGGAAAGGAGAAGGGGAAGGATAAGTTAGGAGTATGGGATTAACAGATATACACTACTATATATCAAATAAACAACAAGGACCTACTGTATAGCACAGAGAAATATATTCAATATCCTGTAATGACTTATAATGGAAAAGAATGTGAAAAAGAATATATATGTATATCTATATATCTATATCTATATATATATATATACACACACTCATATAACTGAATCACTTTGCTGTACACCTGAAACATTGTAAATCAACTATACTTCAATAAAAAAATTAAATAATTAAATTTTAAAATGAAAATAGAAAGAATGGCCAGAATCCAGAACCTGATAACACCAAGTGCTGACAAGGATGTGGAGCAGCAGGAACTTTCATTTATTGCTAGTGGGAATGAAAAATGGTACAGCCACTTTGGAATACAGTTTGGCAATTGCTTACAAAACGAAACATACTCTTACCACACGATCCAGCAATCATACTCCTTGGTATTTATTCAAAGGAGTTGAAAACATGTCCACACAAAAACCTGTGCATGAATGTTTATAGCAGCTTTATTCATAATTGCCAAAACTTGGAAACAACCAATATGTCCTTTAGTAGATGAATGGATAAACTGTGGTACATCCCAACAATGGAATAATATTAAGCACTAAAAAGAAATGAGGTAGCAAGCAATGAAAAGACATGGAGGAATCTTAAATCCATATTACCATATTCATTAAGTGAAAGAAGCCAATTTGAAAAGGCTACATACTGTATGATTCCAACACTATGGCATTCTTGTAAAGGCAAAACTATGGAGCCAGTAAAGAGATCAGTAGTTGCTAGGGATTGGGGGAGGGGTGGGAATGAATAGGCAGAGCATAGAGGATTTTTAGGGCAGTGAAACCACTCTGTATGATATAGTAATGGTAGATTCATGTCATTATACATTTGTCCAAACCCATAGAATGTACAACACCAAGAGTGGACCCCAATGTAAACTATGGTGATGATGATGTGTCAGTGTACGTTCACCAATTGCAACAAACGTACTACTCTATGGGGCATGTTGATTATGGAGGAGGCTCTTCATATGTCGGGACAGGGGCAATATGAGAAATCTCTATACCTTCCTCTCAATTTTGCTGTGAATCTAAAACTGCTTTAAAACAAATAAAGTCTTTTTAAAAAGGTTGGAAATAGACAATGATGGTTACATAACCTTGTGAGTGTAAATAATGCCACTGAATTGTATACTCAAAAATGGTTAAAATGGCAAATTTTGTTATTTATATCTTACCACAATTCCAAAAACAGTAATAATGTAATATGCCAAAACCCACTGAATTGTACACTTTAAATGGGTGAATTGTATAGTATGTGAATTATATCTCAATAAGGTCATTAAAAATAAATAATTAACTACTTGGGTAGATGATGTTACATTATTTTTGAAAATGTTATATCTTATACTCTCCCCTAGTAGTGTATGAAAGATCCTATTGTTCTATATCCTTGCAAAGACTTAGTATTGTCATTCTTAAATTTTAGCTATTCTGGTGGGTATGTCGTAGTATTTCCTTGTGGTTTTATTTTCCATTTCCTTGACTACTAATAAGATTAAGCCCCTTTTCAAACATTTATTTGCACTCTTTTGTGAAACACTTGTTCAAATCTCTTGCCTACTTTTCTACTGTGCTTTTCTGTCTTTTGCTTATTGATTTGTAGAAGTTCTTTATATAGCTTCAGTCAGAGGTTTTTGTCAGATATATGAATTGCAAATATCCTCCCCCATCCTGTGGCTTGCCTTTCAGTCTTGTAATGGTGTCTTTTAATGAAGAGAAAATCTTAATTTTAATGTGGTCACATTTATCAACCTTTTCCTTTTATGATTAATCCTTTTTGTGTACCATTTAAAAAAATCTTTCCCTACCCCAAGGTCAAGAAGACATTCTCATACTTTATCTTCCAAAGCTTTATTGTTTAGCCTTTTACATGCAGGTATTTAATCTGCCTGGAATTGATTGTTGTGCATGGTGTGAGGTAGGGATCAAGTTTCATTTTCGTAAATATAGCTATTCATTTGCTCTTGGACCATTTATTGAAAAAGACCATCCTTGTCTTGCCGTTCTACAATGTTGCTTTTGTCATAAACCATGTCCATATTTGCAAAGATTTGTTTCTGGGCCTTCTATTATGTCATATTTGTTTATTTCCTATCTTGTTACTAATTGCATGCTGTCTTAATGACTGTCAATTTATAATAAGTCTTGATATGCAGTAGAACAAGTCTTCCCACTCTGTTCTTCAAGCATGCCACAGCTCTTCTTGACTCCTTGAATTTTCATAAAATTTTAGTACCAATTTTTCAAGATCCACAAAACAAACAGACAAACAAAAACACCTGTTGGGATTTTGATTATAATTTCATTGAATATGAAGATCAATTTGGGGAGTACTGACATCTCTATAGTATTGAACCATCCAGTTCTAGAACATGGTATATTTCTTTTATTTAGTTTTTTCTTTTTAATTTCTCTTAGTAATGTTTAACAGTTTTCTGCAGGACGTCTTATGCTCCTTTTAAAAAAATTTTTTCCTACGTACTTGATCTTCTTTGATGCTACTGTAAATGGCATCAAACTTCAGTTTCTGGTTTTGGCTAGTATATATAAGTACAATTGATTTTTATATTGACCCTGTACACAGCAGTTTGCTAATTATTAACTTTAATAGATTATCTGTGAAATATTTTGGATTTCCTACTTTGTGTACCCAGTAACATCATCTACACATAATTACAGTTTTACTTCTTCTTTTCTAGTTCTTATATCTTTTATTTATTTTTCTTGCTTTGCCGCAATGGCTAGAACCATTATAAGGAAACTTATCCTTTTCCTGATCTCAAAGGAAAGCTTTCTACATCTCACCACTAAGCATAATTTTTGCTATAAAGTTTTTGTATATCATGTTTATCAAAATGAGAACGTTTGCTAAGAGTTCTTATCAATAAATGAATGTTACATTTTATCATTTTTTCTTCATTTTTAAAATAGATTGTGTGATTTCCTTTCCTTTTTCTGTTAATGTGGTAAATTCTACTGACTGATGTTCTATTATCATAATAACTCTGCATTTCTGGATTAAATCTTATGTGGTTAAGGTACATTATCCTTTTATTTCCCTCCTATTTTCCCCCTTTGGCCATGCCACGCAGCATGTAGGATCCTAGTTCCCTGACCGGGGATCAAACCCAGGCCCCCCTGCAGTGGAAGCGTGGAGTTCCACCCACTGGACTGCCAGGGAAGTCCTCTCTCCTGTTATACTGCTAGGTTCAGTTTGCTAATATTTGGTTAGGATAGTTTGCATCTGTGTTCTTGAGAAAGATAGGTCTGTAAATTTTCTTTTTTTATCATGTTCTTGTTGCATATTGTTATCTAGGTAATGTTGCCTTTACCAGAGGAGTATAGGAATGATCCATCTTTTTCCACTATCTGGAAGAGTTTCATAATGTTGGTATTATCTCTTCTCTAAATGTATGGTAGAATTCTTGGATGAGGTCACCTAGGCCTGGAGTTGAGGCAGGGGAGAGTGGGAGGTATGGGAAAGTTTTAAAAGACTCAATTCATTCAATAGTTATGGAAATATTCAGATTTTCTATTTCTTTGTGCATCCTTTTGACACATTTTATTTTTCTAGTAATTTGTACATTTAATCTAAAATTTTTATTTTATTGGCATAAAATTGTTCATAATATCCTTTTATTATCTTTGTATTATCTAAAGGATCTATAGTGAGCCTTTTTTTTTTTCATTCCTGATATTGATAATGTATGTCTTTTCTCATTTTTTCTTGGTCAACCTTGACATGGATTTATCAATTTCATTAATCTTTTCGGAGAACCAGCTTTTGGTTTTGTTGAATGCCTCTATTATATCTTTACTTTTTATTTCATTGATTTCTGCTCTTATCTTTATTACTTCATTTTTCTACTCTCTTTGGTTGAAATTTGCTGTTCTTTTTCTACCTTCCTGATATGGGTGCTCAGCTCATTAATTTTCAGGCTTTCTCCTTTATTAATATATGTATTTAAGGTTCTACATTTCTTAGCTTTAGTACTGCCTTAGCTGTGTCTCCCAAGTTTTGGTATATAGCATTATCATTCAGTTCAAAATATTGTTTTATTTTCACTCTAATGTCTTATTTAGTCATTTAGAAGTATATTTCTTAATCCAAACTTGTGAGGATTTTAAGTTACCTTTTTATTATTGAGTTCTAGCTTATAAGAATTATGGCCAGAGAACATACTTCATTTCTTGAAATGTGTTGAAACTTGCCTTATGGCCCAGTCTAGTTAATTTTTGTAACTGTTTCATTGGAGCTGATAAAGAAGCTATTTTCTATAGTTGTTGGGTACATTGTTCTTTATATGTCTACTAGGTCATGTTTGATAATTGAGTTCTACAAATGTTCTGTATCTTTACTGATATTTTTGTCTGCAATGTACTAAGCAGTTACTAAGAGAAGTATGTTAAAATTTCCCACTATGATCAAGGGTTGGGCTTTCCCTTTGTAATTATGATTTGCTTAATTTGGGGGCCTTCTGATCAGAAGCATATACACTTAAAATTGGTATAACTTCTTGGTGAATCAAACATTTAAAAAATCATTATGAAATCTCTTCTATCTCTAGTAATAATTTTTCCCATAAAGCTTATTTCTTTGAGAATATAGTTACATCTTCTTCCCTTTGGTGAAAAAAAAAAAATATATATATATATAGTTACTTTACATGTAATATAATTAATGATATATTTAATTTTAAGTCTATCATTTGCGGAAGACATTCTATTTGTCCTGCAAGTTCTGTATTTCCTTTTCTCTCCTTTTGTGACTTCATTTGAAATACTTTGGTAGTTTTTAGTATTATTGTATTTATTAGCATTATTATGGAAGCTCTCTATATAGCTTTTACTTTTTGCTGTTAATTGGTGATTTGTCATCCACAACGTTTTATTGTTTTTCTCCAATGAATCAACTGCTCTCAGAAATATCCTTTCAATTCTATAGTCTTTATAATTATTATTTCCCCTGTATCTCTTAAATGTCTGAGACATTGCACCAGGCCAATGAATTCCTTTCCATCAGTGTCCCATCCCAACTGCATTAAAAGAGACTCTTATCTCCTGCAGCCACCAGATAGAAAAAGCTGAGAGTCAGGCCCAGGACTTAATTATAAGAGTAGCAGAGCTCTAGAGAAAGTAAAATTCTCAACTCCAGCGGGTGTGCTGTACCAAGATCATGGCCCTGATTGGGAAGGGGCGGGACCCTGAGATATAAAATAGGGACATATGGATCAGTGCAATCAACAAAATCTTAACCTGCCATATACCCCTAAACCCTCAGGGCCTTCAGAAGTGGCCTACTTCTCCATATTAAAGGCTAATGCTAGCAAAAATGGCAAAGTAACAAATGCCAAAAGTCCATCCTTCCATGAAAGCAATGAAAAAAACTGTCATAATCAACTTTTTCAGAACTCTGGAAAGTAACCAAAACATTGTAGCAACGAGGGAAATGGTTAGTCAAGAAAAACAGGTTGAATCTCAATAAGAACAGTGAGCTTTGTGACATTTTAACTAACCCTGGTCCTATCACCAACTCCCCATTATGGCAGTGGCCTTGATGATAACAGCCTACATTCCCAGTATTAGTGTTGGTACTGGAGGGAGAAGAATGGACCTTACTCACAAAGAACTGTGGTTGTTTATTTCGACCTGTCTGATGGCTTCCTGGAGGACCAGCTCAAAGGGCTTGCCTTTATCTCATCTAACTCAGAACTCTCCCACTGTTGAGATGACTACCAGAGGCATTTGTTGAAAACATTTACAGGCAGCTATGTTAGTCACTGCTGCCTGGGGCAATAGATAACAGTTGGGGCAAACAAACAACAGACTAACTAAAAAGCATGGGAGGAAAAAAGTTGTGTAATGAGGTGCTTTGGGAGTAAGGGCTTTGAAAAGCTCTGACGTACTCCTAGGATGCTAGAAGTCCACATGCCTGCCCAGGGCTGTATGCATGCTCAGGAGAGACCTACGAAGGCTCTAAGCTCTGATCTCTGAGTGACCTTCAGGCTCTGTGCAAGCAGGAAGTGAAGGCTAAGGCAGAGTTGTAAACTACTGATACCTGGCTGAGTGTTGAAGGTGTACTCCAACATACACACAGAGCTTTTTTTCCTTTTATTGGTTTCTTTGTTCTAGGAATTTAAAGAAATCTTTCTCCAATTCTAGTTGACAACTAAGCTAATGGAAGAGTGACTTCAATGGCCACACACAGCAAAGTATACAGACTTTAAAAAATTAGTTCAAAAAATTCTGTAAACAAGCAAACAACTACTACTACTACTACTACTACAACAAGCAGCAACAAAAAATCCCAGGGTGAAAGAGAGTCTAATTTCAGAGTTGCCACATTATAATATTCAAAATGTCCAGTTTTTAACAAAAAAATTTATGAGGCATGTAAAGAAACAAAAAGTATAACCCATACACAGAAAAAAAACAATAATAGAAACAGTCCCTAAGGAAGCCCTGACATTGGACTTTCCAGACACAGATTTTAAATCAGCTAGTTTAAATCTGTCTAAAGAACTAAAGGAAACCATGAAAAAACGTCTCACACACACACAAAAAGAATGTCAATAAAGAGATAGAAATTATAAAAAGGAATCAAATAAAAATTCTACAGTTGAAAAGCACAATAACTGAAATGAAAATTTACTAAGGGGCTTAACAGCAGATTCAAGCAGGTGGAAGAAAGAATCAGCAAACGTAAAAATGTGTCAATTCAGATTGCCTAGTCTGAGGAACAGAAAGAAAAAAAAGAATAAATAAAAATCAATAAAGCTTAAGAGAACACTGGGACATCATCAAGCATACTAACATGCATAATGGAAGTCCAAGAAGGAAAGGAGATAGAGAAAGAGGCAGAAAGAATATTTGGAGAAGTAATGCCCAAACTTCCCAAATTTGATGAAAATCATTAATATACACATCCAAGAAACAAAACAAACTCCAAGTAGGATAAACTTAAAGATATCCACACATAGACACATAATAATCAAATCGTTGAAAGACAAAGAGAGAGTTTTTGATAAGCAAGAGAGAAGAAACTCATCATGTACAAGGAATCTTCAATAAGATTACTGTGGTCTGAATGTTTGTGTCCCCCTGAAATTCACATGTTGAAATCCTAGCCCTCACGGTGATGGTATTAGAGATGGGGCTTTTGGAGATGACTAGGTCATGAGAGTGGAACCCTCATGAATGGGATTAGTGTCCTTATAAAAGAGACCCCAGAGAGCTCCCTCACATCTCTACCATGAGTGGAAACAGTGAAAAGACATCTGACTATGAAAAAGGAATAGGCCCTCACTGGGTGCTGAATCCACTGGTACCTTGACCTTGGACTTCCCAGACTCCAGAACTGTGAGAAATAAATTTCTGTTGTTTATAAGCCACCCAATCTATGGCATTCTGTTATAGCAGCCCAAATGCACTAAGACATAGATTAACAGCTGACTTCTCATCAGAAACCATGGAAGCCAGAAGGCAGTGAGATGGCACATTCACATTCAAAGTGCTGAAAGAAAAAAAACTACCAAACAAGAATTCCATATCCACCAAAACTATCCTTCAAAAACGAAGGGCATTCCAAGCCTACCTGAATTCTGTGTTTTCTCTCACAAATAGAATTTGTACTCAAAAATTAGTGCTCTAAATTTCTTCCAAAATAAATTCTTGTGAAAAAGAACAAATAAAAATAATTGATATAATTTTTTAATGAAGGAGAAATTAAGATACTCCCTGATAAACAAAAGCTGAGTGAGTTTGTCACTAGCAGACCTGTCCTACAAGAAATGCTAAAAGGAGTCCTTCAGGTTGAAATGAAAGGACACTAGCAGTAACTCAAATCCACACAAAGAAGTAAGAATACTGCTAAAGATAACTATACAGATTAACTCATTACGGACCAGGGGATTTTTGCGGAAAGTAACGCCTGTGCCTAGCAAGTTTTATTTTGGCCAGCCAAAAATTAATTCTGTAATTTCACCAGCACTTTGTGGGTTATTACATTCAATAGCTACACCTGCCACACCTGTAAAGTCTTCTAATTTTCGTGAAATGTTGTCTTCAATCCACTCTTCTGTAAAAGCAAAGGACCATTCTCCAGCACCATGAGTTTCATTTTCACTTTCCGTATAAGAATCAATCACTAAGGTTTTCTGTCTTTTGTTGGTCTAATAATATTCACATTGTCTGAATCAGAACTATATTCTGAAGAACTATCATCTTCTGAGACACTAGTATATATGTGACTCAGACAATGAGAGTAAGTATATGCATAAAATTCACCAAAAAATTCTTCTTCACTCAAAATTTCACGATGCATCATTTTTTAAAATTTATTTATTTATTTATTTATTTATTTACTTTGGCTGCATGGGGTCTTCGTTGCGGTGTGCGGGCTTCTCATTGCAGTGGCTTCTCTTGTTGCAGAGCACAGGCTCTAGGCACGTGGGCTTCAGTAGTTGTGGCACGTGGGCTCAGTAGTTGTGGCTCACGGGCTCTAGAGCGCAGACTCAGTAGTTGTGGCACACAGGCTTAGTTGCTCCACGGCATGTGGGATCTTCCCGGACCAGGGCTCGAACCCGTGTCCCCTGCATTGGCAGGCAGATTCTTAACCACTGCCCCACCAGGGAAGTCCCTAACGATGCATCATTTTCGAAAATTTTATGTTTATAATATACACAAGGTTGGAACAAAAACCTAACAGAGCAAAATGTGAATGACAACAACAATCATAAGTTGTATAATGAACCGTTGCTCAATTTTAAGCTCTAACAACTCCGCACAGTGATGTTAATTGTATCACTCTATAAAAATGTATTGATACATCTCTGGTCAATAAAGTTCGGGTAACAAAAGATGTATTAATATGTCTCCAGTCAATAATGTGTTAATATAACAGTGAGTATTAATGTATTTTTTCAGTTATACACATATATATTCTTTTTCATATTCTTTTCCATTATGGCTTATTACAGGATATTGAATATAGTTCCCTGTACTATACAGTAGGACCTTGTTGTTTATCCATGTATTTTGTATTTGTAACTCCTCTTTTTCCTATCTGATTTAAAAGACATCTGCATAAAACAATAATTATAAATCTACTGACTATATTGACGGGCACATAATGTATAACTATGCACTTCGTGACAATAACGATATAAGGGGAACGGAATTCTATAGAGAAAAGTTTTTCTGTACTATTGAAATTAAGTTGTCATTGATCTATACTGGATTGTTATAAATTTAACATGTCAATTGTAATCCCCAGGGCAATTGCTAAGAAAATAACAAAAATATATAGTGTAAGAAATGACAAGGGGGGCTTCCCTGGTGGCGCAGTGGTTGAGAGTCCGCCTGCCGATGCAGGGGACACGGGTTCGCGCCCCGGTCCGGGAGGATCCCACGTGCCGCGGAGCGGCTGGGCCCGTGAGCCATGGCCACTGGGCCTGCGCGTCCGGAGCCTGTGCTCCGCAACGGGAGAGGCCGCGGCAATGAGAGGCCCATGTACTGCCAAAAAAAAAAAAAAAAAAAAAGAAATGACAAGGGAATTTAAGTGGTACACTAGAAAATATCCATTTGATATGAAAGAAAGCAGTAATAGAGGAATTGAAGAATAAAAAAGTTAGAGACATACAGGAAAGCAGGTAACAAGAAGAATCACTTTCCTGGTAGGTTTAATTGGCCTTGATCTTCAAGGGGAGGTAGGGCTGTGTTACACAATGGAGACAGGGAGGATTATATTTGGCATTCAGGTGATAATCTTGGGTACTTCTTGGTACTTCCTTGGCCAATTTTGATAGGATATGGACAAACGTAGCCACCCTGGCCTAAAAAGGGCATAGTGACCAGGGCTCAGACCCCTCAGAGATGAGACTCTGCATCATGTTAACAGATGAGTCACCTACACTGACAGAGTTGCCCTCAAAGCATGGAGAAAATCTAGAATAGGTAGTGGAGAAAGGAGACAGTGAATATCCGTTGAGACCTTGAGGCCAGTTGCTGTACCTGGGTCTGTAGTTCGTCTCACTAACCTTCTTCTGGTAAGTTTTTCCAGGAAATAAAGCCCACCTGAATCTTGGAGGAGTTGCTCTCCAACTTGATTCTACGAAGCAAGTGGATCTGAGTGGCACAAGGGGTGGACTGTAGTGGGTGCCATGTCACAATGCCCAAATGTCCCACTTTGGGACTGAAGCACTCATCCCCTCTGCTGCTGGGAGTGCTGGCAACTAACAGCTGTCCGCTTTCCCTCACTGGGGACTGCCTTCAGCTGAAAATACCTATCTCATGTTCCCTTCCCAGAGGCAAGCCCATATCCAATGACCAGTCAATGTGGAAATACAAAGCCCTGACTCCCTCATCTCAATTCGGAATAATTCTGAAGAACCATCCCAGCTTCAGAGCTCCCCATGGGATCTTCTGGGCCTTGGCTGCGACCAACCAACACAGTTAAATTTCCTCTGCCCAATTCTGCATCGCTCATGCCCCTCAGGTGGAGATCCTGAGAGCACTGCTCAATAAACTTCCTGCATGCAAATCTCAGTCTCAGGGTCATTTCCCAGGAAATCTGGACTGTGCCAAACTGTTTTGCAGTAGTATTCTTGGGAAGTACCCAAGTAAAATACTGGGTATATTTTTAGTGACCGAAAAGTTATTGCTTCCATCCTTACAGCTTTGAGGAATCCTCATGAGTCTGAAAAATCAACACCAGTGACTCTGAAGGACACATTTCTATTCATCTGTCTTTCTCAAGTAATAACTGAGAGGGATATTTTACCATTGATCAACTGGACAATTCCATACTGACCTAACTGCACTCTGAGGTCATTAATTATTCTAGCAGCAGAACCCACCCTTGGCTTAACCCCACAAGTCTTTGCAAAGACTAACTCACAGGGTAAAAATAAGTGAAATATAGTTACAGACAGAATGGTATCCAGACATCATACTTATTTATCTGTGTGGAGACAGCTGAGACCATTCTTATTGGATGGTCCCATGGTAATTCAGCAGGACTGACTGTAAAGGTTGAATAGTGTGTGACATATGGGACAGTGAGAAACCTGGCATGTCTTATGGCTCATCTTTCCAGTAATCTACTTTAGAGCACCCTTAGCACACTGTACCAGCTTCATCATCTGCCCATTTATCTGGGGGTATGGGGGAGGATGGCCACAGTGGGATAAAGTTCCTGTCCATAAATCCTCTATACTCAACTGACACAAAGGCAGACCCATTACCAGAGATAAGTGACTTGCAATGCCCATGCTATAAATTGCCCATTGAAGATCTGAGCGTGTGAGAGCAGGGGTCTGAGCTAGAACAATGAGCATATCAAGTGATTCTGCAAAGGAGCTTATCACAGTCAAAAAGTCCCGTCTCTGGGTTGGTCCTGCAAAATTCTTGCCCAGGATTTCATGACCTTCTCAAGGTGGTGCATTTGCTGAATAGATCACAAGTCCTGGAAAGACCAGGCATGTATCATCAATATTACTGTCTTTCCAATATTAGACTCTATTTTCATGTTTTCCTGTGAACAGTTCCTTGATATATGTACTGTGGCCAAGGTAACAATTTGACCATCTTCCTAGAATAATTGCAACTTTGGCGAGAGAGTATATTGTGACAGATATAGTTACCAATTATTGATACATTGAAACTGGAGTTGACCTTCTGCTTGCACGTTCAGCTCTTATTGAAAACAACTGCAAATACTTGGCTCGATTCTGGCAGAACTCTATGAAATAGAGAACAGCAGCAAAAACCATAGGCATTATTTTAAAAGTCAAGAGCTGGTTCTGTAAAAAGACTTTTAAAAAGACAGACCTCTGGCAAGCATTAATTAATTACTAGTTAATGCTTACTTAGTAACAGTTCTTTACCTCCCATTCTTTTCAAGAACGAAAGGGAGAAGATGTGAATAAATAAACTACAGAAATATAAGGAAGAAATAACTACAGACAGAAAAGTGAGGATTAAAAAAGAGAAAAGCATTATGAATAACTCTGTATTACTAATACTGAAATTAAAACGAAATAAAGTTCTAGAAATATATAAAATGTCAAAATTTAATCAAGGAGAAGATGACTAATTCCAGGCCAATAAGTCTAAAGTGATTGAAATGGCTGTCAGACATCCCCTCCCCCAAAACTTCAAGCTGTGATGGTTTTATAGGTGAGTTCTATGAAATTTTTAAGAAACACTTAATTCCTATTTTACAGAAATTGTTTCAGGGAATTGGAAAAAGAGTGAAAGCTGTCCAGCTCATTTTATGAGGCCAGTATAATCTTAACTCCAAAATTAGTTAGTGACAAAATTTTATAAAGATACTTATAGGACTTTTTCATTTATGTATACAGATGTATAAATCCTGAACAAAATATTAGCTGAGTTCAACAGGTTTTTTTTAATCCATCATAATAAAAGTTTTATCCCAGAAATTCAACTAAGGTTCAATATCTGTAAACCTAGCAAACTAGGAATATAAAGAAACTTTGATAAAGATTATATATCAAAACCTATAGCAAATACACTCAGTGGACAAACTTTAGACACATTCCTTTTAAGACTGTAAGACAAGGATGTCCTCATCACTGCTACTGTTTGATATAGCGTGAAAGTCCTGACCAATGTTAGAAAATGAAAATTATTAAGAGGTTATATTAGTCTAGGTACCAATAGGATGTAGATAGATAAATGAGAGAGAGAGAGAGAGATGGAGATTTATTTTAAGAAATTGGCTCATGAAGTTGTGGGGGTTGGAAGGGCTGAAATCTGCTGAGTAGGCTGGTGGGCTGGAGACCCAAGGAAGAGCTTATGTTGTAGCTCAAGTCCAAAGACACTTTGCAGGCAGAACTCCCCCTTCCTTGGGAATGTCATTCTTTTTATTCTTAAAGCCTTCCACTGATTAGATACAGCTCACCCATATCATTCTACTTTATTCAAAGTCTACTGATTTCAATGTTAATCATATCTAAAAAAAAACGTTCACAGTAACAGCTACATTGGTGTTTGATCAATAAACTGTGCACCATAGTCTAAGCAAGTTGACACACAAAATTAACCATCACAGAAGTAATATTTTTGGAAGGAAAAAAGATTAGACTGCTATTTGCAGGTGATATGATCATCTATCTAGAAATCAGAATACAATCAACAAACTCTTAACTCTAATAGGAGACATACATAAGTTTTCCAGCTAGAAAATCAACCTACAGAAATTAGTAACAGTTCTTTACCCCCCAGAAATAACTAGGAACTATAAAATGTAATAAAAACAAAACATCATTTATAATAGCTATAAAACTATAAAGTGTCTAAGAATTAACTTAATCAAGAATATATATATAAGCCCTCTCTAGGGAATACAATGAGGTACTAGCACAAGGATAAACTGATCAACGGAAAAGAATAGAAAACCCGGAAGCAGACATACATTCAGATCATTATGACAGTGTGACTCTGGTGTACAGTGGGGAAAAAAATGATAGCCTTTTAAATAAATGGTACTGGGTTAATACTATACCTAATGAAAAAAAAAAGAATCTAGATCCCTATCTCATGCCATACATATAAATCAATTTTAGAAGAAGTGCAGATCTAAATATAAAAGATAAAATAATAAAGCTTTTAGAGGAAAACATCTTCATGACTTGGTGTGGGCAAAGACGTCTTTAACAGAACACAAAAAGGGCTATTGGACTATTTGAAATTAAAAGAATTAAAAGGCAACCTACAGATTGAGAGAAGATATTGTCAGTACATATATCGGAAAAAAGACTCATATCCAGGCTATATAAAGAACATTCACAAATTAATAAGAAAAAGACATAAACAACACAAAAGAGAAACGGGCAAAAGTCTTGAGCAGATGCTTCAAAAAAGAAGATATTCAAGCGGCAATTAAATATTTAAAAGGCATTCAACTTAATTAGGTATTAGGAAAATGCCAATTAAAACCGCAATGAAGGCTTCCCTGGTGGCGCAGTGGTTGAGAGTCCACCTGCCGATTTAGGGGACACAGGTTCGTGCCCCGGTCCGGGAAGATCCCACATGCCGCGCGGCGGGTGGGCGCGCGAGCGATGGCCGCTCAGCCTGCGCGCGCAGAGCGTGTGTGCCCCACCGGGAGAGGCCACAACAGTGAGAGGCCTGCGTACCG
>NC_041234.1:23256019-23269433 GCF_002837175.3 Physeter macrocephalus | reverse complement strand
ATGGCCGCTGAGCCTGCGCGTCCAGAGCCTGTGCTCCACAACGGGAGAGGCCACAACAGTGAGAGGCCTGCGTACCGCAAAAAACAAAAAAAACAAAAAAAAAAACACCCACAATGAGATACAAGTATATTCCCACCAGAATGGCTAAAATGAAAAGAAGATGGAAAATGCCACGTATTAACAAAGATGTGGAGCACCCAGAACCCTCAAACCATTCTGTTGGAGTGTAAATTGGTACAACCACTCTGAAAAACTGTTTGGCAGAAAATACCAAAACTGAACATATGTATAGCCTATGGCCCAGTAGAAGTGTTTACATAAGTTCGACAAAAGATGTGTACAAGAATTTTCATAGCAGCACTATTCCTTATCGCCCAAAACTGGAAACTCCCCAAATGCCCATTAACAGTGGAATGAATGGGACTTCCCTGGTGGTGCAGTGGTTAAGAATCCACCTGCCAATGCAGGGGACACAGGTTCGAGCCCTGGTCTGGGAAGATCCCACATGCCGTGGAGCAACTAAGCCCGTGCGCCACAACTACTGAGCCTGTGCTCTAGAGCCTGAGAGCCACAACTACTGAGCCCATGCGCCACAACTACTGAAGCCCACATGCATAGAGCCTATGCTCTGAAACAAGAGAAGCCAGTGCGATGAGAAGCCCGCACACCGCAACAAAGAGTAGACCCCGCTCGCTGCAACTAGAGAAAGCCCGTGTGCAGCAACGAAGACCCAACGCGGCCAAAAAATAAATAAAATTTTAAAAAAACAACAACAGTGGAATGATTATGTAACGGAATACCATACAGAAATAAGAATGAACAAACTGCAATTAGACACAACAGTATGGATAAATTTTACAAACATAATATTGAGGGAAAAATGCCAGACACAAGTGAGAACATAAAGTATGATTCCATTTGTATGAAGCAAAACAACAACAACAAAAAAAACCCCAAAACACAACTAATCTATGATAGGTAGTGATTGGAGGGCTTCTGGAGTGCAGGCAAGGGTCTGTTTCATGGTGCTTTCACTTGGAAATTCACCAAATCATTTATGATTTGAGAACTTTTATGTATGTATGCCATACTTTAAGAAAAAGTTCAAACAAATTCTAAATAAGAGATTTCTTTTTTCAGACTACTCATGTCAGAGCCAAGGCTTTGGAGATCACCTGTGTGGAGATGAGAAATAAAACTGGTATACCAAAGTGGGAAAAATTAAAACTGGATCCCAATCCTTTGGATTAAGAACCTTTGGATATTGTGATTTATAAGAAATGTATATCTTGTTTTTGCTTTTTTTTTTTAGTTTAAATAAGTTGAATTTTTAAAAAAGAATATATTTTAATTTGTTTATAAATTCAGAAATAAATGTTGGAAGGATAAACAAACAATGACAATGACTATCTGAGAACAGCGATTGCAGGGCGATTGCAGGGTAGAGTCTACTCGGATGTTAAATAAGTATGAGGAGACAGTCACTTAGTTATGTTTAAAAAATGATAAAGAAAGAAAGAGATAGAGAAAGGGAGAAAGGAAGAAAGAAAAAGAAAAAGAAGGAGGGAGAGAGAGACGGAGGGAGGGAGGAAAGAAGGAAGGAAGGAAGGAAGAAAGAAAAGAGAAAGAAAGAAAGAAAGGAAGGAAGAAAGGAAGAAAGAAAGAAAGAGGAAGGAAGAGAGGAAGGAAGGGAAAGAAAGAGAGAAAGACTTGGTCATTCAGATGATCAAAATATATTTCTCATATATATTTGGTCTTCACAGTTTCTGGCTCACAGCTCCTAAAACACTTGGAATTTCCTGTGATAAGGACAATAAAGCTCTCTTTTGTGATGTTAATGAGGTGACTTTTCGAAAGCCCTTAGGTAACCAAAGGATGGGGGCTGGTTGCCAAAAGTAAAAAACCAGGTGATTAGAATGTTGCAACTTTAAGACCCACCGCGCCCCTCCCCCCACCTCTGGGGGCGGGGGGAGGCGCTAGAGATTGAGTTCAGTTGCCAATGGCCAATGATTTCATCACTCCTGCCTATGTAATGAAGCCCCCATAAACACCCAAAAAGACTGGGTTCGGAGAGCTTCCGGATTGGGGAACATGTGGAGACATGGGGGGCGTAGTGAGCCCAGAGAGGGCATGGAAGCTCTGTGCCCTTTCCCCACACCTTGCCCTGTGCCTCTCTTCCATCTGGCTGTTCCTGAGTTATATCCTTTTATCATAAACTGGTGATCTAGTAAGTAAAATGTTTCTCTGAGTCCGGTGAGCCGCTCTAGCAAATTAATGGAACCTGAGGAGAAGGTCATTGGAAGCTCCAATCTATCTGGTTGGTTAGAAGCACAGGTGACACCCTGGGCTTTTGACTGGCATCTGAAGTAGATAAGGGGGGGCAGGAGAGGGGGGCTCAGGAAGTCTCGGGGGACTGAGCCCTTAACCTGTGGAATCTGATGCTGTTTCCTGGTAGATGGTGTCAGAATTGAGTTGAATGGTAGGACACCCAGATGGTGTTGCAGAGAATTGCTTGGCGTGGGGAAACAATCTCCACACATTTGGTGACCAGAAGTGTCAGAAGTGACGTGTTTTGTGTGAGTAGGAAAGGAGACTCACACACAGTTGGGAAGAACTGAGTTTTTCCCAGCACAGGTGGAAAGCTGAGGGGTTTTCCTATTTAGAACCAAAATGTGAAAGTTAAAACCATAAAGTTAATAAAAGAAAATGTAGAAGAATATATTTATGATCTATGGGCAGAGAAAGACTTCTTAAATAAAACTTCAAAGGCACAAACCTTAACATGAAAGAAGAAATGTGATTGTTTCAAAATCAATAGTTTCTGTTTATTGAAAGACACCACAAAGTGAATAGATAGCAAAAATGGAAGAATTTGTTTGCAATCTCTAAAAGCAACAAGAGATTCACATGTCAACTATACAAGAAATACCTGCAAATTAACAAGAAGGAAAACAGCACCCTCAATAGAAAACTGGGCAAAAAAATACCTACAGGTGGTGTAGAGAAGAGGAACCCACTTGGAGAGGTGCTCAAAATCATTTGCAGCCAGGGAGATGCAAATTTTTAAAAATTAGATATCACTTTTTATACATTAGATTGCAAAAATTAGCTGCATGATGCCAAGTGTTATGGGGCTGTGGGGCTGTAAGAGCCTTCTGGCCCTGCTGGCAGGAATATAGACTGGTGTAGCCATTCTGGAGTATAATCTGGCACCTCTGACACAAATAAGTAAACACACAGAGAAAGACCCAGCAATTCCCCTCCTGGTATATATCCCATGGCAACTCAGAGGTTCATAGGGTATACGTAGAAGGATGCTCAATGCAGTGTTTTTTGTGGTGGAGAGCAACACTGGGTGCTCATCACTGTGGGGTTAGGTAAAACCTGGGGGCTGCCCACAGTGGAATAAACAGAAGCATTTAGTAGCAGTGGATCAGATGTACATTTAGCCACACGGGTGAATCTTAAAGCCTATGCTTAGTGAAAAAGCTAAGAAACAGGAGATACGTAACGTAAATTTAATATACATAAATTTAAACTATATACATAAATGTACATAATGTATATAATAATGCAAAATATACCTAAATTTAAACTATATCAATGGGAGAATAAATTGTGGTATATTCATACAATATAAACAACTATTGATACATGCAATAACATGCATGAGTCTCAAAAATACATTGAACAAAAGCCAGACACAACAGAGTACGCACTATACGATTCTGTGTCTATTAAATTCTAGAACAGGTAAAACTAATATCTAGTGAGAAAAAGCAGATTCGTGTTGCTGAGGGCTGCGGTTGAGGGAGAGGAGTGACTGCAAAAAGGATACGAAGGAACTTTTTGTGATGATGGAAATGATCAATATCTTGATTAAGGTGTGGGTAAATGGGTATATACATTTGTGAAAACTCATAGAACTGCACACCTAAAATGGGTACATTGTTTGCATGTAAATTATACTCCCATGAAGCTGATTTTCTTTCTTTCTTTTTTTTTTTTTTTTGCGGTACGCGGGCCTCTCACTGTTGTGGCCTCTACCATTGCGGAGCACAGGCTCCGAACGCGCAGGCTCGGCGGCCATGGCTCACGGGCCCAGCCGCTCCGCGGCATGTGGGTTCTTCCCGGACCGGGGCACGAACCCGCGTTCCCCGCATCTGCAGGCGGACTCCCAACCACCGCGCCACCAGGGAAGCCCAGAAGCTGATTTTCAAAGTTAAAGAAACATACACATACCCAAAGCAATATACATATTCTAAGAGAAAATACAAATTAAATATTTACATTAAAAGAAAAGAATGAAGGACTTCCCTGGTGGCACAGTGGTTAAGAATCCGCCTGCCAATGCAGGGGGCAGGGGACACGGGTTCGAGCCCTGGTCCAGGAAGATCCCACATGCCACAGAGCAACTAAGCCCGTGCGCCACAACTACTGAGCCTGCGCTCTAGAGCCTGTGAGCCACAACTACTGAACCCTCGTGCCACAACTACTGAAGCCTTCGCACCTAGAGCCCATGCTCCGCAACAGAAGCCACTGCAATGAGAAGCCCACTCGCCACAACTAGGGAAAGCCCGCTCGCAGCAACAAAGACCCAACGCGGCCAAAAATAAAATAAATAAATAAATTTACAAAAAAAAAAAAAAAAAAAAAAAGAAAAGAAAGATTCACCACAGACAGGAGCAAATAATGAAAGTGAGGTATGCAAGTTAAAACGAATTGATAAATTTAAAACAATAATAACAAAAACACTTGGCCCACAAGAGGGAGGCGGGGAGGGAGGAACTGGGAGGTTGGGATTAGCAGATGCAAACTATTATATAGAGAACGGATAAACAACAAGGTCCTACTGTATAGCCCAGGGAACTATGTTCAATAGCCTATGATAAACCAGAATGGAAAAGAATATATAAAAAAAAGAATGTATATATGTATAACTGAATCACTGTGCCGTACACCAGAAACACAACACTGTAAATCAACTACACGTCAATAAAATAAATTAAAAAACAAACAAACACTTGGCCCAGTCCCTCTGAACAAGTTACAACAAGGATTCAATGTCTAGGACTACTCAAGGTAATGTGAACAGCTGCCAGCTTCACAGCTGCCACTACTGTCACTGCCACCACTACCAACTTTATTGTCCCCACACTACCACCACCATCTCATCCATCATCACCATCTCTGGCAGCACTGTTTCATAGCGAGCAACAACTATATGCCAGATGCAGTGCTAGACATTTATATATATATATTATCTTTAGTTCTTAACCCCCAAAGGTGGATAGTGTAATTCTCATTTTGACGTGGGAAAATTGCTAATCAGAGGGATTGTCTAGTCACCCTAGAACACAGCTAGTAAAGAAAAGGTTCGAGTTCCCACCTGGCTGGCCATAAAGCCCGTGCTCGTTTAACCCCCGGCCCCTCGGCCCTGCCATCACTTCCTGACCCCAGCCTGGTGGATTTGAGGATCATGATGTCTCAGGTATGTCATGAACCTGCCCTCCATCCTCTTGAATCTTCCAGATGGGCACAGGCATGGCTGGGCCACAGGGCTGGAATAATGGGGCTGGTTTTGCAAAGGTGGGGTGGGAGCCACCCCTGCCCTCAGTTCCCACCAGCAGGGTCTCCAGCCTTTGACCCAAAGGCTGCTCCTTTAATTGCTGTACCACCTGGGGCTGGGACACACACTAACAGGGCCTAGCCATGGGTCACTCTGTGTGCCCAGAGTTCAGGTTCATCAAGAGGTTCTGTTACATCAACCTGCGTGAGTCTCAGAACATATGTAGATCCTAAGCATCAAAGCCCTCCCCATGCTGCTGATCCCATCTCTGATGGTTCCATTTCAAATAAGGTCCAAGGCCTCTTGAAACAGGAGGGAAGAGGGCAAGGCACAACTTTTAAAAGAATGACTTGGTCACTGAGGATATGATATAACTGGTTAAAACTGATTAGGCCCAAGATGGCAGAAGAACTGACTTCCAGTGGACCTTGAGCCTCATTATACGCTCATTGTAATACATTAGCATATGCTAAATGACACACCCACAGGCGCCATGACAGTTCCGAGGCCAACCATAAAAGGCCAAAAACTGGGCAGTAGCCCAATTCCTGGAAATCCCCGCCCCTTCCCCCAAATAGTTGGCATAATCCTCCCACTCATTAACCTATGAAATTACCCAGCCCATAAAAACTAACCACCCCGTATTTCAGGGTCTCTTGCCTTCTGAGATGGCCCACACTCGGTGTGTGGAGTGTGTTTCTCCCAGGGCTGTTCTCGCCTTTTGAGACAGATCACATTCTGTGTATGGAATGTGTATCTCTCTCAATAAATCCACTTCTTACCTATCACTTTGTTTCTCACTGAATTCTTTCTGCATCGAGACATAAAGAACCTGAACTTCATTAAGTCCTGAGACCAGGTGTGCGATTTCAATTAAAAGGCAGTGGGTTCAAGTCCCAAATCTGGGTTTCGGCTGGGTTCGGGTCCCACCCTGTGGGTTCAAGCCCCAGTCTGTTGTGCGGTTTCACTCTGACTCTAAGCCCAGAGTCCTTCACTTTACCTAACAACCCCTTCACTATGATGAGGATAACGATTTCCAGGACACAGACTGAAACCAAACAGCAGGTCCAAGAGGGAGGGGATATATGTATACATATAGCTGATTCACTTCGTTGTACAGCAGAAACGAACACACTGTAAAGCAAGTATACTCCAATTAAAATAAAAAAATTAAAAGGGCATAGGCCTTGAAGCCAGAGGTGAGAAGTCCCAGCTGAGTAGCCCTGGGTAAGTCGAAAATGAGATCAGCCATCAGTGCAAAAAAGAAAATGAAGGCTGTGAGCAAACACATCCCATTCAGGGGAACTATTTAGAAGAGGAAAGCAAAATGGCATTGCCATTATGAAAACTCAAACATAATCAGCTACTTGGGGGTCTGTTCAAGAAAGAATGTGCTGGCAGAAGGGGTTTACTCTGCAGCATTTATGAAAGGGGAAGCTCAGAGAGGCCACACGTGGCTTGGGACCAGCACTGCTCAGGGAAGTGGACCCCCTGACCTTCAAAACACTTGGGCTTGTCTGAGCAGGCAGAAGGAAATGGATGACTCTAGCACAGAGCCTACAACTATCTCACCCTCCTGCCTTGACTGATCTACACCCACCAAGCTGAATCCTGCCCCGTTTGACTTTCCTTCTGGCTTTGCCTAGAAGTCAGTTCACCAGATTTAGCAAATAAAATACAAGTACTTATACTAAAAAATTATTTGTTGTCGATCTGAAATGCTAATTGAACTGGGCATCCTGTAGTTTATCTGGTAACTCAAACTACACAGCGGGTTGGCTGACAGTTGAGTGGAAGAACCTCCCATGTTTTCACAAAAGTGCCCAGACCGTGCTGGCCAACCCTGCATCTCATCGGCACACTTCACACATGCTGCAGTTGCCTATTTATCTTTTGTCTCCAGGCCACAAGTTCCTTCAGAGCAAGGACGGTGCCTGATCCACCACCAAATCCTGGAGGCACCTGGTATAAACAGAACTTTTTATAATGTCTGCATTTTACTTTTGAAATATTTCCACCCGAATAGCGTGACATTATGTCTGTGTTAGTTAAAACTTCAATTCTGGAGGTAGTCATTTGCCCTCCATCGAAAATCCCCTCTCTAGCTAGTCAGCTAGCTTTGCATCAGAAAGGCTATATCCAAATGCAAGATCACAAGGGCTTCATCAATACCTGAGGCTTCGCTAATTAGCAAAGTGAAAGTCAGAAATAGGTTTTCATTGATGAAACTGGTGCCTTGTTAATTAGCATGACGGATGTTAGAAAGAGGCTCTTGCTGGTGAAATTAAAGGGATTCAGGATCTATGGATTTGCTTACGTATGTTTGAGATACTCTCCACCTTTACATGAACAGGTTTTCAGAATCTAGGAAGACCTGTGGGCTGCACCTTAGAGATGGCACCTGAGGCTTGGTCCAACCGTTAGTTTTGGAGGATTTCTGGTTCCCTGATGATTCTGGAATGTTGCATCTGCCTCTAATGGACCTTTCATGCAAACAGTAGGCTGAGAGCTGGGGCTTCTCAAGCCTAGAGAATAGGTTGCAGGGACTTTTTTGTGCCTGGTTGCTAATGAATGCCTGTTTAATAAACGTTTCCGTGAATTTCCCTGGTGGCGCAGTGGTTAAGAATCTGCCTGCCAAAGCAGCGGACAGGGGTTCGATCCCTGGTCGGGGAAGATCCCACATGCCGTGGAGCAACTAAGCCCCTGCGCCACAACTCCTGAGCCTGTGCTCTAGAGCCCACGAGCCACAACTACTGAGCCCACGTGCCACAACTACTGAAGCCCGCGCGCCTAGAGCCCGTGCTCTGCAACAAGAGAAGCCACCACAATGAGAAGCCCGCGCACCGCAACAAAGAGTAGCCCCCGCTCGCCGCAACTAGCGAAAGCCTGCGCGCAGCAACGAAGACCCAATGCAGCCAAAAATAAACAAATAAATTTTAAAAATAAAAAATAAACGTCTCCATGTGTGATGTTCGGTCAGAGACTTGCTTTTGTGTGAACTGGTAGTGAGGTTATGAGGAGGCGCTTAGCTCACCCTCACTCAACTTCAAACTTTTTGGAGATGTGTCAGTTATTAAGATATTGTGTCTCAGCTCCAAACCCACCCTTCTTTATGATGCTGGGGCTCTGCAGACCACGTTTCTGCATTGCCAGCTGCTCCTTGTTAGGCTCTGCCCGTAGGAGGTGCTAGAGGAAGACTCACAGCTAGAGGACGAGGAAAGGAATTGTTTCTTTCTTCCTTTGGGCATCTGCTGGCTTCCTGTTCGCTTCCTGACCCTGTGAGCTGCATCGTCCATGTTTCTTCACTCCGGCAGCAGCAGTTTCTTCCTGTAGCAGCAGCTGAATCCAGTTTGCAGTTTGCCTGACATCCACAGAACCAGCCAGCATCCCCTCCTCAGAGGTCTGGGTCCAAGCTCCATCAGATTGCCTTTCTGAGCTCAGAGACATCAAAATCAGCTGGCTAGCATGCCCCCCTCAGGGATCTAGGTCCCACCTCTATGGGCCGCCTCCTCTGAGCTCAGACATCAGCACCAGCCAGCAGGTGCCCTTTCCTCAAGCATCTGAATTTTAGCCCCGTGTGATCCCCGCTCCAAGCTTCTAGGTTTTAATTATTCCAGCTTTCTCCTTGTTCCCCCAGGAGTGGTAGTTACCGCCTGACATTACAACCTCCGTGATGCCTTGGAGCTCCCTTTTTGCTTTTTTGGTTCTTTGGTGACTAGTTAATAATTCCTTATACAGGCACACCTTGGAGATATTATTGCAGGTTCGGTTCCAGACCATTGCAATAAAGTGAATATTGCAATAAAATGAGTCACATGAAGTTTTTTGTTTCCCAGTGCATATAAAAGCGATATTACACTATACTGTAGTCTACTAAACGTGCAATAGCATTATATCTATAAAAAAATAATGTACATACTTTAATTAAAAATAACTATGGCTCAAAAATGCTAACCATCATCTGAGCCTTCAACGGGTGGTAGCAGGAACATAAAAGATCACTGATCACAGATCACCATAACAACTATAGTAATAGTGAAAAAATTTGAAACGCTGCAAGAATTACCAAAATGTGACACAGAGACACGAAGTGGGCAAATGCTGTTGGAAAAATGGAGCCGATAGACTTGCTAGACACAGGGTTGCCACAAACCTTCAATTTGTTAAAAACGCAATAAAGGGAAGCTCAATATAATGAGGTATGCCTGTATCTAGCTAACAATTCTCTATATTAAATTTCTCTCTGTTAAAATAACCAGTGTGATTTTTGTCTCTGGCCTGAAGGCTATGTAACCTTCCAGAAAGAACTTTCGGGTTATGCATGACCAAACTGCCTTAGGTCAGCACTCAGATACATGGAATAAATACATGAGTAAATGACTGGATTTCTCACTGTAAATTAATAATAACTTTCCAGGTTTTTTATACCAATCTCCAGTGATTTTAATTACCGTGAGTCAGTCCCCTGAGCCCTCCTGCTTGTGAAGGAGAGTAACAATCAGACCTAAAAAGAATAAGATACCAAAAGTTTAAAGAAATAAGTGCAGGAAGCCAGGGCCACAGCAGAGGTAAGTGGACCCATCACAGTCCTCTTCCGGCTATTTTCAGTTGATTCAACCGATTCAGCTCTGCACTGGAAACTTCTCACCTAACCTAAAAGTCCGCTTCCCTCTGGCCCAGACGTCCTGCTTTTCTTTGATCTCACTCTTCTCTAAGCTCAGAACAATCTGGGCTCTTTTGGGGGAAGCAGAGAGGCACCTTTATTCCCCAACCCTCCACCCCATCCACACACACGAAGTTGACATCCTCAGAAGGCGTCACTCATTCAAGGGAACAAGTTGGTGGCTGAGAGGCTGCCCAACTGGCCTCAGGATCAAAACGATCATTCCAGAGCCAGCTAAGACCCTAGTGCATGCCTCGACTTCTGCCTTGTTCCCAGAGAGCCATGGTTCAGTCTTGATCCTCTGCATTAGTGGACATTCTATCTTCCATCCCTTTGGCAACAGTGATTCAGGTGGGTTATATACTGGGCCTTGAGCTGATGTCTGGAGATACGAAGTTGCTTCCGTGGAGCTCATGGCAAGAGCAAAGATGATTGTAACGATGGCCAGAGGCACAGAGGAAGAGCAGCCATCGCGCTCTGGAAGGGAAGAGGAAGTCATAGAAACTGCTTGTTCTTTACTAAGAATCATTGCTGCCAATGTCAATGCTGCCCCCGGCTTCCTCTGGATACTCCTGTACTGTTTGGGGGCACCCACTGGCTTCAGTGAGCTTCTGTTACCAATAAGGAACACCTGTCTGTTCTGTAGAGTTCCTGCCCTGAGCTCCTGGAGCAGCTTTATTCAGGAGAGCTGGAAATGGCTGGAAATGTATCTCTCCCAAGGGCAGGGCAGCCTCTGCCCAGGACTGAGGGGTGGGGGGAGTATGATAGCCCAGCTCCCTCACCATGGGTGGGACCACCCTGAGGTGTAACACACTCCAGAGCCCCAGCCCCAGGGTCAGGCTGAATGAAGCAGCAGGACTTTATCTGAAATGGACCCCTGGCTTCTTCCCCCAACCTAAGCTGCCCATTCATCCGTGTCTGTCCCTGGGAGCTGGGGGCCTCCTTTGTTTCCCTCCCTAGGTGTCCATCCAGTGCCTGCGGGGAGTGTGAAGAGCCTTTGTTCTCAACTCATGTATTCAGCGGCAGCTCTTCTGAAGCCACTGTGTTGCCAGCCTACTTGTGTCAACTGAGGGAGGAACTCTCAAATTCCACATGGATCCCGCCCCGACACCCCCCTTCCCCTGTCCACCGGCCCCTTTCACCAGGCAGCTCTCAGCAGAAGGGGCGCCCCCGACAGACTCCTCCCCCCCACTCCCCGTGCAGCGCCTACCCTCATCCGACATCTGCAAGTGAAACCGTGCAACTCAGATTGGGACTTGAACCCACGCACTGGGACTCGAACCCAGCCAGAACCCAGATTGGGACTTGAACCCATAGTTTTTTAATTGAGATCACACACCTGGTCTCAGGGCTTAATGAAGCTCAGATTTTTGATGTCTCTTCGCAGAAAGAATTCAGTGGGAGACAAAGTGATAGGTAAGAAGTGGATTTATTGAGAGAGAAACACATTCCACAGACCGAGTGTGGGCCATCTCAGAAGGTGACAGAGCCCCGAAATATGGGGTGGTGCTTACGGGCTGGGTAAGTTCATAGGCTAATGAGTGGGAGGATTATTCCAATTATTTCTGGGAAGGGGCCCACTTTTTGGCCTTTTATGGTCAGCCTCAGAACTGTCACTGCGCCTGTGGGTGTGTCACTTTGCATATGCTAATGTATTACAGTGAGCGGATAATGAGGCTCAAGGTCCATTGGAAGTCGAATCTTCCACCATCTTGGACCTAGCCGGTTCTAACCAGTTTTCGTCATGTCCTATGGCTGTCATTCTTTTAAAGGTTGTGCCCTGACCCCTTCCCTCCTGTTTCACAAGCACTGGGGGCCCTCCACCAGCAATCACCCCCTTCCAAGCCCTCCCTCCTGAACCTCTCTCAGCCTTTCTCCTTCAACTATTTCACCTGCGCAGATGACTCCAGAGCAAATCTCACATATTTAATTCAGCTTCAGGTACTAAGGGCCATTACCGTTCCCAGGAAATAGTCAACAGGGATCTTCAGCATCTGAACCCAAATACCAGATAGTTCCTGGAGCAGATGTTGCGCAGCCCATATCCCCGTGACCCACCCAGAGGGATGTCATCTGCTGACATCCCTGTGCTTGCCAGTGGCTTCTGACTTACAGTTTCCACTTCAAAGCTGTGTGACCTTGGGCAAGTCTCTGTATTTTTCTAAACTTTAGAGTCCTCATCTGAAAAATGGGAATAAAAACACCTACCTTACCTCCCCACCAGGCTACTGTGAGGACTGCATCTGCTATCATCTGGGGAGATACTCTGTAGACTGCAAAGAATCATCCAGGTATTATTACTAGGCAGAGGGAGCGGACGGTAGTGTGAACAGTCGGGTGGGGTCAGAAAAGCACAGTCTGTGGAGGCGACAGCAAGGGAATCAGGGTGACTAAGGCACAGCATGGATGGGAGAGAAGCATTGCAGGTTAGGGTCTCTGGAAGCAGATGATGAGATGGCTTTTGAAGGGCATGATGTTTATTAGGGATGAAGGCTTGTGAAAAGAAGTGGGGGGAGGCAGGATAGGGCAAAGGGGGAAGCTGAGCTGTGGCAGGACCCCCACAGAGCCTCAGAGCGAGGATCCCCTACTGGAGTTTTCCTGCCATAGGCAAAAATGGCCGCATCGTCACACCCTTGTTATACTTTCTACTAAAGCATACCTTTGTACCCAGTCACCGCGTGTGGGCTGCCTGGGAAGGGCATGACCTGCAGCAAGGTGGCTCTCTGTACTGAGACAGCTGGGGGCTGTCTGCTCATCACATACCCACATACCTAGGGACAGGCAACAAGAACTTCCTTGAAGGTGGATCTGGGCACGCATCTCTGTGTCTACCACAAGAGGGGATAGGGGATAATACCAGAAGAGTGGTCCTCCTGAAACTGAGCAGGACCCTGTGGGTCTCCTGGACATGGAAGCCTTTCCGTGTCCCCCGTTCCTTGTTTGTAGGGAACAGACTCCAGCCTCCATGACCTTCCCTGAGTCCCAAAGGGCAGATTCAAACAGTTGCCAATCAGGGAAGGAAGGGGCTGCAGAGAAAAGGGAGGAGCAGCCAAGAAACAATAGTGCAGCGATTAAAGCAGGGCCCTGGGGCTTCCCTGGTGGCGAAGTGGTTGAGAGCCCGCCTGCCGATGCAGGGGACGCGGGTTCGCGCCCCGGTCCGGGAGGATCCCACATGTCGCAGA
>NC_041234.1:23250046-23255679 GCF_002837175.3 Physeter macrocephalus | reverse complement strand
CGGGAGAGGCCACGGCAGTGAGAGGCCCGCGTACCGCCAAAAAAAAAAAAAAAAAAAAAAAAAAAAAGAAAAAAAAAGCAGGGTCCTGGTTCTGCCTCAAGGGATACACATAACAATTTCTTTGAGCTCTTTACAGAACTAAAACCCCCAACAAATGGAAGATGTTAGCACTCTTCATTCCAGAGAAGATCACCTGAGACCAGATTAAAGGAACCAGAGAAGCTCATCAAGAGACTACCTGAGACCAGATTAAAAGAGTGCAGGCCCTACACACACCCTAATCTTATCAGCAACCATGCCCTTGAACCACTGCTATAAAACCCCTCACCAAATCCTCCTGGGTTCGGACACACAGTTTTTCAGGGCCCACACACGAGCCCACTGTGTCCCCCTCTGCCTGGCAAAGCAATAAAGCTATTCTTTTCTACTTCACCCAAAACTCTGTCTCCGAGATTTGATTTAGCACCGGTGCACAGAGGCCAAGTTTTCAGCATCACTCCCAACCATTACTTAATTCTGTTATTCATCTAGACAGAGTGGGCCAGTCGACAAGTTTTTATCAAGGACCTTCTCTATGCAAGGGATTAAACTAGGTGCTGTGGCAAGATAACTCAAACAAGACAAGGTACCACCATGGTTTGTATTCCCTCAGAAGCAGATCCTGAGATAAGAGGTGAGTGCTAGCTAAACAGTTTACTTGGGAGGTTCAAGGAACAGCACAAGTGAGAGGGAAGGGAATGCAGTCAATGAAGGGTGGGCTTTACTGACTACCACAGGGAAAACTCAGGATGATGGTGTAGAGCATACGCCTCAGCGTTATCCCACCCAAGGGGCGAGGGAATTGGAGTATTTATACACTAGCTCCCATCTTTCATTGGTTGAGAGCTGTGCTCAGGAGCCATTTTCAGTCTCTGGCACTTTCAGCCTGCCCTGTGCTGCTGGGCACAGAAATGGTAATTGCTGACAGGATATGGGGCAGGGCAGGGAACACTGGCTGTGGGCGCTACACTCACATCAAGCACTTTACAGTATTGAGGGGAAGACTGACCATCAGAAAACAGCCTGACAAGTGCAATGATAGAGGCATGCTTGGAACACAAAAAAGAAGTCCCTAATCTGAGAGGCCTCCTCAAGGAAGTAGCCTAACACATGAACTGAGTCTCAAAAGGCAGCAAAGGGTTGGTCTAGAAGAAGGGGCTGGGAAGGAGCCCCCGAGGCTTTGACAGATGGGCTGCTTCAGGAGTTTTCAAGTCATCCAGTGTAGCTGGAGCATAGCCAGCATGTGAAAGAAGAAGAATAGAGAGATGAGGCAGGGAGAGAAACTGGTGCTAGATCATTCAGAGCCTGAATGTGGCTTTCTACTTCCTATGGAAGGATTGGGGAGACTTGCTAGGATTTTAAGCACAGGTATGTCATGAATCTGATATACTTTCTAGAGAAATCACTGTGGCTGCAGAGCAGAGAATAGATTTGAGGGGACAGGACTGAGGGCAGGGGGCTGGGCGCCCAGGAGAGAAATTACAAAGGTTGAAAACAGAGAAGTGGCAATGGAGAAAGAGAAGGCAATAGAATCAAGAGAGATGAAGAATGCACAAGGCTTAATGGCAAACAGGATGAGGAGCCCTCGAGAGGCACCTATACCAGTCATAGGTTCCCACCCAGAGTTTTAATCCATTCAATACCTCTGAACTTTCTACCACACCTGGAAGGACTTTTTACTTGGAACCAGGATACAACAAGGAGATGTTTGTAAGTTTTACCACAGCGAGATCACAAGCATAAACTGTGAGCGGGTAATTGAGATGCAAGTACCAGGTCTGTGTTATTACCCTGAGAACATTCCAGGACCAAAGTCAGACAGAGGGCCCCAAAGTCTTGATTTAAATCCATTTTCAATGAGAAGATTCACCACCACGTATTTTTCAAGGCACACAAAATGTTAGCAGATTGCTAGCAGGTTAAAGGTAGTCTTTCCAATTGGATTTCCCTGTGTCATATTAAACAAAATTTTTTAATTGAAGAATAATTGACATATAACATTATATTAGTTTCATGTGTACAACATGATTCAAAATTTGTACATATTGCAAACTGATGACTACAATAAGTCTAGTTACCATCCATCACCAAACACAATTACAAAAAAAATTTTCTTCTTATGAGGAGGACTTTTAAGATTTACTCTATTAGCAACTTTTAAGTATACAGTACAGTATTATGAACTACAGCCACCATACTGTACATTACATCCCCATGATGTAATGATTTATTTATTTTATAACTGGAAGTTCGTACCTTTTGACCCCCCTTCACCCATTTCACCCTCCCCCACCTGCCCCATCTCTGCCAACCACCAATCTGTTCTTTGTATCTCTGAGCTTGGGTTTGTTTTTGGTTTTGATCCCACATATAAGTGATATACAGTATTTGTCTTTCTCTGACTTATTTCACTTAGCATAATGCCCTCAAGGTCCATCCATGTTGCTGCAAATGGCAAGATTTCCTTCTATTAATGGCTGGGCAATATTCCAGTGTGTGTGTGTGTGTGTGTGTGTGTGTGTGTGTGTGTGTGTGTGTGTATAAAACAATGTATCCATTTAACAGTTTCTTTATCCATTCATTCATCAACGGACACTTAAGCTGTTTCCATGTGTTGGCTACTGTAAATAACGCTGCAGTGAACATGGGGTTGCATATAACTTTTCAAATTAGCATTTTCATTTTTTTCAGATAAATATCCAGAAGTGGAATTGCTGCATCATATGGTAGCTCTATTTTTAGTTTTTTGAGGAACCTCCATGCTGTTCTCCATAGTGGCTGCACTAATTTACATTCCCACCAACAGTGCACAAGGGTTCCCTTTTGTCCACATCCTCACACTGTATCATCTTCAGCTCCTTTTTCCTCCATTGACTTTTTGATCCTCATACCTTGCCTAAAGTACGCTGTTTTGGTTGCTGTTGCTTTTGTTTTTCTCCTAACAGGCACCAAAGCAACCCATGTCTCATTCAGATAAGGTAGGAAGCAAAGATGGTCATGGTGCAAAGTGTTCCTGTCTCTCCAATTGCAATGGTGTCTCCAGTAGACTCTGATGTATTGTTAAGATCAAGGCCTCAAAGATAGACGATACCTGGATGTTGTATACACCCTTTCTATGTGTAGCCCATTGGCCAGAACTTAATTATATGGCTGTATCTAGCTGCAAGGAAAGTTGAGAAATGTAATTTTCATTTCCAGTGGTCATATATCTAGCTGAAAAATGAGGCTTTTTTTTAACGAGAACAAAAGAAGGGACATTGTGGGGCACCTGGAGGTCTCTGCTGTGTTAGCTAGCTACTGCTACCTAAAAAACCACCCCAAAACTTAGTAGCCTAAAACAACTACCATTTTTTTCTCACGATTCTGTGGATCAGGAATTTGGGGCGGGGGGTGGGGTGGGGTGGGAGTATGACTCATCTCTGCTCTGCATGATGTTGGCTGGGGCTGGAGAACCCACGTGGCTCAGCTGGGGTGGATCAAATGCCTGAGGGCCCACTAGGATGTCTGGGCCTCTGTCTTCTCATGGTATTGGCAAGAGTCACTAATATGTCTGGGGGCTTCGTTCTCCTCCAAGTGGTTTCTCTCTCCAGCAGGATAGCCTGGGCTTTACATGGTAGCTGGAAAGCCCTCCCCAAGCAAAATGGAAGCTGCAAGTCCCCTTGAGGCCTGGTAATTCTACCTTTTGATGGAAGCAGCTAAAGATACTTTGCAAAGGGAAGTGAACCCTGGGAGACATGATTCTTTGGGAGCCGTGTTTTAGAATCTACCACCATATGATCCTGCAATCCCACCCCTGGACATATATCCAAAGAAAACCATAATTCAAAAAGACACATGTGGGCTTCCCTGGTGGTGCAGTGGTTAAGAATCCGCCTACCAGTGCATGCGACACAGGTTCGAGCTGTGTCCGGGAAGATCCCACATGCCACGGAGCAACTAAGCCCGTGCATCACAACTACTGAGCCTGTGCTCTAGAGCCCGCTAGCCACAACTACTGAAGCCTGCGAGCCACAACTACTGAAGCCCACGCGCCTAGAGCCCGTACTCCTCAACAAGAGAAGCCACTGCAGTGAGAAGCCTGCTTGCCACAGCTAGAGAAAGCCCGTGCACAGCAATGAAGACCCAATGCAGCCAAAAATAATAATAAATAAATAAAATAAATTTTAAAAAAACAAAAAGACACATACACCACAATGCTCGTCACAGCACTATTCACAACAGCCAGGACATGGAAACAACCTAAATGTCCGTCGACAGATGAATGGATAAAGAAGATGTGGTCCACATATATAATGGAATACTACCCAGCCACGAAAAATAATGAAATAATGCCATTTGCAGCAACATGGATGGACCTCGAGATTATCATACTAAGTGAAGTAAGTCAGACAGAGAAAGACAAATATCATATGATATATTTATATGTGGAATCTAAAAAAAGACAATGATACAAATGAACTTACATACAAAACAGAAATAGACCCCCAGACATAGAAAACAAACTTATGGCTATCAAAGGGGAAGGGCAGGTAGGGATAAATTAGGAGTTTTGGATTATCAGATACACACTACTATATACAAAATAGATAACCAACAAGGACCTACTGTATAGCACAGAGAACTATACTCAATATTTTGTAATAAGCTATAAGAGAAAAGAATCTGAAGAAGAATATATCAATATACATATACACATATACATATATATATATAAAACTGAATCACTTTGCTATACACCTGAACTAACACAACATTGTAAATCAACTATACTTCAATTTTAAAAATTTAAAAATAGAAAATAAATTAATAAAAACAATCTCCCACACCTGCAATTGGGGGTGTACTAGTCTACTTGAGTTGCCTTAAGATAATACCACTGACTGGGTGGCCTAAACAACAGAAACTTATTTTCTCACAGTTCTGGAGTCTGCAAGTCCAAGATCAAGAAGCTGGCAGGGTTGGTTTTTCTTGAGACCTCTCTCCTTGGCTTACAGATGGCCACCTTCTCATCATGTCCACACTTGGTGTTTCCTCTTGTGATACTGTGATTTAAAATAAATATATATTTGGTCTTCATCCCTGTTTCTGGCACAGAGCTCCTAAAACTATTGGAGTTTCCTAAGTGTTGAGAGCAATAAAGGCATCTTTTGTTATGTTAATGAGGTGACGTGTGGAAAGCACACAGGTAACCGGAGGATGAGGGCCAGTTGCCAGGGGACCCAACCATATGACCTGAGGGTTGGAACTTTCAGTCCCTCCCGTTACCCCAACTTCCAGGAAGGGGAGAGAGGCTGGAGGGTTAATCGATCGCCAATGGCCAATGATTTAATCAATAGTGCGTACGTAATGAAGCCTCCATAAAAACCCAAAAGGATGGGATTTGGAGGACTTTCAGGATGGTGAACCAGAATGTTTCCACTTGCCCTCGGTGCTGGGCCCCAAACTCCAAGAGGACAGAAGCTCCTTTGTTCAGGACCTCGCCCTGTGTATCTCTTCATCTGGCTGTTGATTTGTATCCTTTAATATCCTTTGTAATAAACGAGTAACCTGAGCTCTGTGAGCCACTCTAGCAAATTAATTGAACCCAAGGAGGG
>NC_041234.1:23229136-23243703 GCF_002837175.3 Physeter macrocephalus | reverse complement strand
GTGTATCTCTTCATCTGGCTGTTGATTTGTATCCTTTAATATCCTTTGTAATAAACGAGTAACCTGAGCTCTGTGAGCCACTCTAGCAAATTAATTGAACCCAAGGAGGGTGTCGCTGGAACCTCCAATCTGTAGCCTGTCAGTCAGAAGCACAGGTGATAACCTGGGCTTGCGAATGCAGTCTAAAATTGAGGGGGTAGGGCAGGAAGTCTTGTAGGACTGAGCCCTTAACCTGTGGGATCTGATGCTATCTCTGGGTAGATAGTGTCAGAATTGAGTTGAATGGTAGGACACCCAGCTGGTGTCCCAGAATTAATTGGTGGTGTGGGAAAAAAAACCCATACATTGTAATTGGTGACCAAAATCCTTACCTCTGTGCTCACACATCCCTGGTGTCTCTTCCTCTTCTAAGGACACCAGTCAGATTGGATTAGGGCTCCATCCTTACCCCTCATTTAAACTTAATCGCCTCTTTAAAGGCCCTATCTCCAAACACAGTCACATTGGGGGGTTTCAACATATGAATTTTGGGAGGACATAATTCAGTCGATAACAGGGGGTAATATATTAAGTTTGATCAGTCATTTACACTATTTACTACTGCTTATAAGCTAGTCTGACAGAGACTGAGAATTTCCTTTTGAATTCCATCATGTAAATACTGGTGCCTTGGTTTGGTTATATATGCATATATCAGGGATCTGAAAGAAACCAGGAATTTAACAAAACATTAATTCTTGCACTTTTCCTACAGAAGCATCTCTCTTCTATTAAAAAAAAAAGCAGTCTGCTTAGGATACAGAATGTTGGAAATAGCACACTAGTAACAACAACAAAAATCTGGACAATCTGAAAATCACAACTTTTCTTAAACTCATCAGAGAGCTGAGGTCACAGAGCAACCAAGTTATCTGAATGCTAAGAAAACACGGGTGCCTCCAAGGTGAGACAAGATGTGAGCACCTGTTTGCCTGAGGTGGAAGCCACTGGACACTGGCCTTAGTGAAAAAAGTACAACAACATGCAAGATCAGATGGGTAATTTCATCAGAGAGAATAAAACTATAAGAAAGAATCAAATGGCGGGACTTCCCTGGCGGTCCAGCGGTTAAGACTCTGCACTTCCACTGCAGGGGACACAGGTTAGATCCCTGGTTGGGGAACTAAGATCCTGCATGCTGCACAGCACCGCCCGGCCAAAAAATATATATATATTTCCTTAAATGCATACTTGTGTTGGCTTAACAATGTCTGAGTAAATTAAGTAGTTAAAAAAAAAAAAAAAAAGAATCAATGGAAGTACTGGAAATGAAAAATATTACTGTGCCTTTAATGGCTCAGCAGGAGACTTGACACAGCTAAGGAAAGAATCAGCAAATTCGAAGACAGGTCAATGGAAATTACCCAAACTGAAACACTGAGGAAAAAATTGTAAGAGAAAAAAACAGAACAGAGCATCACAATGCTGTGGGAGAATATCAGTCTAACATATATGTAACAGGAATCCTAGGAGAAGAGAGAGAACGGGGCAGGAGAAATATTTGAAAAAATAATGGCCAAGAATTTTCCAAAATGAGTGAAGCTTATCTACCACACAAATTTCTCATCCCAGCCTCTTCAGCACTACACTTGGGGGTTACCTTAAACAGCAGAGTCACCAACAAAAGGCTCAAAAATGTGAAAAACGTGGCACTAAACAGACCACGAAAAAGACACTTATTTATAGTAGGAGAGCCAAAACAAAAAAGCAGAGCGTCACCATGTTCAACCTCAGCTGGGAATGGGCACGTTGGATGACTCAAGTTTTTCACCCCTCTGCACAAGCCCATGAATGACCATGAATGTGCCATGAGTATTTATTTTGAGGTTACAAATAAATTTTAGTGAGAAGGCAAATTTGCAAATAGGGAATCCACAAATACAGGTATTCCTTGCTTTTCTAAAGTTCGCTTTATGCCACTTCACTTTTACTAAAGACCTATATTAGTACCTGTTTTCACTAACCCTGAGAAATTCGAAGAGGATTTTCGCTTTTTCAAATAAAGGTGAAAAGCGAAAATAGCGTTCAGTGTTTGTTTTGCAGCAAGCTGTTATAGAGGCAGCGCACACCCCAAGCAGCAAGAGTGGTCCCGCCAAGCTCCTTCCCTGGGAACTACCCTCAGCATCAAGCCACCATAGCTTGCACCTGTGTCTGTGAGCATCTGCGTTTTATTTATCTCCATTTATTTTGTGCACCTGTTAGCAAGATGTGTCCTAAGGTAATTGCTTCTTCGCTTTACGCCATTTTGGCTTACAAAAGGTTTCGCAGGAACACTCTACTTTCAGATAGCAGGGGAAATCTGTAATGAGGAGCTATTGTATTTGCACACGAATTGGAAGGCTAAAGAGAGGCAAGAAGCTATAATTATTGTTCCTCCAGCAACAGCAGGCAGACACAAAGCGTACAGCAAGTGGAAATTTTCATGGCCACCTCCAGGCATGTCTCTGAGAATCACCTACCTTGGTCCTGCACCAGCATGCAATCCACTGTACTCTCTGAGGCTCTGGAAGTTTGAAGGAATCCGAGAGCTGGTATCAGCTTTCCTGGACCTTGGCTCTTCCAAGTCTTCCAATTGTTTTGTAAGCACCTGATATCCAGTATTAAATCCCTTCCTATTTGAAGCACCAAGTGCTGTTTTCCCAACCAAACCCTGACTAATACACATTCCCTAAAAAATCATACAGCTTGGAGGAAGATTGGAATAAATATTAAAAGTCCAACTTTGTATAAGTTGTCACAGCTCAGGATTTACCGGTAAGGCTGGGGTGTGACCTAATTCAACCTCAAGGGCTTTGCGAGTCACTTTGGCCTCTTCATCACAGAGGGGCACATGACAACAGAACTGCTTTGTCTTCAAAAGTGCTGTCCCATTTCCTATTTATATTTTCCAGGGTAAACCCTTATCTTAGGCCACGAAGACACTGCGACAGGATTTGTGTGCAAGTGATTTATGAAGGCAAGGCAGTGCTTCCAGGAGTGACCAGTTAAGGGAGTGAGGAAAGCAGAACAAGGAAAGGAAAGCAGTCGAGCAAGGGCGCACACTTGGCCTGACCCCGCCAGGGCTCTTGAGTGTAAATTACACTTTAGTCTTTCTCCCAGCTCCAGCCAAGGGAGCTGGGCTTGCAGACTCCCGCACAATGAGTCATTGGCGAAGTGCCATCCCAATTCCCAGGCGCGGACTGAGTGGCTCCGGTAACCGGAAGGCAGACCTCTGAAGAGTGTTGCACGTGCCGTCCGTGCACGTGCAAAAGTACAGAGGAGTCAGGGAAGAGGCACCCAGAAATCAAGGAAAGGATTTGAGGAGGGCTGTGTGAAACACACACCCTTTCTTTCCTGAAATGGAGAAGCAGGACATCGGGGTGACTAAGCCCCAAGACTCGAAAGCCCTTCTGATTGGGTTTAAATCCCAGCTGTGGCAGACACTGAGTTGACCCCTGATATCCATTTTTCTTAATACAGAAGCTCTGATTGTCAGCTGGGCCCATGGCTGCCCAGAATAAAAGCCATATTTCCCAGCCTCGCTAAAAGCCACGTGTGGCCAACGTGAGGTGAGCAGTAGTTTGGGGACTGACTTCCACGAAGTGTCTTTAAAGGGAGCGAGACCCTTCTTTAACCCTCCTCCCTCCTGCTGCCTGAAGTGTGGTGCTAAAGGCTGGAGCACACACAGCCATCTTGAACCAAGAGGTGGAGACAGGGTTGCCAGATTGAGCAGATGAAAATATTTTAGTTTTACTTAATTTTTATTCAATTGGAAAATTTCAATACTTGAATTGTACTATTTTATTTAATTATTTAATATGGCACAGGACATACTTACACTAAAAAATTGTTAATCTGGAATTCCAATTTAATTGGTGTCCTGTATTTTATCCAGCAACCCAAGGCAGAGACCATATGTTGTTTTTCTAAGAAAGAATATCTTTCTTGTTTAAGCCACTCTTTTCTTCCCCCGACTGTCTCTGGCAGCCGAACCCAATCTAATAACACTGGATTAAGTACAAACTTGTTGGGTGACCTTGGAAGAGTTACCTAACCTCGAGACTGCTATCGTTTAAATGGGGGTGACGATCATAATCCACACCGCAGAGGGCTGTTGTGAAGATTAAATGCATTTCAAGTGACCAGATATAGTAGGCAGGGTTCAATACGTGTTAGCTATTATTGAAGCAGTGGGGTCCTCCTCTCACTTATAAATGATCTCCAACACATTTCCCCTCCCCAAACAACATCACCGCACAGCATCCAGGTTCGCATCTTCACCCTTGAAGACCATAATCCTATCTCCTCTGAAGGTCTAACGCCTCCTGATTTACAGAACCACTATTCGGCATCAAGCACTGCACCCTTAGGAGGTAGCTCCTGAATCTATTTCTCTCAGTCAGTTTTGTAGGGCTTAAAAAAAAAATACAAAGAAACTGGGACTGACCATGCGACGCGAAGTCTCCCACAGATAAGAGTCTTTCTATCTTCGCTCAGAATTAGACACAAGAGGAAAACCGCTGGTGCATTCTCACCTTCCGTCTAAATTTAGAAATCTGAAAACACTGTTCATTTTGGCACCAAGACATTTGGTGCCTTCCTTGTGGGCCTGAAGGTGGAGAATTAAATCTCAACACTTTCTCGCATGAGAAGAGTGTATGGAATGTTAGACAGTGATCCCCAGAGACAGATCCCCACAGAGCGATCCCCTGTGTACTCACAGGACAAGATTTTTCCTGCAAAGAGAACCAGCCGAACCAGTGTAGGCTTGCAGGCCTTGCAGCCACTTGCTCAGCCCCTCCGGCTGCCTGCAGGTGTCTGTTTCCAAAATCTGAACCCCTTCCATGCAGAGGTCCGTTTGAAATCAAAAGAATTCTGCCCCAAAGGCAAGGGGAGAGCCCACCCAGATCCGACAACTTGTAGATTTCCTCCTGTCAGCATATTCTAATGGCCTGATTAGCAATTCTATTGTATTTAATTTGCACCCAGGGTAATTCACTGTCAGCCAGAAGAGCCATCAGCATGAAAAATGGCACCAAAATTAAAAACCAATAGTCAAATTTCAGTTGGAATGAGCTCTCCTGGCATAATGATGAAGCGGGATGAACTGGAGTCAGTGGGTCCAGCCCACGAGGTGCAAGCATGTTAGTTACTAACACGCTGCCTGGAGTTTGAGCCAGGCCTTTCTGCATCATGGGAAACAAGCAGCCGAATTAGAAAATCGAGAAGGAAAAATGTGTTGGTCCAAACTGTCAAGCCAAGTGGCTGTTTGCCATCTCCTAGCCCACTGTGGTGGTTTTAAAACATGTCCCCATATTCTTTGACAGTCCTCTCATCACAGGGTGGAGGAGGCTAATCCCTCCCCTGGAATATGGACTGGCTTTTCAGACTCGCATGGGATGAACAGAATACGGCAGAAGTGACGCTGCGTGATTTCCAACACTAGGTCATAAAAAGCGATACAGCTTCTGTCTGGTTCTCTTTCTTGGAAGCCCTGGGCTGATGTGTAAGAAATCCCACTACCCTGGGACCTCCCTGGTGGTCCAGTGGTAAAGAATCCGCCTTCCAATGCAGGGGATGCGGGTTCGATCCCTGGTCGGAGAACTAAGATCCCACATGCCGCGGGGCAACTGAGCCCGCGCGCTACAGTTGCTGAGCTCGCACGCCTCAACGAGGGAGCCCATGTGCTGCAAACTACAGAGCCCACGCGCTCTGTAACTCACGTGCCACAACTAGAGAGGGAAAATCCCCACGCCACAACTAGAGAGAAGCCCACGCGCCACAACGAAGAGCCCGCGCCACAATGAAAGATCCCGCATACTGCAACTAAGACCCGACGCAGCCAAAAAAATAGACAAAACAACAACAAAAGATCACATATTTTAAAAAAAGAAAGAAAGAAAAAGAAATCTCACTGTCCCAGAGAGCCCCAACTGAATCTCAAAGGAATGTCGTAAAGAGGCAGGGACAATGACACCATGGTGGCAACCTCAAAGGTCTAGCAGTGACAGTGCCCTACAGAGGCTGGTGGATGTAGGGGTGGGTGCTAGCAAGTCACACACACACATTGCCCGCACCCACCAGAGTATTCTTGGCTACAAGTCCTATTCCCTTGTGTCAAGCAGGTCGACCACCTCACACCTTCCAGAAATCCCTTTACTACTGAAGTTGGGTAGCATTAGTTTCAGTTGCTTGAAACCAAGAAGCCTGACTCAAAACACCCTCATCCTAGCTGAGCCCAGTACACAAGTCTAAAATTAGCAAGAGGCACTGGAGTGCTGCCGGTCTCACGAGGGAGGCCACAGAAGCTACAAGGATCCAAGACCACAGTGAGCTGTGTTACGTGTCCATTCACCCCACTGGCTTCGGCATGGAAACTAACCAGAGGTCACCTTTGCAAACTATTTATTACAGGGTCATGCAATATTACACGGATAATCCAATATAAGAATATATATTCTAACTAAACCTTCCTATGGACACACATGCCACATACACACACAATTTCCTTTAGGGCAGAGGTTAAAGGCCATAGTAGTTTAGTGCCTAGGCGGGTACCTAAGATAGCCTATCATTCATCTCATAGGTCTATGCAGGAGATGTCACCATCACTGTTGCTGCCCACAAGTCCCCTCACTCTTACCACTTATTGTAACCAGGCCCAACTTTCAAATGGCAATCCCCGAGTTTCTTCACGCGGGGGCTTCTGCTGATCACCAACGCTGCTCTGCCCGTCCCCGGGCAGACTGGGGGTGTGGGAATCAGTGGCGCCCCCTGGAAAGAGCCCACAGTGAATGACTGATGCAAGTTGGTGGATGAATCCCCCAGCTTCCTCACTGCCCTCCCCCCACACCGTGTCTTCACACGGTTGTCTGTGTCTGTCCTACGGATACCAGTCAGATTGGATCAGGCCTCATCCTTAATGACCTCATTTTCCTTTAATCACCTTGTTAAAGATCCTATCTCCAAATACAGTCACATTCGGAGGTCCTGGGGTTAGGATGTCAACATATGAATTTGTGCAGGGCACAATTCAGCCTAGAACGGTTGCCCACAGAGGTACCTGGCTCGCTTGTGCATCCTTTATTAACTGTCTTCCCGCATACCTGCACGCCCCTGCTGGTGCCTCCTGCCCTCGAACCTTTGTCTCAGGCTTGCTTCTGAGAGAACCCAAACAGTACTACGGTACGGTATGGCCACCCCCTTCCTCTCGCCCTCGGCAACTTAGGCTGTCACTGTGGAAGGGATCCAGCACCGGATCCTTGTCAGAGCAAATTCCGAGTCCCCCAAGGCCTCTCCCCTGGGGTGGGAGTGAGAGCCATCCAGCTGGGGAAGCTCAGGCACTTAACACTCTGCGGTGGAGAATTCCCTTCGTGTGATTCGTTCCCCCAGCAGCTCTGCTGTTCATACCTTGGCTATGATTGGCTGCATGTAAATTAGCTAAGCCTAATCCATTGATCCTAGTTGTGATTACTGCACACACTGCACTACCCACCCTGCTGGGCTGGCTGTAGGCTTGGTATGGATATGCAAATTAGGCAACCCTAATTTGTTGATGCTGATAAGATGCGGGATGCATGAAGTCCTCCTGTGTGGCACTGATAAGGTGCTGAGGCTGGAACTGGGATTCGGAGTCACAATTCATAGGCTCACACACTCCATAGAGACCATCCCTGCACACCCAGGAGCCAGGACACACTGATTGTGAAACGGTGATGGAGTCAAGACGTCTAGGGGCCTGGTGGCCTTTCCTGCCTTTATAGCCGTTGTTTGGGCATCACATCACCCCAGCCTACCAGTGTGACCCTGCTGATATGACCACGAGATTCTGTTCCACACCATCACCACCTCACAACTGTGCCAAGTGACACAGCTTACAAAATGTCGCTTCTTACATCAGCTCCTTCGTGACAAGCCTGCAAAGTAGAGGGAACAGGAATTGTCATCATCCCCCTCGATCTACTTCTGTTTTCCTCCTGAGGTCTCAGAAACTTTGCCTACGGCCCCACTGCTCAGGGACTACGCGGCTGGAGCTAGGGCCCCGGCCTCTGGCCTCTCCCAGGTATCACTGCACCCTGCTTTGACAAACTCAGCTGGCGATGCTGGGGCAGCCCGGGCCTCGGGTTCCTCTGCCACATTCCCGGGGAGCAGGGGGGGGAACAGCCTGGGTGAGGCAGGTGGAGAGGGGCCAGATTCTCACAGGTTCTGGAGCCTCACTCACACACCAGCCTGATTCCATCTCTCCCCAGCTCCAGTGTGGTTTTCAGCTGTGGCTTTTTCGCCAATCCTGACCTTGGCTCCTAGAGGCCCAGCTGTTTTCAATTGCCGGCACTGGGGGTGGGTTGGGCAGGAAAAGCCCTATTCACACCAAATCTCAAGTGTAGCAATGGAATGGCGGGCCCTAGCAGAGCGGAGCCGAGCGCACTTTGGTGCCTCAGATGGATTTATTCAAAGTTCATAATTACCCTGAAATCTCTTAAAATGAAAACATGATTGAAGAATTAAACCTGGTAAACAAATTAGTCAGAAAGAAAACCTCCGCATAGCAAATGACAAAATCCCAAGATCCAATGCAGCAAATGAATGGGCCTGCGCTATAATTGGCAGCCAGGGCTGCAGACAGACCCAGGGCCCTGGCAAAGGCACGGCTGGAGAAGCAGCCAGCCCCCTGGGCTAGGGTAGCCTGGGCCCCCGGGGCCGTGTGGTCAGGGCCTGGGGAGGGCTGTGGTTGGGGCCCTGCTGCAGCCGCAGCTGCGTGGGCAATTGTAAGTGCCGCCGGGCTCCACCGTAGCCCGCCTTCGGGAGCCTCGCTCTGGCGGAGGCTGGGGGGACGGCAGCTGCGGGGAGGCCTGGCTGCAGCCTCAGGCCCTACAGCTCTGTCTGCGAGCAGGTTTTGGGGAGGGGCGGTTTCTTGTGCTGAAAGGAGCTGTTTCTATTTTCTGTGCTCCCCCCGCCCCCCCTCCATCTCTCATCACAGAACCACTGGGAATTGGGGCAGGGGCGCTGGTTCACACAGGATATATTCCCTTTGTCTCTCCTCTGAATCAGACCTATTTCTCAGGAACTGCTAACCTCCGATTTGGGGCTTTCTCTAGACAAGGAGGGGGTGTCCTGATTACTATTGCTGTGTGACAAACCACCCCCAAACTTAGTGGCATAAAATAGCCATTTTATTGTCTTCAAATTCTGTGGGTTGGGAATTCACACAGGGACAGCAGGGACGGCTTTTCTTTGCTCCATGATTTCTGGGGCCTCAGCAGGGAAGACTCCATGGCTGGGGGTGACTGGAGAGCTGGGGGCTGGAATCATCTGGAGGCATGGGGTGCTGGCTGTCAGCTGTCTCAGCTAGAGCTGTTGGTCAGAACACCTACGTGGGACCTCTCCATGTGGCCTGGGCTTCCCCCCAGCATGGCGGTCTCAGGGCTCCAAAAGCAAATGTTTCCACAAAAAAGGCAGACACTACATTGCCTTTTTGGATGCACCATTGGAAGTCACGCCACATTCTTCTGGTGACAAGTGAGTCAAGCCCATTCAGGTTCAAGGTGAGGGGCAGTGACACAACCTTTCCATGGGAGGGGTGTCAAAGACCTTATGGCCACGCTGTAAAACCAGGACAAGGGGGTTCCTACTGGTCCAGCTCTTCTTGGCAAGACTATATCACATTCCAGGGACAGCAGATCGTTTTTCTTAGGTTCAGGGCCCTGGTCCCCCTCTTCCCATGTGTAGTGGGTTGAATGCTGGCCTCCAAAAAGCTATGTCCACGTGTTAACCCCTGGAACCTGGGAATGTGAGCTTATTTGGAAAAAGAGTGTTTGCAGACATATTTAAAGTAAGGATCTTGAGACGGGATCTTGGATTATCCAAGTGGACCCTGGATCCAGTGACAAGTGTCCTGATAAGAACACACAGAGAAGATACATGAAGAGGAAAAAAGGCCATGTGAAGACAGAGGCAGAGATTGGAGTGATGTGGCCACAAGCCAAGGGATGCCTGGGGCCACCAGAAGCAGGAAGAGGCAAGGAAAGATCCTTCCCTAGAGCCTTTGGAGGGAGCGCAGCCTAGCCAACACCTTGATTTCAAACCGCTGGCCTGTAGGACTGTGAGCGACTCTATTTCTATTGTCGTAAGCCACTCGGTCTGTGGTAATTTGTTATAGCAGCCCTAGGAAACTAATACACCATCCATGGGACCTTGGCCAAGTGGCCTTACTTCATTGAATCTCAGTGAGATGGGGATAAAAATAGTATCTGCCTCCTAGGGCAGATTCGTAAGATGACCCGTGTAAAGTGCTCGGCCCAGCATCTGGCACTATTATTGCACTGTTATTTATTAATAGAGTCACATAGAAGCAGGTAGAGGCCTATTTCAAAAAAAAAAAAAAAAAAAGGAAAGATTAGAAAGACAATGGAGTGTAACACAAAGGCAAGTGATGTCTACTTTATCCAAGTGCTGCCTACCACGGTCCCTTCACACATCACCTGCCTCCTGCCCAGACTTGGGACCCTTTAGGCGAGTTTACCCATGACCTAGGACCTACCCTTTAAGACGTGGCCTGCCCTGCCGGCTCTGGCCGGCTCTCTTCTTCCCTTTCTCCAAGGCTGCTTCTCTGCACCCCTGGTCCCATACTCGCTGACCTGGGGACTGCTGCCTGGAGTTCTCTTGGCCTAAGAGATGTCTGCACCCTCTGAAGTCCCCACCCACACCGGGAGGGTCTCCAGGGCGGGAGCTGCACTTTTCCCTGTAAATGACCATTCCCGTAGAGATCAAACAAGATTGGCCACGAGTTGGCAATTACCCGAGCTGGGCCATGAGATCATGGAAGATCATTATTCGTGCTATTTTTGTGTGTGTTTGAAATTGTCCCCAGTAAAGCTGTGAAACACGTGTGCTTGCGCCAGCTGTGGCAGTTTGGGTTTCCTAGGAAGTGGACTCTCAGGTAGACTTTAAGATGCAGGATGTTTATCAGGGAGAGCCCGTGGCACCAACCCTTGTGGAAGGGCGGGAGGAGAGCCGGATTGAGCAGAGGGAGACCTGGCAGCAGCCTCCAGGCCCTCTTGCCCCCAGGCAGCACTGGAGCCGGACCCACCTTCAGAGCTGTACTAGTTTCCTACTGCTGCTGGGGCAAATTCCCCCAAACCTGCTGCCTTCCACCACGGCACATTTATTGTCTTATAGTTTAAGAGATCAGGAATCCAAAATCCAGGTGTTGACCGAACTGTGTTCCTTCTGGAGGCTTCAGGGGTGAATCCGTTTCTTTGCTTTTTCTAGCTTCCAGAGGCCACCTGCACCCCTTGGCCCTGGGCGCTACCTTCAACCTCAGAGGCAGCACCCACATCACTCTGACCTCTGCTTCTGTCACATCGCCTTCTGTGACTCTGATCGTCTTGGCCCCCTCTTAGAAGGCCCCTCGTCATTACATTGGGTCCACCTGGATAATCTCTCCATCTCCAGATCCCTAATTTAATCACATCTGCACAGTCCCTTTCGCCATGTGAGGTGACACACGTGTTCACAGATTCCCAGAACTAGGACGTGGACATCTTGGGAGGCTGTGGGGCATTACTCAGCCTTCCACAGAGTAGTCCAGAGGTGGGCCTAGGTGCCTAGGACTCTATACCCCTATATTAAAAGGTCACTGGAAGGGCATGACTTTGACCGAGGCACTCTCTGTAGCTGAGGCACCCCTGAAGGTGCTAATAGCTGGAGGGGGCCCCTGAAAGCACTCCACAAACCAGGACAGCAAGTGGTTTCTTCTTTTTTTTTTTTTTTTTAAGATTTATTTATTATTTATTTATTTACTTTTGGCTGCCTCAGGTCTTAGCTGCAGCACACGGGATCTTCGTTGAGGTGCAGTCTTTCATTGCGGTGCGCGGGCTCTTCGTTGTAGTGCGCGGACTTCTCTCTAGTTGTGGCGCGCAGATTCTCTCTCTCTAGTTGTGGCGCATGGGTTCTCTCTCTCTCTAGTTGTGGTGCGCGGTCTCCAGGGCGCATGGGCTCTGTAGTTTGCGGCACGCAGGCTCTCTCGTTGAGGCACGCGAGCTCAGTAGTTGTGGCGCAGGTGCTTAGTTGCACAGCGGCATGTGGGATCTTGGTTCCCTGACCAGGGATCGAACCCACCTCCCCTGCATTGGAAGGCGGATTCTTCACCACTGGACCACCAGGGAAGTCCCAGAAGGTGCTTTCTTAAAGGGGAACCTGGGCAGTAATATTATGGCGTCCACTACCACACTCCGTCCCCAAATCTTAGCACAGAAATGGGCACCAAGTAGGCTCGTAACCTTGACTGTAGGTGCATAAGTTGCCACCTAGACGCTCACCCACAGAGGAATTCCCAGAAACGGATCATAATGACAATGGCACCCACTGACTGAGCACATACCATCCATCTGCCAGGCCCTGCACTAAGCAGGAGACTCACATGACCTCACTGCGTGCCCGCCCCTGCCCTATTACTCTTCCCATTTGTTTAAACAGAAAAGGAAACTGAGGCTCAGGAAAAGTCCTCTGTCTGAGGTCACACAGCCCCAGGAAAGGCAGGACTCAAACCCATGTCCTTCTAGTTGACCAGCACCATGACACAGTCCAACTGAAGTGATGCAGCCATAGTAGAATGAACTGGACACTCAGAGACCAAAAGGGTCCCCTCTACCGTCACCAAGCCTCGCCATGTAAGTGGGTGTGTCCTCCCTGGACCCTGCCATAATCCCTCCGTGTGGGGGTGGTCCTCATCCCATCCCCACCTCACCAGCTGGTGTGAAGAGCAGTACCCAAGTGTCTTTAAAAGAGATTCTCGTGTATTGCTGGAGGGAATGTAAAATGATGCAGCCTCTGTGGAAAACAGGATGGTGGTTTCTCAGCAAGTTCCACATAGAATTACCCTGTGACCCAGCAATTCCACTTCTAGGTATAGACCCCAAGGAATTGCAAGCAGAGATTCGAACAGATAAATACCCATGTTTGAACACACCCATGTTCAAAGCAGCATTATTCACAATAACCAAAAAATGGAAGCAACCCAAATGTCCATAAGCAAAATATGGTTTATCCATGCAATGGACTATCATTCAGCCTTAAAAAGGAATGAAATTCTGACACAGGCTACAACATGGATGAACCACGAAGACATTATGCTAAGCGAAAGAAGCCAGACACAAAAAGACAAATACTGTCCCTTTACCCCTGAGCCGGTGTCACGTGGACCACAGCAAGATGGAGCCCAGAACACCCAAGTGTGAGCCTGGGTCTGATCTGCCTTTGACTCCATCCACATTGGCATCCTCCTTGGGCGCAGGCGGGCTCAAGGCCTCTCCAGCACAGTGATATAGAAATAACAGGTGGTTGAAGAAATGTACACAATTGTAACAGATGCTGTGGGTACCTCTGCATATGCCTTTGGTATGCACCTTTCACATCTCCAGCTCTTTTCCCTAGCTACAGGGCAGGCTGTGAGGGCCAAGGAGTTATTACCCTCAGGGAGCAGCCCTCAACTAATGACTGATGGGACTGGTAGATAAATACCCCAGCTCCCTCACCCCTTGGGTAAATTCTATACTCATTCCCAGAGGACCTGTCAGGATTCAGTCTGTTTCCCATCTGCTTATTCACTCACCCTCTACTATTTTTTTCCTTTTCCCTGTCTCATTCCCTCCTTACTGATGTCTCTGGAGATCACCTCCCAAATAAAATCCTTGCACTCAGTGTCTGCTTCTGTGTGTGTGTCCTGGTTGTATGTTTTTTGCTGGTGAATGAGGTCAGGTTTATGCAAGTTTTGATACATAAAAACGTAAAAGTGAAAAAAAAATTCAACTCAAACTAGGACAAAACATAGCACAGAGAACACTTCAGACTTGGTCAGGTGAAATCTCGGAAACCAGATACTTTTGTTGCTGACATGTGAAACCTGGGCAGAGAACACATCTTCAACTGCCACGGAAAAAGAGGTAGGCATTTCTTTTCCTTCACTCTATCTGTCTCTCCCCTTTCTCTCTTCAACTTCATCTCTGCCCACTCCCTCTGGCACATACCACAGTAAAACATGCACTCATTCCCTGAATTACTTATAGTTCTGTGCTCTTTCAAGCCTCCATTCCATTCCATGGGTTATTTCCTTTGCTGGAATGACCTTTCCCCCATTGTCCAACCTGGAAAACTCTTATTCAGCCTTCAGAACTCAGTTCCATCATCCTTTGAGAAGGCCTTTCTTGACTCCTCCCATCACCTCTGTGCTTCTTCTCTTGGTGTTATAATTGAATTTGTTTCATATCTCTAACAGGACACCCCCCCGCCACACACACACACACAGTGAGTTCCTTAACTGAAGAGCCTTCTAGACTCTTAGCAACTGGGACCTACAATGCTTAGCACATATTAGAAACTCAATACTGAAATTTAGTATGGCTTATTCCCTTTTTGTCTTGCATGAGAATTTTGGAAAGTGTATATTATAAAGGTGATCTTTTTTTTTTTTTTTTTTTTTTTGTGACGCAGGCCTCTCTCACTGCTGTGGCCTCTCCCATTGCAGAGCACAGGCTTCGGACGCACAGGCTCAA
>NC_041234.1:23227926-23228865 GCF_002837175.3 Physeter macrocephalus | reverse complement strand
GCACAGGCTCAGCGGCCATGGCTCACGGGCCCAGCTGCTCCGCGGTATGTGGGATCTTCCCGGACCGGGGCACGAACCCGTGTCCCCTGCATCGGCAGGCAGATTCTCAACCACTGCGCCACCAGGGAAGCCCTAAAGGTGATCCTTTTAAAACCTAAGTTGAGAATAAAATATCTAGGATTAAACCTACCTAAGGAGGCAAAAGACCTGTACTCTGAAAACTATAAGAAATTGATGAAAGAAATCTAAGATGACACAAACAGATGGAAAGATATACTATGTTCTTGGATTGGAAGAATCAATATGGTCAAAATGACTATACTACCCAAGGCAATCTGCAGATTCAATGCAATCCCTATCAAATTACCAATGGCATTTTTCATAGAACAAGAACAAAAGATTTTAAAGTTTGTATGGAAACACAAAAGACCCTGAATAGCCAAAGCAATCCTGAAGAAAAATGGAGCTGGAGGAATCAGGCTCCCTGACTTCAGACTATACTACAAAGCTACAGTCATCAAAACAGTACGGTACAGGCACAAAACCAGAAATATAGATCAATGGAACAGGATTGAAAGCCCAGAAATAAACCCATGCACCTATGGTCAATTAATCTATGACAAAGGAGGCAAGACTATACAGTGGAGAAAAGACAGTCTCTTCAATAAGTGGTGCTGGGAAAACTGGACAGCTACATGTAAAAGAATGAAATTAGAACATTCTCTAACACATACACAAAAATAAACGCAAAATGGATTAAAGACCTAAATGTAAGACCAGACACTATAAAACTCTTAGAGGAAAACATGGGCAAAACAGTCTGTGACATAAATCGCAGCAATGTCTTTTTGGATCCACCTCTTAGAGTAATAAAAATAAAAACAAAAATAAACAAATGGGACCTAATTAAACTTAAAAGCTTTTGCACAGCAAAGGAAA
>NC_041234.1:23224743-23226253 GCF_002837175.3 Physeter macrocephalus | reverse complement strand
ATGTTCTTGGATTGGAAGAATCAATATTGTCAAAATGACTATACTACCCAAGGCAATCTGCAGATTCAATGCAATCCCTATCAAATTACCAATGGCATTTTTCATAGAACAAGAACAAAAGATTTTAAAGTTTGTATGGAAACACAAAAGACCCTGAATAGCCAAAGCAATCCTGAAGAAAAATGGAGCTGGAGGAATCAGGCTCCCTGACTTCAGACTATACTACAAAGCTACAGTCATCAAAACAGTACGGTACAGGCACAAAACCAGAAATATAGATCAATGGAACAGGATTGAAAGCCCAGAAATAAACCCATGCACCTATGGTCAATTAATCTATGACAAAGGAGGCAAGACTATACAGTGGAGAAAAGACAGTCTCTTCAATAAGTGGTGCTGGGAAAACTGGACAGCTACATGTAAAAGAATGAAATTAGAACATTCTCTAACACATACACAAAAATAAACGCAAAATGGATTAAAGACCTAAATGTAAGACCAGACACTATAAAACTCTTAGAGGAAAACATGGGCAAAACAGTCTGTGACATAAATCGCAGCAATGTCTTTTTGGATCCACCTCTTAGAGTAATAAAAATAAAAACAAAAATAAACAAATGGGACCTAATTAAACTTAAAAGCTTTTGCACAGCAAAGGAAACCATAATCAGAATGAAAATACAACCCATGGAATGAGAGAAAATATTTGCAAACAAAGCAACCAACAAGGGATTAATCTCTAAAATATACAAACAGCTCATGTAGCTCTATATTAAAAAAAAAAAAAAAAACCCAACCAAAAAGTGGGCAGAAGGACTTCCCTGGTGGCACAGTGGTTAGGAATCTGCCTGCCAATGCAGGGGACACGGGTTCAAGCCCTGGTCTGGGAAGATCCCACATGCCGCGGAGCAACTAAGCCCGTGCGCCACAACTACTGACCCTGCGCTCTAGAGCCTGAGAGCCACAACTACTGAGCCCACGTGCTGCAACTGCTGAAGCCCATGTGCCTAGAGCCCGTGCTCCGCAACAAGGGAAGGCACCACAATGAGAAGCCCACGCACCACAATGAAGACTAGCCCCCACTTGCCGCACCTAGGGAAAGCCCGCACGTAGGAACGATAATCCAACACAGCCAAAAATAAATAAATTAAATAAATAAAATTTTTTTAAAAGAAATTTAAAAAAGGGAAGAAGATCTAAATAAACATTTCTCCAAAGAAGACAGAGATGGCCACAAAGCACATGAAAAGATGCTCAACATCACTAATTATTAGAGAAATGCGAATCAAAACTACAATGAGGTATCACCTCACACTGGTCAGAATGGCCATCATCAAAAAGTCTACGAACAATAAATGCTGGAGAGGGATTGTCATACTGAGCGAAGTAAGTCAGACAGAGAAAGACAAATATCATACAATATCACTTATATGTGGAGTCTAAAAAAATTATACAAATAGGGCTTCCCTGGTGGCGCAGTGGTTGAGAGTCCGCCTGCCGATGCAGGGGA
>NC_041234.1:23202265-23224326 GCF_002837175.3 Physeter macrocephalus | reverse complement strand
ACAGTGAGAGGCCCGTGTACCGCAAAAAAAAAAAAAAAAAAAAAATTATACAAATGAACTTATTTACAAAACATAAATAGACTCACAGACTTTGAGAACAAACTTAACGGTTACCAAAGGGGAAAGGTGTGAGGGAGGGATAAATTAGGAGTTTGGGATTAACATATACACACTATTATATATAAAATAGATAATCAACAGGGACCTACTATATAGCACAGGGAACTCTACTCAGTATTATGTAATACGCTATAAGGGAAAAGAATCTGAAAAAGAATGGATGTATGTATAACTGAATCACTTTGCTGTACCCCTGAAACTAACACAACATTGTAAATAAACTATACTCCAATTAAAAAATTAAATTAAAAAATAATGAAATAAAACCTAAGTCGGATCATATCACTCCTCTACTCAAAGCCTTGCAGTGACTCCCTATTTTACTCAAAGTAAAAGCCAAGGTTTCGACACTGGTCTCCAAGACCACTGGGTACCAGAGGGTACAAGAATCTACCCCACCTCTCACATCTCTGCTCATATCTCCTATTCTCCCCCTCCCTCTACCCCAGCCACCCTAGCCTCCTTGGTGCTCCTGTAACGTCCCAGGCAATCCTGCCTCAGGACCTTTGCACTGGATGTTTCCTCTGGCTAGAACACTCTTTATCCAGATAATTGCCCGGCCTACTCCTTCACCTCCTTTGAGCCTTTGTTCCAATGTCACCTTCTTGATGAGACCTCCCTGACCACCCTATTCAATTCAGCCACCATCCCCATCTGATACTCCCAACCCTGCTTTTCTCCTCTCCTTTTACATTTTCCATAGAACTTCTCCCTTTTTTAAGAGATGCAATAATCTACTCACGTGTTATGTTCATTGTTTGTCTTGCCCCATTCCTAGAATGTAAACTCCATGAGAGGTGGATTTTTTGGGGGGTGGAGGGGGGGCCGCGCCTCACGGCATGTGGGATCGTAAGTTCCCCGACCAGGGATCGAACCCAGTCCCCCTGCAGTGGAAGCGCGGAGTCTTAACCACTGGACCGCCAGGGAAGTCCTGAGAGGTGGAATCTTTTGTCCATTTTGTTCACCAATACGTCCCCAGCACCTAGGCCAGCTCCTAGCACATGGCAGCCACTCACGAAGTATTTGTTGAATAAATGAACCTAGGTTATCAATCCCTCTTGGATTAGAAAAAGTAGGCCGGCCCTCCTGGAGGTAAAAGCATAAAAGCAGCCAGAGCCCCCAACTTGTCTGCCTCCCAGGGAAGCTCAGGGCAGGGGTCTCCCTCTTTCCTGGAGATTCTCCCAGAAATGCTCCTCCACGTCTCCTACAACAGCTTTCATTTGATGAGGAAGTTCTTCCCTCACAGGCACCCAGTTGCCCTGCACATCCTCAACTCTCTGAGCAGGGCTGAGACTCAGGGACAGGACGAGAGCCCAGGAGCAGGCCAGCGGAGGCCCCCATGGCCTGTGTTGGTGGCAGGGAAAGCTGGCCACCGTGGCCTGTCCTGAAATGTGCCCCCAAAGGCTCGGAGAGGCCTCGTCACCTCAGCACGCACCTCCCTTCGAGTTTTGGGGCCTAGCGGCCTAAACGTCCCAAGGAGGAGCCCAGGGGTGACAGAGGGTCCGTTCTGAGACGTTACAACACAATCCCTTGAAGCCATCTCTCAAGTCTTAAAGAAAAATCCACAGGTTCTCCACAGTGAGCACTTACAGGAATGTCTCCCCTGTTCGAAGGAAAAAGACAGGATACTCATAATGATTCCTTCCTTCACTGGGCCAAGTTCTGGGAGACCAGGCAGGCCCTGCATGTAATTAGATAGCCCAAGAGGCAGGCGTGATTCACCCGTCCACCACTTACAAGCATATCAAAATTTCAGGTTTTGCAACTGAGGCTCAAAATGAAACCGTTTGGGTTTGGCAGACCTGCTACAGTGTGCTGGCTTCAGCCTCAAACTGGTGATTTAGTAAACAACTGTGTGGTGGTAGTGGGGGGACCCCAGCTCCCCACCAACAGGCAAGACTCACCAGCCTGGCACAGAGGGCCGCGGCAGCATTTTGATAAGAACAGGAACGAAAGCAGGGAGAGGTTTCCCACTTGAGAGGACTCCAGGGTTGGCGGGGATGATGGCGCGGGTCTTGAAGGCACGGCAACAGGTCAAAGGGCCCCCTCAGGCCGAACCTGTGGAAAGTGCTTTGATCTCCTAATCACATCTATTTATCCTGGGTCCAGCCTGAGACAGAACTGCTCAGAAGGACCAGCCTCTGAGGGCAAGCCAGGCTCCTGAGGATCTCTCTGAGCTCTTGCTTCTCTGGAGGTACTTGGGGTTCTGTGGATACTGCTTGGGCAACCAAGAAGGCAGTCCTGGGACCCCTGAGCCCCAGATGGACCTGGTTTACTAGGGTCCAGAGAACTGCCAAGGGGGAGAAGGGGGCAGAAGCCACTGGGCCGTGACCTCTGTGGCAGCCGGATACAGAGGCGAGAGCAGTAACGTCCATGGGATTCACTTGTCCTCAAATACCTCCAAGTGTGCGACGTGGGGAGGAGGGCCGGAGGGTGGGAGAAGCCAAGTTCGAAGTGGCCTTTCATTGGACTCCCTGACATCTAATAACAACAGTGATCATAGCACTTACTTCACGCCTGGCACTTCTCTTCAGACTTGCCCTTTACTAACCCACGGCCATTCTACTGTAATTCCTATTTTACAGATGAGGAAACTGAGGCACAGAGATGTTAAGTAACTCACAAAAGGTTACCTGATTTGCAAATGGTGCAACAGGAGACTTCGACCCAGGCCATCTGGCTCCACCATCCGCATGCCTCACTACTGAGCCCACCGTCTCCTCACCCTGTTTTATCCCCTCCTGCCTCCTGACCCTGACGTGGTAGCACGCGGACAGAATCAGGACCTCAGGGGCCCTGATCTGACTCTAACACCCAGGCTCATCATTTTCAACCTCCCTGGGTCCTGTTCCTCACCCAATTTGTCAAATGAAGCGTGGGAGATGCCAGGAATGTGAACACGTTAAAAAAACAACAACAACAAACAAACAAAAACCCACACCACCACCACCAAACGTCTATTGTTCTTTTCTTTCCTCTTCTCAACTCCTCTAGGGCTTCCTGCGAGATCAAAGTTATGAGAGGTGTGCGGTGAAAAGAGTTTGGGGGGCAGAGCTGACTGGCAAGAGGGGGTTGGGGTCTTTTCCTGACTGGAAAAGGCTTTGCACCTAGTCTCCTTTTAGGGCCTACCAGCAGAGCCATTTGGCTTTAACTCCGGGAGGTGCCATTCACATAGGATACACACTGATGGTGACCCTTGGAGTCGTTCAACATGCCTACCAGGCTGAGTGGGAGAAGCTTCTTGAAGAAAGGGCACATTTGCCTGGGGAACAGCCCAGCCCTGACCACAACCCCTGGGCGTGCGGAGCAGGGACTTAAAGGCCTGAGGCCTTGGAGGCCGGGGGTTAGATGAAGGGCAGAGGCCAAGAGAGGGGTCTGGGAAGGCCAGGTAGGCAAAGCGGGCCTGGGACGGGGGGCGGGGAGCAGTCATGAGGGAAAAGCTCAGGGACGCCCGCACCCACACCCCCGCTGGGCTGTGGGAGGGAGACCCTGACCACATCAGGGGTGTGTGGCGAGGAAATGAGGCCTCCTCAGGAACGAGCTGCAAATGAGAACCGTATGGAGTTTCGGGATCCCCGCAGGAACACAGGGAAAGGATACAGTTGCATCCATGGGAAAGTTATTATCATCTCCGCTGAAGTTAAACATTCAGGAGGCTCTGTTTTCCATCTCCTCCGCCTGGGAGCCTGTGAAGGGGGAGGTGGACGGGAGGGCGGCGGGGGAGGGGGGCCTGTCGGGAGGGCCTGGTGGGTCACGTTTTCCGAGGGGAGTCAGGGACAGGGAGGCGCTGTTAGAGGCGTCCCGGAGGAGGCCTGCGTCCGTTCGCTCTTTCTCCAGTGCTCGGGAAGCCGGTTTGCCAAGGGCAGGCTCTCTCTGGGAGCTGTCAGAGGCTGCTTCACCTCTGCAAGTCCCTGGGCAGATGGAGGGGAGGAGGAGGGAGAGGCCTTGGGCCCTGAAGAGACAAACAGGCCGTGTAGAACTCGGGCCGAGCTGCGGGAAGGCGAGGGCTTCAGGCTTCTGGACGGTTTTCTACCCCTTCAAAATGTCCTAGGAACGGAAGTGCCGGGCAGAGAGGTCCAAGAAGGGAGGAGGATCAGCCTCCAGGTGCTGAGCCTCCACCCGCATCCACTAATGACCTTTGGGTCAATCAAGCTGCCTCAGAGAATGGTCTCCCTGCTATGGCTGCCCTCAGAGGGCACGGAGAAGCTGGGCTTTCAGGCTCCAAGGGAACAAGTGTGCTGAGCGCAGGGCGCAGCGACCTCCAAGCCTGAGGAGCCCGGACACCCATCTCAGAGGTGCCTCCCTCCCCCGCCCCTGCCTGCTACCTGCCTCACAGCTCCTCCCTACCCCCTAACCCATAGCCCTATTGAGATTTTCTGGGCTTTTCTCTCAAGGATAATAACGGGGAAAGACAGGAGATTTTTAAACGGTTCCTTTCACACACACACACACACACACACACACACACACACACACACCACACTTTCCTGGACAGAAGGATGCCTGTCTGGGTGCCAGCGAGGTGTTGTGGGATCTGCAAAGGCCATCCCAACATTGCCCAGCCTCGGAGGACCTCCCAGGCACTGTCCCAGAGACGAACAGGAAGGGGACCCCAGTCCTGCCTGCACAGATGAGAAGTGTGGTGGAGCAGGTGTGGGCTCTGGAGCCTGCAAGACCCAGGCCTTGGCCCCAGTTCTGCCACTAGTCAAGCCACATAACCTCTCAGACCAGTCTTCTCAACTGTTAAAGTGAGGAAAGTAACACTAGTCGCCAGAATGGTTTAAGGATTAGCTGACAAAACACATCTAGCCCATGGAAGACACACGCCAAATGAAGATTCCTTTTCCGGCCACATCCCTGACGCTGGAGACACAGGCCTTGAGGACTGGAACTGAAATGAGTTAGCAATCAAATTTAAATACTAACAACAGAAATCTAACTACAGAGGCTTACACAAACTTGAAGTTTATCCTCTCTCATAAAAAAGAGTCCAGCAGTAGGCAGTCTAGGGCTGGGTATGGCAGTTCTACAGTCATCAGGGTCCCAAGCTCCTTCTATATTTTTGCTTTCCTTTCCTGAGCATGGGGCTTCCACCCTCAACGTCACAAGATAGCTGCTGGAGCTCCAGCCATCATCATCACAGGAAGGAGAGGTTTAGGGAGAAGGAGAAGAGCAAGGGGCAAAGGGGACTCTTCCCAGTTAAAAGAGCCCCTTTGAAGACTTGCCCTTATTATTATGAGCCACCTCTAAGCTTCAAGCAAAGCTGGGGATGTAGTCTTTTACCTGCACACAATGCTGCCCCTAATAAAATCCAAGGAAGACGAGGAGAAGGCAGAGTTGATATTCACGAGTATGGCAGCTGGACATGCTCTGGGATCCTGGGACCCCAGAATTCCCCTCCAGACAGCCCTAAGTTCACTACCAGGGACTGCCCAGGCCTCCTCCCCTTGTCTGTCCTCCCAAGGGCACACACTGCCATCTGTTCACACGCCCCTTAGGTGGCCCAGGGGTGACTGTTCGCAGGGGGATTTGGGGGAGGGCAGAAAGCGGACAGCACTGGACCAGGTGGGTCGGAGGGTGAGCATTTAGGTGCACCAGGCCCCTCCCAGTGTGGAACGGGAACGGGCAGAGGGGGCCCAGGAGCCAGCTGTGCTCTAGTGCAGAACGCTGCGGAATCCAAGAATTCGAAATTCACACCTGGCTTTTCACATCACTGTGAAGTTACATTTGTCAACATACTTCGGGAAGGTTGATTTTAGTTTTGAAATATTTAGAGGTACAGAATGGGGGCTTCTGTGTGTACTCCTGTCCTGGCCCCCAACAAAGTTAGGGGTGGGCGTGTCCACAATGATCACCCATTTGTAGGTCTGGCCTCTGTATCTTGGGGGAGGGAATAATCAGAGCAGGGAACAGACCTGGATGGAGTGAGTCGGCAGCAAGGCCCGGGATGTAGACCCGAGAGGTACCTCCTGTCTGCTGTGGGAGCCCTGGATGCTCCTCACAGTATCGTGAAGCAGGGCTGCGGCTCTGAGGTCTGGCTGCGTGTTGTTTAATGACCACCCCAGTCCCTGCAAGGGACATTGAGTGAGCATCTTCTGGGGCTGATGAACCAGGCTGTGCGAATGCAGGCGGCAGCCGAGGCGCAGGTACAGCTAGTGGTGGAGAAGATGGAGTGACCCACCAATGTCTACTCTCAAGCCCATGGAGAACTACACGTAGAAGAGGCTGTGTGTGAGCTTAATGCTGATGGACCAGACAGATGCCACCACAGCCAGGACAGCCCTGTGAAAAGGCAGCAGATGGAAAGACCCCGACCCCATCTCCAGAGGAACCCGCATTCTCCAGTCATAGGGAAATCAAGAGCCTTGGGAATGGTCTCAGAGCTACCCCTTTCCCTGCGGAGGCTGCTGGAAATAGCAATTTCGGCCCATCTTCCTATGCAGTGACAGACACAGAGCACAGCACGGTGGCTGTGAGGGGGACCTGACCTGCCCCTCATTCTCGCCCCCAGCCTGCAACCCAGTCCCTGCTCCCCGGGCTTTCCAGGTGCGATTCCCCAGCCTCCCCGCAACCTCCCTTCTTCCCCTTCCCCGGAGCCGTCTCACTACTACGCTTGAGCTTCTGGAGAAATCATTAAAGCTGAGGCCAGCCACACATACCAGTCAACCACGCTCCTAAAACTCAATGACAAATTTGATGCGTAGGCACCGTCCCGGCACTCTCTGGGGTGAGGGATGGCGGAGTCCCTAGTTTTCATGCGTCACCCAGAAAAAAACCCCAATGATGTCTGGTTTCTTACGAGTAAATGCTTTTTAGTATATGTGGGTCCGGCTATCTTTTTCAGTACGACATCTCGTTTTGCTAACTTTCAAAAGTGTATTATAAAACCTTCCACGGCTTGGAAGAAGTAAGTTTTGGAAAGAAAACGGGAGAAGGCGGGGGGTGGGAGAGAGAGAGGGGGAGAGAAATCTCACTTCCTGAGAGAGGCTTCGTCAACACCCCAAACAAAATCTAGACCCTCGGTTATACTCTCTTAGCATCCGCATCCGGCGTATTTCCTCCAGAGCATTTATCTCAATTTGTAATTATGTATTTACTTATAAGGTAATTTGTTTTCTGGCTGAAGTTAGGAACGGTGCCTAACGGCTTAGGCACTCAATAAATATGTGTAAAATGAATTTATGAATTCTTCAAGGGAATGGTTCCAAAAACAAAGTTTTAAGAATTTGCAGGAGAGTGAGACCAGCTGCCGTGTACTCTCAAACCAATGCCAGTTATAGGTTGGGATTCTGCCCCAAAACAGAAGATCTGAGAGGAGGCTGATACTGCCCTGAGCCCCAAATATGCACCCGAACGCCTCCTGCCCCTCGACCCAGCTGTCCCAGTTATCATAAACGGTGGAACGAATTTTCCCAAGACTTAGTAACCTAAAAAAATACAATAATTATGCTTACAGATTCTGCAGGTCAGGAATTCAGACAGCGGGGACAGCTTGTCTCTGCTCTGTGTTGTCTGGGCCCTCCTCGGGAAGACTCAGAGGCTGGGGGCTGGGGGATAATGTTGGTCATCGGCCGGGGGCCTCGATTCCTCTCCCCATGAGCCTCACCATGTAGCCTCTCGCATGGGCTGGTTTGGATTTGCACACAGCTCGGCAGCTGGGTTCTAAGGGAGAGCATCCCAGGTGGAAGCTGTATCGCCTTTTATGACCCAGCCTCAGAAGACAATTAGCATCATGTCTGACTCATTCTGTTCATGCAGGTAATTACAAAGTCCCACCCAGGATGGAGGAAGGGGGACTCAGACTCCACCTGTTGATGGGAGGGTGTCATGGTTCTAGAAAAGCAAGTAGGACCAGAAATATTGTTGTGGCCATTTTGGGGCAATAAAATCTGCCACGAGCCTGACACCAATGTGCCAGTCCCAAGCCTCGTGCCCTCAGATTCCCCATTCCCCGCTCCCGCCCCACTTCCTCTGCTCAGCTTTGCCTGAATGGAAAGCCCTGGAAGGAGACTGGAGGACAGGAGGAAGGGAGAAGCCAGGGAATTTCTCCTCCTTGCTCTCTGCCTCAGTAGCTGGAGCACCTCTGTGGCTGCAGATCCCAGGGGACAGAACCATCGCAGCTCCGGCTCCTGCCTGCTGAGCCCACTTCCGGACTCCACTGATCCAGCTCTTCCCTACCCCCCTCCAGCTTCAGGGGCAACAGACGCTTCCTGCACTTGCCTATCTCAGCGTTTTCCATCACATGTGTAAACAATTTTATGCATTAAGTTCCATCTACTCCAAACACCTAGAGTAGTTCCTGTATCCTTGATTGGACTTTGACCGATATAACTAGCAAGGGCCAGCAAGTGCTTGCAGAAAAGCAGACAAGGTCACGGAGTGCATGTCAGAAACCCTAGAATCGAGTCTCAGCCCCATCGTCACTCAATTTGATTCACTCTGAAAAGTTTGTCTTTCTCCTGGATTCTAAAACAGCAAAATTAAACGAGCCTTTGGGATCCCTATGTTCATAGCCAGAATTTCCAATTTCCTTTTCAGACATTTAAAGTAGTTGTCTGACTTTGATAGCTCTTCACTTTCTTGAGTGTACTTTGGACCAACAGGACCCTCATTCACAGGGCCAGGAACCACAGAGCCAAAAATGTTGGCCAGATAATGCGTGTGGTAGCTCACCTCCAAGATGGCCTCCACTGAGCCCCACCTCCTGTTATTCAGGCCCTTGTATATTCCTCCCCTGATCAATAGGATATTGTGGGAATGACAGAGAGTGACTTCTGAGGCTAGATTATCAAAGACATTGTGGCTTGTGCCCTGCTCTCTCTTGGATCAACCTATCTGGGGTAAGCCAGCTGCCATGTTATAAGGACACTCTATGGAGAGCCCTATGGAGACGTCCATATGGTGAGGAACTGAGGCCTTCTGCCAGCAGCCAGTGAGGAACTGAGGCCTATTGCCAATATCCATATAAGTGAGCCATCTTGGAAGTGGATCCTTCAGCCCCAGTCTAAGCCTTCGGATGACTGCAGCCCCAGCCAACATCTTAACTACAACCTCATGAGAAGCCATGAGCCAGAACCACGGAGCTAAGCTGCTCCTAAATTCCTGACCCGGAGAAACAGTGAGGTAATAAAGGTTTGTTGTTGTTTTAAGCCACTAAGTTTTGGCGTAATTCGATGTGCAGCAATAGATAACTAATACAGCCCAGTAACATTATACTCTGAGAGCAGCTCTGCGGATAGAAACTCTGCTGTTGACCCCTGGGAGGTGGGCATCCCCACATCCAAAAGTGTATTGCAGGTAGATAGGACCAAAACCTTAGAACCCTATGAAACCACTAGAAGAAAACACAAACTAATTTTTTACATGATTGGGGTAAAGAAAAAACTTCCTAGGCAAGCCATGAAGTCTAGAAGTCATGGAAAAGACGGACAGATTTGACAATGTAGAAGTAAAACCTTGTGTATGAAAAAAGACATCATGAACAATGTCTAAGATAAATGACAGACTGGGAGAAAATATGTGGAGGAGAAGGTGAAAGCAAACACCACAATGCCACATGGAAGGGGTATGAAGAGCAGATTTTATTGGGAAATTTTTCAAGTAAATGCTCAGCAAGATGAGGTACATGGACCCTGTGCTCTCATCAGTCCACGGAAAGGAGCTGGGACTCTGGATGTAGGATGCACGGTGGGCTATGATCCAGGAAGGGACCCTGCCCCTCCCCACTCTGGATGCTACCTTTCAATTGTGTAAGATTGGAGAGGCTTTACGTACAGGGAACAGTCAAGACTTGGAGGTATGTGTGCTGGAGGAAGGGGAGCCCTCAGCCCAATGCAAAGTTGGGTTCAGTCACAGCCACTCCCACTAGGGGGAAGGTGGGAGTCCTCAGCCTGAGCAGGCAACAAGAGAAGGGTTCCAGGAGTCATCATTGGACCATTCTGCTTGTCACTCCACAAAATGTCTAATGTTTGCAACATACATAACAGGCAAAGTGTTACCATCTCTGATAAGCAAAGAGTTTCTACAAATTAGAAAAAAAATAGTCCAATAAAATATAAGCAAAATAGGACTTCCCTGGTGGCACAGTGGTTAAGAATCTGCCTGCCAATGCAGGGGACACAGGTTCGAGCCCTGGTCCGGGAAGATCCCACATGCCGCGGAGCAACTAAGCCCGTACGCCACAACTACTGAGCCTGTGCTCTAGAGCCTGCGAGCCACAACTACTGAGCCTGCGTGCCACAACTACAGAAGCCCGCAGGCCCAAACTACGGAAGCCCGCGTGCCTAGAGCCTGTGCTCCACAACAAGAGAAGCCACTGCAATGAGAAGCCCACGCACCTCAACGAAGAGTAGCTCCCGCTCGCTGCAAATACAGAAAGCCTGCGCGCAGCAACAAAGACCCAAGGCAGCCAAAAATAAATTTAAAAAATTAATTAATTTTTTAAAAAAGCAAAATATAGGAACACAAATCACAGATGAAGTATACAAGACCCCAAAACATATGAAAAGATGCTCAATGTCACCCAATGATAAGAGTAGTGCAAAATTAGGGACTTCCCTGGTGGTCCAGTGGTTAAGAATCCGCCTTCCAATGCAGGGGACGTGGGTTCGAGCCCTGGTCAGGGAACTAAGATCCCACAGGCCGCGGGGCAACTAAGCCCGCATGCCACAAGCTACAGAGCCCACATGTGCTCTGGAGCTTACACGCCACAACTACAGAGCCCACGCACTCTGGAGCCCGTGCACCACGACTCGAGCGAAGCCTGTGCACCGCGACAAAAGATCCCACATGCCGCAACTAAGACCTGACGCAGCCAAAAATGAAATTAAATAAATAAAACTTTTAAAAAGGAGTAATGCAAAATAAAAACCAAAATGAAATACCATTTTTAACCTGTTCCACTGGCAGAAAAATTGAAACAATTGACAATAGCTCATGTTGGTGGGAGGGTAAATTGGTTCAGCATCTTGGGGTAAAGCAACTTGGCAATATCTTTCACAACTGTTAGTGTGTAACTCCTCCTTGCTCAATATCCCCTACAGAAATAAATCTTAAGGAAACACGAAAACTCAAGGAGACATGAACTAGTTCATTCCAAAAATATTTATTGCATGCTGTTCCAGGTACTGAGGGCTATTCCAGGTGTTGGCACCTTTCCAGGTGTTGGCACCTTTCCAGGTGCTAGGAGATGTAGCAGTGAAAAAACAAGTCCCTGGTCACAGCCTAATGGAGGACACAAAAACCTGCGGACAAATGAGGTACCATTACATTCACCAGGGATGCTACAAGTAAAAAGACTGACAATGTTGAGTGCTGGTAAGAATATGGAGCAACCAGAACTCTCATACTTTGCTGGCGGGCATGTAAAACAATGTGTCAGTTTCCTATAAAGCGAAATATACACTTATCATATAACCCTGTATTAGCACTCAGATATTTACCCGGAAGAAAGGAAAACGTATGACCACAAATCCTTGTAGATGAACATTCATAGCACTTTTATTCATAATAGCCCCAAGTATAACTGACCCAAATGTCCATCAGCAGAAGCATAGACAGATTGTGATATATCCATACAATGATAGACTACGCAGCAATAAAAAGGAATTAACTATAGGTACACACGACATGGATGAACCTCAAAAATATGCTGAACAAAATATTACGCAGTCACATGAGTGCATCCTATATGATTCTACTTATATGAAACACCAGAAAAAACAAAAACTGATCTCTAATGGCAAGGCAAATCAGTGCTTGCCTGGGGCTGGGGGTGGGAGGAGGGGATTGACTGCAAAGGGGGCACAAGGAAAATCTAGGGTGATGAAAATGTTCTAGACTTTGATTATGGTGGTGGTTACATGGGTGGTGGTCACATGGGTTACGTTTGTCAAATCTCATCAATCTGTACACTTAAAATGGGTCTAATTTATCATATGTAAAAACATCCATCACTAAAGTTGATTAAAAGAAAATGTGTGGGTGGATTCTTGCTGTCTATGGCACAATCCCACCCACAAAACCTTCTGGAGGCAAGAGCATGGCTTCTATCTCATGGCCTCCAAATAAGGCACCAAGGGCCATGCTAGAATGTGTGAGAGACACTGAACCCCACAGTCACACAGAGGAGGACACAAGGGGACACCTGGCAGGAAGTGCTCTCTCTCTCAGGAAGTGCAAGATAGTGTTTTGATCAGAGGCAGCAGATGTGAACTGAAATAGTACTGCTCTAAGATGTTAGGGACTCATTGCCCTAAAGCTGAATCCAAGATTTAAAAACTATACCTAATTTTGTGTCACCCTATGGTTTATGTGTCTAACCAAAGTTGCTCTCGTCCTTGGTACCTATTGCCACATCATGCACCCAAACCTAGTGGCGTTAGTACAACAACTCGTTACTCTCTCACACAGTTCTGTGAGTTGACTGGGCTCAGCTGGGGGGCTTGCTCAGCTGGGGGGTTTTTACTCTGGGTGTCTTGTGCAGCTGCAGGCAGGTGTTGGCTGGGGCTGGAGTCTTGAAGGCTTAACCCAGCCGGACATCCAAAATGGCACACACACAGGGCTGGCAGTTAATACTGGCTGCTAGCTGGGAACTTAACTGGGGCTTCAATTGGAATGCCTTAAGTGTGGCCTGTCCATTGTAGTTTGGGCTTCTCACAGCATGGTGGCTAGCTTCCAAGAGGGAGTGTCCCAAAAGTGAGCATTCTAGTAGGCTCAGGAAGCTTCAAGTCTTTCTGTGATCCTGTCCTGAAAAAACCACACAGCATCACTTCCACCTCATTCTCTCAGTCAAAGCAGGCATAGGACCCACCTGGGTTCAAAGTGGGTAGAGACACAGACCTCTCTACTTGATGGGAGAGTGACAGGTCACACTGCAGAAAAACATGTGGGATATTGTGGCAGCCATCTTTTAAAAATGCAACCCACCCAAAATATATAGTGAAACCTCATTTTTCTTGGCTCTTCATTGTAGTTTTAAGTTGGGCTCCAACAACTCTGACTAAAGGCAAAGGTTTGAGAAAGGCAGGATTACACTGATGGTCAGCCCAGTGGTATGGAGGTCTTATTATTTACATACTAGCAGTATTAAGTATTACAGAAGTTAGTGCCTCCAAGTAACTGTTTGCTTTTCCTCTACAGCACTTAGAGGGCTTAGTAGTGTCTCTGTTACTCCAGGATTCCCGTCTGCTGTTAGCCCTCACCCTTCCCTCGGGATCAGCCTAATCCAGAAGATATTTCTCTGGGCCACACCTGACTCTACAATCATATCTCCCAGCATTTCAGTCTCTGTACACTTCCCTACAGGCATTTAGAGTATTTCGTAGAGCTGGGCTGCAATGCCCCATTACACCAACAGGTGGCAACCTAACATCTGACCCAGGCTTGTATTTTAGGGAAAGGGGACGTGGGATACGGTTGGGGAGAAAGAAAGGCAGCAAAGGAAGTATCGAATGTTCCTGTGCTGCAGTCTGCAATTTTCGAGTTTAAAATGTTAATTGTTCTAAAATACCCTTTTCATCAAGCTTTGAAGTTTGATAACACCGGTTGTCTCCTGAACAAAGGACATCTATGACAGCTGTACTGAATGTTCCAGAGGGAGCCTCAATAATCCAAGGTTTCATCCAATATCCCGACTCGTTTTAGAGCCAGTCAGCAATCCATAATGGATAAGCCACTCTGCCAAGGGCACTCTATTAGACTCTTAAAGTGGGCCATGACAAGGAAGAAATCCAGTCTCTAGTTTCAAGGTGCCTGCATGGTAACTTTCAAGACGCCTCCAAGACAGTGTCTAATCAACTTAAACCTGGCAACTGAGGGCTCAGGTGTGGGCCAGTGGGAGCCCATGATTGCCTTAGCAGGTGGGAAGGGGAGAGGGGCCAACGTGGGGAGGGACAGAGTGGGAGGGCCAAAAGGAAACCGGGTGTTGATGTGCACAGGATACAGTTGGGCAAAACGTCACAGGGAAATGGGGAGAAAAAAAAAAAACAGTGTAAAGCGTGTTGCAGGAAAAGACAGACTTGATTTGAATGGAGGGTACAGACCCTAATTTCAAATTATAAGATGTTCGTGCCAATAGGAACCCCAGAGACCATCCAGCCCCAAGCTCATTAGCTAGGAGGGCCACTGTCGGTTAGCGGCACGCCTGGACTGGAATGTGGCACCCTGACTTCCACATGAGGTCTCTCTCCAAGTGTTGAGCGAGGATGATGTAACACAGGCAGAGAAACAGTTATCAGTCAGAATTTCCAAGAGGCAGTAACCTCTCCTCTTTTTCACCGAGTCCAGCTCAGTTTGGCAAATCCCTGAGTGACCTCGGGGAGGCTGCTTCTCCTCTGAGCCTCATTTCCTTCTCTTATCAAACGCTTACTGTACGCTTTGTGCTATTCCTGATGCTTTATATGTTAATTCATTTTGTCACCGCTACAATCGTCTGAGGTAGGTATGATGATTACTATCCCCATGTGACAGATGAGGAAACTGAGGCAGAGGTTAGTAAACTTGCCCAAGGTCACACAGCTAGGAAGTGGCGGAGAACTGGTTCAAACTGGGGCTGTCTGGCTTCAAATGTGTGTGCTCAACCACTAGGTAATCCTGCCTTTCAGCTGGCAGGGCTGGACTAGATGCCCTCCAAGGTCCCTTCCAGGGCTGACTTGGTAAGCTTCTACCCACTTGCTTCCTCTAGGACTGGTCCAGGAGAACCCAGGAGAGTTCCGGGAAAAAATCCTCCCCGAATGGCCGTGTACCCTTCTTCTCTGGGGCCCATTTTACAACTCTAGACATCATGGAAAAGGCCAGTGGGGACGATCAGAGTCCTGAGATGAGAGACAAACGTGGAGGGCAATGGAAGAACTTGCCTTTTTCAACCCGTTCATCTTTGTTGTTGTTTCTCTCAGTGGCTGTTCTTACGCACAGAGGGTCCACTTTTCCAAATGTGATTTTTAAACTGCAGCAGAGAGAAAGCCAAATAAACACAGAATGGTCGGCCAAGGGCCCGTACTTTCTATTCCCTGGTTACAAAGTAAAATTAGCTAGCTGGTGGCCAGGGCTGGGAGATTTATTTTGGTCTGAAGTCAACCCACAGATTAACAATATTGGCAAGAACTATACAGGAGGGGAAAATATTTTGGACAAGGCTGCATATGTTTGCAGATACATCATCCGCCTCTGCGCAGCAGCCAAGGTTAAAGAGAATGGGAGTCAGGAGCAGGCTGCGCTGTGTCCTTTCTGTGAACAGTCGGTTTTCTCCTGCACGATGCCAGCTCACGCCCTCTGAGAGCAGTTGCATGGTACATCGCAGGAGACGGGGAAGGTGTCCGGGAAAGCACACTCCCCATCTTTGAGAAGATGCGCTTGCTCATCTTTTATTCCTCCTTTCCTTCCAAGACCTACATTCCATTCTGAGGGTAATTCTCAGGCAAGAGCAATTTCCGGATTCTCAAGGACTAACCGAGGGTAGGGTCAGAAGAAATTATCCAAAATTGGAAATAGGCGAAAGAGATTATTGGGTGTTCTTGCTGCACCGTGCGGGGCTGGCACCTTTGATTGATTTCCTATTGACTGGGCTATTTTACAATCCCACAGCTGCAGAGGCCGGTTAACTTTCAGATTTTTGTCTGGTAGCGATGCAAATAATTTCTAACCTAGCTATCTCACCCTAAAATTCTTCTATTAAACTGCCTATAAATACCTAGCCCCTCACATTCTCACTGTAACCGGTTTTAACATCTTAGAGGGTCCCCCCCGTTAATGAATGAGCTAAATCAAATCTTTGACATGCGGTCATTTTATAGTTGCACAAGAGTCAAGCGTTTCCACCTGTGTAAAATTCCACTCTAACACAGGAATTCCACTTTAACACGACATTTTTTTTCTGGCCATTTTTGTCATCTCACCTCAAGGCCCAGGTTCAAGACCCCATACTCCCCAGGGTGGACTCCACACAGCACTTCAACAGCCGGCAGCCAACCTGACCCCTTTCGCGGCGATGGGGCCACAGGTAAGACCCTGGCCCTTGGCCTCACTCATCTCCACCCTGCCCTGGAGTATGCTGGTCCTTCAGGGAAGAGCCATGGCTAGGGAAAGGGATCCGGGACCCCCCCACCCCTAGGAGTCACAAGGCCTCTTTTAGAGAGCTCATGATCTTGAGCGAAAGAAGGCATCAGTCCTCTGACTCTGCAGAAGTGATCTCATTCTCAAAATGGGAATAGTCACTTCTACATTGCAGATTTCACAGGGAGTTTCTAAAGTGCTTCTCAAAGTTTAACGTGCATATGACTCACCTGGGGGAATCTTAATATAGAAATTCTGATTCGACAGGTCTGGGGAGCACCTGAGGGCGTCCTAACAGCCCCTCAGGTGAGGCTGCTGCCGGTCCGCGGGCCTTTTGAGTAGCAAGGTTCTGGGGCTGTTGGGAGAGCCTGCCCTTTGAAAATCCCAGGGCACAGCAAACACACCTTTTACTAAAGAGGAAACTGAGGCGCACACCAGTTACATAACAGCGCTGGCTTTTGGAGCCGGGTTTGCCGAGCTCTAACCACATTACCACACAGCTTCCTTCCTCCACCACGGCCTCGCAGGGCCGGGCTCCTCGGCCACATCTGCGCGGGCGTTCGAAAGGGACAAGGGAGAACTCTCCTTCTTACCACGTGGCCCCCATTGCCCTCGCATTCCCTGGATAATTCCTCCACCCTCTCCCCCTGCAGCTGTCAGAGGGAGGGAGGGCGCGACTTCTGATTAACTCCACAGCAGACAAATGTTCCTTGAGAACCTGTGGTTGGCAGAGATTGGTTCTTCACCCTGGAGAGGAATATGGAGAAATTCAAAGAACAAAAACAGATCTCTGCCTTCAAGGAGGTTAGAATCTAGTGGAGAAGCTATCATTGCAGTAGTAGATACACTACTGCAATACAAATTCAGATTGTCCCTGCCAGCCCTTTTGTCTGGGGAGCCCCTCCCTCCTCTGGGTAGGGCCCCTGTTTATCAGCAGACCTTTTCGTCTGCAAAGATAATCCTTCTGAGTTTTTTTTAATGGGACTGGGTGGGGAGGACAAGGCAGGTGGCAGACGGGGGCAGGGGGAGGGAGGTTGTGAGTGGCAATTAGAGTCTATTCGGTTGACGGTGTGTGCTCCCAGGGACCCAGGGACTGGGTGCTCCTTTGGCAAATGTAAATATCAAACCAATAAATGCTAATGTAGCATGAAAAAGTGCTGATCTGGGAGAAAGTTCCAATCATTTAGAGAGCTTGTCGCAGAAAGCATTTAGGTGTTCCGGCTGCAAGGGAGCTGGGGAGGGAATCAAGGGGATGGAATTCAGAGCTCCCTTCTGGGTGGTAGTACTACCCTGGCCACCCATTCCAGGAAAAGGGAACCAGCAAAGAGGGTCATGGCAAGGTGCTGGGGAGCGGGGGACAGTAAATAAGACAAAGCCAGGAAAGGGGGGTCAAGTTCCTGAACATCTGGCAGGAGAAGAGGGAGATAGCAAAGAGCCCTGTTATCAAGATCTCTGTGAACTTGACACCTGCCTCGATGGGTCTTTGCCCAAGGTCACTGTCATCCTGATGGGTTTCCTGAATGTGGCCCCAGCCACATCAGCCTGCCTTCAGGGACCGCTTTCTGATTGATGGCTCTGATCTCTCTGTCCCTCACCCCCTAGTCCCACCCCACCATACACCCACACTTCTAACACACCTGTCAAGGCCCCCCCCGCCCCCGCCGCCCCGCCCAAAGTCTGCCACACCTACCCACCTCACAGAGGCCCTGGAGGAGCTCTGCAAATCCTTATGAACCTGATCCAATACAAATGGCCATTAAGGGACCCGGGAGATGAGAAAGCAGGGAAGTATGTTGGAGAGAAGACTCGGCTGGGTTCCAGGCCTGGCTATGCCACCTCTTTGATCTTAGAAAAGATATCACACCTCTCTGGGCCTGGAAGCCTCAGGTGCTTCATCTGTAGAATGGGACTAACAACTCCCACCTGGACAATTAAATGAGACAGTGATAATATGTGCAAGGGCTTGGTAGCCTACACATCCAGCTGGTCGCGGGGCAGGCTGCCTGGGAGACGAGCAGCAGTGGGGGCCTCCACAGCCAGACCCCCCCATGTGAATGACATCACACTCTGCCGGGCCCCAGGCTTGCTGGGTTCTCTTTCTGGTCCCAGGACACCGAGTAAACACCTGAAGCCTCCTTACGGCCCTGCTGCCTCTGAACATCAGAGAGAAAGAGTGTTCAGAGGCAAAACCACCCATCCACCGTCCCTGCCTCCTGCTCTCTAACCCAATCTGGCTATCTGATCCGGTCAAGTTTATATCTAAATATCTCTGGAACCTGCCTCTTCCCTTTCCTTACATCCCTTTCCCAGAGCTGCCACCTTGGCTCAGATCCTCTTCACTTTTGCCCGGAAACTTGCAGGCTCCCCACTTCAGTCTCCCCAACCCAGCCCCCTCTTCTTCCTCTTGGCTGCCTCCGTTACCCCACTGCTCTGCTTCCACCGTCTCTTAGCCTCATCGGGCCCTGCCCTCACAGCCCAGACCTCCTGCTCAGAGGCCCCAAAACCTGCTCCCGCACCTCAGGGCCTTTGCATCTGCTACTTAAACAGGACAGCAACTTTGACCCGTCCTTTTTGGCCCAGCTGGAAACCCCAGCCCCAAGGTAACCCTCAGCGGGATGTGAGCTCCTTCCCATGCACTTTCTTCTCTCAGGGTTTGCACAGCTCTCAGCCTGGTAGGACAGTTATTTGGGTTTTCATGAACATGGACTCCCTCAGAACGCGCTCAGAAGCCCAAGGTCAAGCTCTGGAAGGAGAGTTTCCGGTAAGGAAGGGCATCTGGGCCCTGAGCCTTAGCGGCTGTCTCTCCCTGATTCTTCCTTTCCACAACCTTGGGATCCTCTTTGAGACCTTGAGCCCGCTGTCGACCTAGGTAGAGGCATGAAAAGACCTTCCAGAACAATGTCAAGGGACTAGGGCAGAATAGCTAAGGCAGTTCTCAGTCTTCCAGACCCTCACAGAATGCTCTGAGCCAGGCCAGGCTCTGGAGATACAGCAAAGACCAAGGCAGACCCAGATTCTGCCCTCCTGGCGAAACCTGCTCTAGGAGATGTCAGCCACCATGGCATGAGGATGCTCAAGCAGCCCTGTGGAGGGCCCGTGTGGAGAGAACAGAGGCCCCCAGCCAGCAGCCGGCACCAACTTGCCAGCCACGTGAGTGAACCACCTTGGAAGTGGATGCTGTGTCCCCAGCTGAGCCCTCAGACAACTGCAGCCTCGGCCGCTCTGACTGCAACCTTTTGAGAGAGCTGGGCCACAACCGCCCAGCCAAGCTTCAGATTTCTGCACCAGAGAAACCAAGAGAGTGGAAAAAATGACTTTTGTTGTTTTAAGCTACTAAGTTTTGGGGTGAGTTGTTACCCTGCAATACATAACTAATACTGTGCCACAGATGACTGAACTCAGGTGGGGTAATAGCACATATCATTATAGTAGCTCTCATCTGTTGAATACCCACTACGTGCCAGGCATCCTACTATACTCCGCACACCTTACCTAACCTGCTCCCCACAATGATCCTGAGGCAGGGCTTATTATTCCCAATTCAGAGATGAGCCACTTATCCAAGGCCACACAGTCTGGGACACTGTCCTATGGGCCTGTGTGAAGAATCCCGTCTCCTAGGCTCATCTCTTCCTCCTCATGTGGACCACTCAGCTCGGACTTGGATCAGCGACCTATGATCAGGAAGGGACAAGGACTATCTAACAAAGATGCCTGTGTGGGATGCCCAGGGCCCACATTCCCCCAGTCCCCATTGCTCCCACCCATCAAAGACAAAAGCCTTGGGAAACTGATGTGCACAGCAGACTGTATTTTCCAAGAATGGCTGTAACAATACCATCCATCCCACATGCTCTTCTACAATGTGACATTGACATTCCCTGTTGAGAAACTGGGTCTCCGCCCCCTTCCCTTGAATCCGGGCGGGCTTGTGACTGCTTCAGTCAACACTTCCACTGTACGTGGACGTGATGCTGGGTGACTCCCAAGGCTGAGTCATAAAAGCCCGTGCAGCTTCCACCTTACTTGCTAGAACAATCACGCTCGAAGCCCTGAGCCACCACATAAGAAGTCCCATCATGCTGAGGCCACCATGCTGTGAGGAAGCCCAAGCTATATAGAGAGGCCACCTGTAGGTGCTCCATCCACCGTCCAAGCCTTTGAGTTCCACCGAGCCCAGGCACCAGACATGTCAATGATTGAACCTGCAGATGACTCCAGCCCCCAACTATCATCACTGGGCTTTGAGTCTTTCCAGCTGAGGCCCCAGACATTGTGGAGCACAGACAAGCCATCCCCCATTGTGCCCTGTCTGAACTCCTGACCCATAGAGTCCAATAAGCATAATAAAATGGTTGCTTGAAGTCACTAAATTTTGGAGTGATTTGTTACATAGAGATGGTAACTGGAACAATGTGCCAGAAGGTGGGTGGAAGGCTGGGTCAGCCAGTGGGTCCCTCCCTCCCCAACATATACAGACCCGCCGCAATTGTGTCTCAGCTCTGAAACCCAGGAAACTCTTGCACCTACCTTATACCACTGCCCCCGCCACTTACCACTGAGAACTGAAACCACATAATTCCCTCTCCCTGTGATTCTCACCCCCAATATTAACTCCCTGGCCTGGTCACCTTCCATGTTGAACAAGGCTGCCCTGTATAACCAATAGGATATCTTGGAAATGATGAAGTGAGATTTCTGAGGTTAGGTCATAAAAGACTCTCTGGGTTCTGTCTGGCTCTCTTTTGAATCACTTGCTCTAGGGGAAGCTAGCTACCATGCCATGAGGATTCTCCAGCAGCCACATGGGAGGGGCCCACAGGCCAAGGAACTGAGCCCTCCTGCCAACTGCCAACCCCATTTCACCAGCCACGCAAATGAGCCACCTTGTAAGTGGGTCTTCCAGCCCTGGTAAATCTTTCAGATGGTTATTGGTGACCCGAGCCAACATCCTGGCTACCACCTCGTGGGAGACCCCAAGCCAGGACCACCTAATTCAGCTGCTCCCAAATTCCTGATCTTCAGCAACTGTCAGATAATAAACGTTTATTGTTTTAAGTCACTACATTTGGGGGTGATTTGTTATTCTCTGTCCCTACGTTAAACAATTCTGGGACCAGGCATGCTTTCTGATCCCCATGTTTAAATCGTACTGAGAACAAACAAAAATAACTTAGCTCTTTGCTATAAGAAATACTTGCTCCTGGAAGATAAGACTGAATCAACTAAAATAGCTTGTTATCAAGACCAACAGCTAGCTCATCAAGACTTACTACAAGACCTCTGCCTTGCTGTGTTTCCCAATCCAAAACTACTTTGTCAGAAACTCTCCCCAACCCCAGTCAGTTTCTTGCCTTGAAAGACCCAACTTCAAAATCACCCAGTCCAGCCTCTAAATGCTATCGATACCCTTCCCCAGGGTCCCTGCTTGGAGACATCACTAGCATTCTGCCACAGGGGCCCCCTTCCTTACTGAAGTAGGTCTAATAAATTAAGCTTTGCTTGATTGAAAAGTTTTTCTGGGGACTTCCCTGGTGGTCCAGTGGTTAGGACTCTGCACTTCCACTGCAGGGGGTGCGGGTTCGATCCCTGGTCGGGCAACTAAGATCCCGCAAGCCATGTGGCACGGCCAAAAAAAAAAAAGTCTTTTTGGGGCGTCGATAGTCAATACCACACACCCCCCAAACTGGGGCATCCACTCTTGGGATTTGGTCATCTGTCCAAATGTAGTCGCCACTAGCCACGTGCGGCTATTTAAATTAAGTGACGTGGGGCTTCCCTGGTGGCGCAGTAGTTGGGAGTCCGCCTGCCGATGCAGGGGACACGGGTTCGTGCCCCGGTCCGGGAGGATCCCACGTGCCGCGGAGCGGCTGGGCCCGTGAGCCATGGCC
>NC_041234.1:23123219-23202227 GCF_002837175.3 Physeter macrocephalus | reverse complement strand
GCCGCTGAGCCTGCGCGTCCGGAGCCTGTGCTCCGCGGCGAGTGAGAGGCCCGCGTACCACCAAAAAAAAAAAAAAAAAAAAAAAAAAAATTAAATGACGTGAATCACTTTGCTGTACACCTGAAACACTGTAAATCAACGGTACTTCCATTAAAGAAATCCAAAACAAATTACATAAGGTTGAAAATTCATTTCCTCAGTTGCACTAGCCACATCTCAGCACAGATATAGACTATTTCCCTTCTCACAGAAAGTTCTATTGGACAGCGGTGCTCTAGAGGAAAGTGGATCATTTGCTTCAGAGGATGGCTACCCCTGAGGAAGCTCACAGAAGCAGGAGTGGGTGTGTGGGAGGGACTGCAAACCAGGGGCAGGCCACGGCCCAGAGGAAAGCAGACTGCCCAGCTCCTCCCGGGCTCAACAAATGCCCGCCTAGACCGCAGGCACGACTCTGCCAAGCAGGCCCCTCCGTGGGCTGCAAGAAATCACCAAGCTTTAGACCCACAGGGCACACGGGCATGCTGATTTCTGGGACTGTGCACGATCCCTGCAGAGCGGCGCTGGCTCAGCTGGAGCACAAGCCAGATGATCCCTGATCAACACACAGTCTCCCTCATCATCAACTCACTGGCCTGTGGCAGGGCTCCTGCTCTTGCTTCAGGTCTGACGGCAACCTGCTGGCCTGCAGAACCTCCTAGCCCAGTTTCCTGGATCCTTGTCATCCCCCCAGGTCGGGGACGTGGGGAGAAGTTTGAGAGGAAACCATGGCCTGGTATGTGGCCCTCGCAGAACAAAAACCGAGCAAAGGAGCAAATGAGAGATTCATCAAATCCTCCGACTTATTTGGCCTTTTCTTTTCTGGGCTTTGAGAATTTTTATTTCTTCCATGGTAACTCTTCCCCGGCTGGGGAATGTCATTTTAAATCATTCTGTCTTTAAAACCGTGGGATGAGGGGAAAGGAAAAGTCACCTCCAACCAGGTTTTCACCATGCAAATCAAGGACATTTCAAAATGCTGGCGAGCTGCTCAGGGGACTTCAAAGATGTCCAGGTCCAATTACGCTTCATTTGGGGTGTGAATTGAGGAACTCTGGGGGAGGTGGCCCGAGTGCAACGTGTCAGGGTCGATACTGTGGTAATGAACCTAGGCCTTTGTTCCTGGGAGCCCAGCGGCTGACAAGTGGGCCGTTTCCTGAAGGGCGGAGAAGCGCTGTGTCCCCCACCAGGTGCAGGAAGCAGGGTAGAGACGTAGATGCCAGTCAAAAGAATATATCATTTTAGGGGGGCTTTTATTTTTCTTCCTTTTTAAAAATCAAAGGTTTACGACAATGTAATATTATACATCAACTATACTTCAATAAAAAAAGGTTTACACAATTAAAAAAATTAAAAGGGGGCGTCAACATCAAAATCTTGTCATGTCCTAAAATTAGCCACGGTAAGGGTCTCCTGAAATTTGATTGAATTGGGATCTGGGAAATGACTCTAACTTACGGTTCACATACATACCACCTCGATTTCTGTGGCTGAGTATGTTTGGATGGGCACTGGACAAGGTCTGACAGGGGAAGATTCATCATTGAATGGTTAAAAAAAAACAAACAACAACAACAGCAAAAACATTTTGGGTGAGTAATTTTGGTTTTGCTTGCTAGTTAGAATTGAACTGACTGCCCTCTGTGGGCGAGGTTGATGGCTTAAGGGCATTTAAAAATGATTCATTCAAGTTCTTCTAGCCCCAAAATCCCCTCAAAAAGCCACAGCATATTCAGAAATCTCAGCCAAGACTGCTGGGTAGATTCCTAGCGGGACATGTGAGGGCCATAAATCTGCTGCAAGTGTGAGAAAGGAGATCAAAAGCTGGTCTCTCCCACTCGCTAAGATGCTTATGCAATTCATTATTTTACGTCCTTGGCTCTTTTTTCAAATGCAGACACCCTGAGAAAGGTAACACATCCAGTTACTAACACCTTAGTGCAAATGCATGCATCAGAAACATTTGGAATCGCAAAGGAATCTGCATAAGGCTGCCTGTGAAGAGGGAATAAAAAGTACAGATGCTGAAGTCACACCCCGGAGATTCAGTTTCCTAGGGTGGAGGCCTAACAGCAATATTATTTTTTAAAGCTCCCCAGGTGACGTCAATATACGGCCAAGTTGAGAACCTCCGGGATAGAGGATGGAGGGGCGAGGACAGAGAGGCAGGGAGTGGAAGAGGCAAAAGAAAAAAACAAGAGTTCCTCTCATGAAAGACCTGCTTTGAGTCCTGGCATCCACCTTGCTGGCTGCACGATCCCGGTCGAGTGACTTAGCCGCCCTGATCTTCATTTTCTTTATCTCTTAAATGAGAATAATATTCTTCGTAAAACAGTGGCTCTCAAACTTGAACTTGAAAGGGCATCAGAATCACCTGGAGGGGTTGTTTAAACACAGATTCCCAGGCAGCGTTTTGAGATCCCCTGATATCGGGGCACCTGAGCTGCTTATTACTCATTCACCAATTTTATCCATGACAAGGCCAGAAACCAAAGGTAACACCTGTTCTCTCTTGAGAAGGGCTCAAGAGCCAAATAGGGGGTTGAACTTGCACACAAATATCTCCATTGTTTTAGCATTTTGCTAAGGTACAGCCCACATTCAAACCTGAGGCCTGAAGCCACCAACGAACCATCATGGAGAAGACTGGAAGAATTGTGCCGGGCCACAGAGAGGCCACATTTTAAGCAACACCCCTCCTCCCCCCAAGAGCATCCCTGACATATGTCGTCCCAAAGAGGCCTGGCCTGGTCTTTCTGGAACCCACTGGGCTGGGGCATCGGCACCAAGAGCAAGCGTAACTGATTCACACTGCCCTGCTCCCTGGGGGAACAATTCACACAATGAAAGCTCTGAGCATTGAGGGGGGGCACACATTTCCTCTTTAAAATGCTCAATGGCTTTCAGGAGCTGGAAGAGGGGCTGGGGGGCTCCTACCTTAGCTGCCCCTTAGAGCAGGGCTGGTGAGGCCAGGCTTTGAAGTAGAGAAGATCATCATTTATGCGCTCTGTCCATCCCAGCCACCCACCCCTGTTTTTCCTGTTCCAGAACCCAGTGTCCTTATGCCTCCAGCCTGGGTTTTTGGTCTCTCTTTGCCCCCGACTTCCCCTACCTCCTCCTATCAGAAGGTTGCCAGCTCAAACTTCCCAGGTGTCAGTGACAAGATGATAAAAGAGCCCAGTCTTCACATATTTGGGGGTGATAGGTTGAGGCCCTTCTCGTGAATCAGAGCATTTTCCCCGGGGACTCTGAAATGCGGGCCTCTCTGGCTCAGGGATTCACAGGGGACACTGCAAGCCACAGAGGAGTCTCCAGGATCAAAATTAAAGCCAGAGCATGTCAAGTCAGGTCCAGAAGGAGACCCTCCATTGAGAAAAGGGAAAGTGAACCAAGAAATAGGAACTCTGCCCATATGGGTTACATCTTCCACTTAAGGGTCTTCTACCCAGAGTCCCACAGTCACCAATTAACTAGGCATGAAGAACCCGAGATCATTCTGGCTCACCGGGGCCTCGTGCCATCTCTCCACAGCTGCCACACATTTCTTGCTCCCTGGACCCTGCAGTCTGGGCCCACCCCACCCCTAGTCTGGGCCACATATGATGTCACTCGCCAAAATGGTGCCAATTTGAGTGTACCAGCTTCCTGGGGCTCCAGGCTTTGGCGGTCCAAATGATCACAACCTGATGTTATTATTTTTAAATTCATCTTATTGTTGTTTCATCTGTTAAAATGTGACACGCTCCATAGGGCAGTCACTAGCAACCTTGTTAAAGTACCAGCCCTAGCACAGTAGTTGGAACATTTTGATTGTATGGGTAGATAGGTGCGTGAGTAGATGGCTGTAAGGGTGGATGAATGGATGGATAGAATAGATGCATGGAAGGATAGATGGATGGAAGGAAGGATGGATGAGAGGATGAGGGTGGATGGATGGGTAAATGGGTAGATAGGATGGATGGATGGATGGATGGATGGATGGTCAGATGGATGAATGGATAGATGGATGGGTGGGTAGACTGGCCTCCACATGTTACTAACGTACTTCTATAGATACCGTAACACCTAGACCAGCAGCTAACAAATGTTTAGATCTTGGGACCTCTTTACTTTTTTATTTATTATTGAGCACTCCAAAAAGCTTTTGTTTATATTGACCCATGTATCAATATTTCCCATATTAAAAATGAAAACTGAGGAAAGTTTTAAATATTTGTTAATTGATATAAAAATAACAATAATGAACTTATTAGATGAGTGGTAGGCAGCCTCTGAGATGGTATCCAGTAATCTCCGCCTTCTGTCACCCACATCCTTGAGTATTTCCCTCCCCTTGAATGTGGGGTGGACTTACTGAGTCACTTCTAATAGACAAGACAGAAGTGATGGGATGTCATTTCCAAAATTAGATTATAAAAAGACTGTGGCTTCTGTCTTGGGTGCTCTCTTTCACTCTCTCTGGGGGAAGCCAGCTGCCATGTCACAAGGCAGCCCTGATGAGAGGCCCACATGGCAAGGAACTGAGGCCTGCCAACAGCCATGTGAGTGAGCTGAGAGCTGGATCCTTTCTTTCCTTGGTTGAGCTTTGACATGACTGCAGCCCTGGACCACGCCTTGACTACAGCCTTATGAGACACTCCGAGCCAGAACCACCCAGCTAAGCTGGCTGCTCCCAGATTCCTAACCCACAGAAACTGAGAGATAACGTGTGTTGTTTTCAGCCACTAAGTTGTGGGGCTATTTGTTACACAGCAATAGATAACTAATACACATGTTAACATCAATAGCACAACTCAATGAAAAAAAAAGACTGTATTTTCTAAAAAAAAAAAAAAAATCAGGGAGAAAAGTGACATCGCTTTACATTTTTGCAAACCTCTTTAATAGCTGGCTTCATAGAAGACAGCTGCTTTCTCCTAGCTGCTTCAGCATCCAATCTGTTGTGATATGTGGTTTTGGTTGAAATACATGAAGAAAATCCAGCCTTATGGAGCTTGCAGTTAGAAAAGACAGTCTTGAAAAGGTCTGGGGTACCACAGGGATCCTTGGAACACACTTTGGGAACTGCTGACTTAGACAATCAGGGCCTCACAAGAGTCTAACTCTAGGGCCTTGACCCCTAATGTTGCTTTCCTGGTTGGGACATTTGCCAGTTTCTCCAGGTGCTATGGTAACTGACACCACCCAGGAGGTCTTGTCCCCTGCTGGAAGGGATAAGGCTCTCCTCCAAGGCCCAACAGCAGAAGACAGTGATGAACAAATGCCTAGTCTTGACTGGGTCATGCCCAAGGTGTCACCCAGAAGGGAAAGGATGGCCCACTTCTGGAAGCCAAGGTTAAGGCTGAGGCATCTGGGGCACAGGACGGCAGAGGGGGGTTGTTCTGTGCAGTGAAGGCTTCTGGAGACTGTGGTTTGCTGTTTCCTCAGGCATTTCCCCCTCTTCACCCCTTTCCTGTGCACCTCTGCCTCCCTGCCCCCCACCCCAACTATAAGGCCTGTTTCGGCAGGAGTCAGTCTGATTTTCTCTGCCTAGTTGGTCAGAGAAATGCATGCAGCTGCACCAAAGAATAAAAATAGCCTCCTCCGTGACCAGTTTCTTCCCACTTCCCTTTCTCTCTCTTCATGCTCGCCTCTCTGTCCCCACCTTCTGTGGTGGCAGGAAGGTCCCCGGAGGGTGCGAGCATCACTGAGCTATGCCAGGCGCCTGAGTTTCCCTCCCAGGCAGCACCTGTTCCTGATTCTATTTTGCTGTGGCCCGCGCGGACTGGCACTGGCTTCCTAGGGGACAGGGCATTGTCAGATGGGTCCCTGCCGGCCCAGCGTCCAACCACCTCGTGGGGCAGCCTTGCTCTGCTGCACACAAGCACTACAGACATTGGCACAGAGTGCCCACCGGCGGCGCTGGGATCTGGGGCGCCCAGCCTCTCCCGTAGCCAGCCAAAGGCCTGCCCGCGAGCCTTCCAGACCTTCAGGCACCTTAGAGGTTAAACAAGATACCTCAAGCTGGAAGGAAAAAAAAAAAAAAAAAAAAAAACTGCCCAGGTGCTATGCGCCCAGGCTCCAGGTGGTGTCCCCAGCATCCCGGGCTTCCTCTGCGCGGTGAGGATGGAATCTGAAAGTGGGCATCAGTTTTTTAGTTTGGAAGCAGGAGCGGAGAATCAAATCAGCAGCAGCTCAGCTCCCTGAGGCGAAGGTCTTGCCTGCCTTGGGCAATGGAGCGTTTCAAAAACCCCGTGCCACCGGCGAGAAGCAGGGGTATGGCACGCTCAGCCTCTCTTCCCCAAGGCTGTAGGGCCCTGCGGCGACAAAGGACAAGCCACCTAAATCATTTCAGCGCTGGCTTACGGGGTCCAGGGCTGTTCGCCTCACTGTACTGCAGTTTGGGAACGGAGTAAACCACCCCGGCAAAGCTGGGCGGACTTGTCCAAACCACACAAAAGTTCAAGCCACACAAATGTTGGCTCCAACTGGGCTTGGAGCGCAGGGCTGGCTTTATCTGTCCCCGAGGGCTTTGCCCTGCCTTGCAGTTGATCAGGGCTCCTAAAAAACCACTGAAACGGTTTATCTTGCCCACTCAGCCTCAAGCCCCCTGATGGGCTGGAGTGGAGCCTGGATTGTTCTGGCAGCCAAGCCCCAGCCCAGCTTCCTCCCAGCTTCATGGCCCCCAGGACCACCTGCCTGGCCCCTCACCCCACAGAGACTCCTCATTTTGTGGCAGGAAATAGGGGCCAATGACACGACCATGAGAATGTTACTCACCACAGAAAGGGAGATCCTTCAAACCTGATGGGAAAGGAGGGAAAGGTTTTGTAAATACAAAGATTTAACTGGGAGGGGAACGGAATTAAAGTGGGCTTTAACACAAACTAGCGGGTTAATGGGGGAGCCCAGGCATGGGTAGGGGAGAGTCCCGTGGTAGCTGACTTTTCAGGCTCACACCAGGACACCTGCCACCTTTCCCAGCCGCCATGGCATGTCAGTCATTGCTCTAACTGTGGACAGAGAGGCTGTATTCGCCCTGAATCCATAGCAGAACCCTTTCGGCCTCCGAAAGCAGGTGACGCACACAAATCACCTGAATTCTTTCAGGCTGTCTTCTGCTCCAGCAGTTTGCGATAAAAGAACGTGTAAACAAGTGGCTTGTCACAAGGGTTTCTATCATGTTTAGTCTCCCCTGACAAAAGGGACACCCTTCCTTGAAAAACACCTAACAGACATAAAGGACTTTACAGTTTACAAAGCTGTGTAGCACCCACCATCTCATCTCATCCCAACAACTGTGTGAGCAATGGGGTGTGACTCCTATAGCAGTTAGGGTTCAGTTGCAGGAAACAGAAAACCTCTCCAGCTATTTTAAGCCAGAAGAGATATAATACAGGAAATCAGGTGCTTACAAAATCATTGGAGCAGGCTCTAGACGCCCGTAACACCACTGAGCTGGGCTGCCAAGACTGCTGCCATCTCTGCCATCATCAGGAAGGTGGGAAGGGAGGGGGTCAGCCACAGAGATGTTGATTTCAAGAGGACACTATTGTAGTTGCCATCCAAGGTCAGGAAGCCACTGCCACCACAACACCTCTCAATACCCACAAAGCCGGTAACTAATCAAACACTAGAATGTTGCCTCTCTCTCTCTGTCTCTCTCACATTCACACACACACACACACACACACACACACACACACACACACAGTGTCTTCAGCAGCAACATCCAGAGTAGCAGTCAAGTAGTCTCTTCCCCACTGCTGCCTTCCTAACCTCACACAAGTGCATCTCCTTGCTGGAATCTAATTCTCATCTGCAGCCCCAGCTGCAAAGGTGTCTGGGAACTGTAGTTTTTAGCCTTCCAACCTCTGCAGAACATGAAGGCACCATAGAAACAGGTTGGAATGGAGGCTGAGTGCCTGCCACCTCATCTCCATTTTACAGATAAGGAAACTAAGGTTCAAAGACGTTACGGAACATGTACAAGGTCACATGGCTGGCGAACCCCGATCTCTCTGCCTCCAAAACCTGCGCTCTCATCTGTTACACGGAACCAATGGCCCCATTCCATTTGGGGTTTTGGCAGTCTTAGGGGCATCTTTTGGCCCAATGGCCCAGACTACAGCAGAAGCCACCACACATCTTCTGCATGCTCAAAGGCTGGACAGCAGGCTGTGAGTGGAACCGAGGCCCGGGGACTCAGAACCGAACCCAGGGTTCCTGACCCCACGTTGTGTAATATGTTCCTGTCCTTACAGATAGACAGAAACACACACACACACACACACACACACACACACACACACACACACACTTCCATCAGCATCTGGAGGAAGGGAAGACAAGCTCAGGCTGTCCCTGGAGACATACAATCCTCTAGCACTCCCTGGGGACAGCTGTTTGACATTTTTCCAGGTGAGGTAAGTACAAGGCTGACCGGCATCCAACCCCCACTACCGTGTTTGAGAAATTCCCCATCTTCCTAGTTGCCTCCCACCAGAGAAGCGAAAAACGCCATACAGTCATTTTCCCAGCTGCCACTGCAGTTAGTGTGGGCTCCTGACTTACGCTCAGCCAATCAGAGGCCCCATCAAAGACTTGGAGTTGGGAGCTAGTGAAGCAGAGATGCACAGAGCACAGGAGTCCATTCTGGTGGAGGGTGGCAGTCACCATGGCAATGACATTCCATTCCTGGGATGGCAGGGACCATATCCATGTCCAGAGGTGGCCGTGTGAGCCAGGGTGTCCTGGACTTGGCAGTGGGATTGTCACTGGATGGGCCTGACTTTGGCCGTGGTCCTGACCGCTGTGCAGCCTCCTTTGTTTGGCATGCTTTCCAAACCTGGTTCTCCAGCCCTCCTGGTTATTTTGTGAACTCACCACGACCCTTTTGATAAAGTCCTTTTCTGCTTAAATAAACCAGAATTGCTTCCTGTTGCTCGGAGCCAAGAGCTCTGGCCGTTACAGCTCAGTTGCCAGATTTTGCCTGGCTTCCCTCAGCGAGACCACACAGGACACCAGCGATTCTAGATCCCTTGTGCGTCGTGGCCCACTTCCTGGGAGCTCGTGTCCCAGGACGTCAGCCTGTTGGCCTTACATCAGGAGAACTGGCCTGGTTTGTCAGAGGATCCCATGTCCACCCCGGGCAGCTGCACAATGACGTTCCTGGGCTCCATCTCAAGACTCCCTCCCATCAAAGGCCTTCTCACTGACCATGACCTTTCCTTGGGCACAAGTCAGAGGCCTTCCACACACACACACACCTCCCCCAGCTCTCCCATTCAGCACCCAGAGAATATTTCCTCTTCCTCCAGAGGCTTTGCTTTTTGTTAGCCTTCGCTCCACGCTGAGGCAGAAGAGCTGCGGGCCCAGCTCAGACTCCACAAATGCAGGCCGGGGGCAGTGACGCTCCTGCAAGAGATAATGGCTGGACGTTAAAAAGAATGAAATAATGCCATTTGCAGCAACATGGATGGACCTAGAGATTGTCATACTGAGTGAAGTAAGTCAGACAGAGAAAGAAATATCGTATGATATCGCTTATATGGGGAATCTAAAAAAGAAATGATACAAATGAACTTATTTACAAAACAGAAACAGACTCACAGACTTAGAGAGCGAACTTATGGTTGCGGGGTTGGGGGGAAGGATGGGAGGAAGGGATAGTTAGGGAGTTTGGGACTGACATGTACACACTGCTAAATTTAAAATGGATAACCAACAGGACCTACTGTATGGCACGGGGAACTCTGCTCAATGTTATGTAACAACCTAAATGGGAAAAGAATTTGAAAAAGAATAGATACATGGGGAACTTCCCTGGTGGTCCAATGGTTAAGAATCCACCTTCCAATGCAGGGGACGCGGGTTCGATTCCTGGTGGGGTAACTAAGATCTCACATGCCCCAGGGCAACTAAGCCCACACGCCACAACTACTGAGCCCGCGCTCTCTGGAGCCTGTGCGCCACACTAGAGAAGCCTGCGTGCCACAACTAGAGAGAAGCCCGCGTGCCGCAACAAAGACCCAGTGCAGCCAAAAAGAAAAAAAAGGATACGTATATATGTATAACTGAACCACTCTGCTGTACACCTGAAACTGTCACAACATTGTTAATCAACTATACTACAATATAAAATAAAAAGTTTAAAAAAAAAAGAGAGAGAGAGATAATGGCTGCAGATGACATCCCAGGTTCAAGGCTCCAGCTTTGCCGTCAGCTCATGATAGGGCATTGAACAAATGGCTTGTCCTTTTGGGGCCTTAAGAAGAGGGGAGAGTGAGAGTCCAGCCACAGGGAAGTGAGCAATGCTCCCTGCAACCACAAACTGGGAGCGGAAAGGACCACGAGAAGGGCACTCCTCACCTAGGTGCTGGGCCTTCAGGTCAGATCAGTGGGTGGAATTGACCAGGGCCTCACTCAGTCAGAGGCAGGCAGGAGCCGGAAGGGGCTGGATTCCTGCAGTCATCACCGTGGAGCCAACTCAAATCAGCTGAGTGTAGACAGGGGTGAGGATAGGAGGCCTATCTCAGGAGTTGGCCCAGCCGGTGGGCAGACTGGAAGTCCTCTGGGATGACGACAATGTGCTATAAACTTGGGCTTATCTCCATGATACTGTCTTTTTTCCTGTGACCCTTGCTTTCCAAGAAAGGGTACCCCCAAAACAGAACTGAGGTCCAGAGAGGTGTGTGTACCCTGAGGTCAGCAGAGCCAGGATGCTGCTGTGGTTGGGGAGGCCACAAGTGATGGGGCCACCTCGGTCCTGGCTGGGACTCTGAAGGAAGCAGGAGTAGCTTTCTGTAGTCAGCATGGAAGGGAGAAGAACAGAAGGGGCCCAGCAGAAGAAGGGTGCTTTTCTCCCCTTTGTCAGGTGAGCAGGAGAGGTTCAAGGACATCATGGAGTGCTAGGGCAGGGTGGGCTGAAGACGAGATGGAAAATCACATCACCATCCGATTCTGGTGGGGGCGGTCACAAACACCAGCCTGCCATAGAGTCAGCCTTGGCCATGCTTTGAGGGAGAAGCACGGATTTTGGAGTCAGACAGACCTGGGTTCAAATCCCAGCTATGCCATTCAACAGCCGTGGGAGCCTAGACAAGCTTTTTTTGGTGGACTGTTACTTGGGCATCCCCAATAAGCCATGCTTCCCAGTATGTGTGCCCTCATGTTGTCCCCTCCCACACTGACTCTGGGTTTGGGCATGTGACTTTATTTGGCCAATAAGGACATTAACAAGCATGATGTAAAGCGGAGGCTTGCTAAGTGCTTGCATGCTGAGGCTTGTCCTCTTGGAACACTCCCTCTTGGAAGTCAACTGCCATGCTTGGGGAAGCCCAAGCTAGCCTGGTGAAAACGACATGAGGAAGAGAACTGAGGCAGCCCAGCCAACAGCCAGCACCAAGACCCCAGGCATGTGAGAGGCCCTCTTCAACCTTTCAGCCAAATCTAGCTGCCAACTGACTGTATTCACATGATAGACCCCAGCTGACACCACCTGGAGCCCAAGAACCACCCAGTTAATCCACAGAATCATGAGAAATTATCGTTCATTCATTATCATTCAGTGTTGTTTTAAGCCACTAAGGTTTTGGATGGTTGTCACACTGTAATAATTAGCTGAAATACTGTGTAATCTTCTGAGCCTCAGCTGCCCCCTCTGTAAAATGGGGTGATAATATTCGTTGCCAAAAGTTATGAGGAGTAAATTTAACACACAATAACAATGAGCATTAATTGAGTACCTGTTGTGTTTCAGGCACTGTGATAGATGCCGAATGTACATAATTTAAAGCATATAATCTGCAGAGCATCTATCTCAGCGAAGTAAGTACTGTTAGGCCCATTTTCCAGACAAGGAGACTGAACTAAGAGGGGTTAAGTAACTTGCCCAAGGTGGCAGGTTAAGGTCAGAGCTGGGGCTCTAACCCAGGTCCCTCTCATTCTAATCACTAAGACCCAGCAGGGCCTCCTCCACTGGCACCGATGAATGAATGACCTTCCAGGGGAGCACCAAACCTTCCTATGCTTCAAGAACTTTGTCTCTGTCAGGTGGTTGGAGGATGGAGACAGGGGGCATACTCACAAGGCCAGCATCAAGTCCAAGTACCCTTGAGGGCAGGTTAGCAGGGCTCCGTTTGGTGGCCAGTCCCCTGCTCTTGGCACTGCTTCAGTGAGCCCTGGGTCACAAGGGATGACAGAACTCAGAGCAAATCCATTCTCACTTCTAGGAAAACAGCTAATGGGGCTTAGTAGTACCACAGTCACAAGCAAAAGGCAGCTTGTTTCTCAAGAGGCAGGAGCACCTCAGCCACAAGTGCCCCGCCCCTGCCACTGGAAGGCCTCAAGAAGCCAGAAGCCATCCCTTTTGTCCCGCTGAGAGACAGCCCCCCTCTACACACACACTCACTCACACACAAAATCACAGGGGAGGGGGCAGCTGTGGGGTCCTGGATCACAATGGGGTGGGAGTGGGGCATGACCAGAGGGCCCCGCTGGCCCAGGTGGCCGCTGCTGGGAGGCTCCCACCCTCCCAGGAACTGGTGAGTGACACTGAAGAGGGTGTCATCACTCTCCACCCCAGAGGCCCAGGAACTACCTTGTCCTGGGTGGGGTAGGGAAGCCTGCAGCTGAAAAAACCCACACCCTCCCCCCCCTCCTGGATTCCGCCCATCTTACCCATCTTGCCTTCACGGGGTCCTTTTCACAAGTGTTCACATGTGATACAATGCGTGAAAAGAGATCATCTAAAAGTATATTGCTAGAATGGTCTCAACTTTGCTTAACATTATATATATTTGAAAATTTATATATATTTTTTCATAAATATACAAAAACGAGTAGCAAGAACCATCTGAAAATGTTGACAATGATTATCTCTAGATGGTAAGATAAAGTTTTTTCTTCTTTGTACCTTTTGTATCTTTGACTTCTCTACGAAGGCCATGATTGCTTTTAGAATCAGAAAATAAACTATACTATCTGTGCTTTTCAATGAATGTGCACGGCCTGGAAAAGTCACACCTTAAAACTCTTCCCAGGGACTTCCCTGGTGGCCCAGTGGCTAAGACTCCATGCTCCCACTGCAGTGGTCCCAGGTTCAATCCTTGATCAGGGAACTAGATCCTACATGCTGCAACTAAAAGATCCCTCATGCCTCAACTAAAGATCCCGCCTGTGACAACTAAGACCCGGCACAGCCAAATAAATGAATAAATATTTTTAAAAAATGCTTTAAAAAAAAAAACCTCGGGCTTCCCTGGTGGCGCAGTGGTTGAGAATCCGCCTGCCGATGCAGGGGACACGGGTTTGAGCCCTGGTCCAGGAAGATCCCACATGCCGCGGAGCAACTAAGCCCGTGAGCCATGGTCGCTGGGCCTGTGCATCCGGAGCCTGTGCTCCGCAACGGGAGAGGCCACAGCAGTGAGAGGCCCGCGTATCGCAAAAAAAAAAACAACAAAAAAAACTCTTCCCATCCAGCACCTTCATTATTGGTTCACACCTGGATTATTAGTAGTGTCTCCGGACACCTGAGTCTTCACCCAGGGTAGAGATGGGAAGGGAGCGGCCCCAATGCCCAAGGCAAAAGGGGGCAGAGCCATTGAGGCCAAGCAGAAAGGGGCGGGGTCAGTGAGCCTGGAGCCTGTGCAGTCAGTACCTAGGACTGCTTCCAGTCCTCCTGTGGACTGAAGACCCGGTACCCAAGGCATTGCAAGACTGGGCCGGAGAAGTTGCTGGAATGGAGGGCCGCCCCTGCCTGGCCTGGGAGGGCAGGAAGCCCTGGCCCAGAAGTAAAATTCTGAGGCCTGGCTCACACATGCCACCTGGTTCACACTGGACCCCATCACTTAGATTAACAGCCCTACCTTGCAGGCAGAGCATGAATTGTAGGAGGCGAGGTGGTGCATATACAGGGCTCAGCACAATTCCTAGCACACACAAGGCACTCAATAAATGCAGCTGTGATTATTAGGAATAAACACATGCCCATCAGCACCGGCCCTCCTGGGTAAGCCCAGCACCCCAGTCATCTGGTGCTAGAAAAGGGATGAGCCATCACGGTGCTCAGCTGGAAATCCCCGTCTTGTTCCTTGCTGGATCCTGCTAAATATGCAAGCAGAAAACATTTTTTCCACCCCCAGAGCAGTTTCTAGATGTGCTACCTTGGTCAAAGCAAGCTGCTAATTAACATGGGTGAGAAATGCCCAGATGATACCATCAAAGGCCATTAAAGTACCCCCAGCTGGTTGGGGGTGTTTGTTTTGCTTCCCATCAATTCTGCTCAGAATGATGACAGTACCCAGCCAGAGTGGGAGCCACACAGGGCAGGGTGGGTCTGGGGAAGGCAGACACAGCTGGGAGTGGTGAAGTTCCCTCACACAGAGGAATGGGCTCAAGATGAGCTCCTCTATCCTCCTGTACTTTCAGACTTGCAGTGCCCAGCTGCTCTCTCCCTGCTCTGATTTACACACTTGCTCCCAGGAAGGGGTTTTCAGTAAGTCATTTACACATTAGTATGAATTTCAGTAGTCCCAGGGGCCTCCGGTTTCATCATGGAATAAAACTCTTTATTCTCTTCCCTTGAAATCCTACCATGTGGGCGGGGGGGGGGGGGGGGGGCGGGTCCTTGGCCTTAAATGAGAAAATGGGAAGGAGTTCTAATTCTGTTTTAGCCATTCCTCGGCTCAGCCACCCACATCCCCAAGATCAGAACCTTCTCTACTCTCTGAGTTCAGCAGCGTATGTATTCACCTTTATTTCTCATTAAGGAAACCTGAATAAAAGCATGAAAAGCTTTTCTCTATCTTTAAAAGAGAAGGATTTAGAGAGTAAAAAAAAAATGTGTTAAACTAATAAAAAGAAAAAAGAAAAGACGAAGAACTCAGAATTCCTAAAGGAAAAGATGGGCGGATGTGACAACACAAACCTCCTTTGCAGGGCAATACAGCATCAACCAGAGGTTTCGAGCTGGTGTCCTGCTGATCCAACCCAGCCCAAACATAGCTGCCTCTTCTAGTGCTTAAAGTTTTTTGAATGAGTTGCCAGCAATCTAAAACTGGAAGTTTTCCCGTGAAAATCCATATTTCCAGCATCTCCTGAAGAATCAGAAGATCTGGCACACTGGTTCCCAGCAGAGGTATGTGCTCTCCCCGGCCTGCCATGGCCTCGGAGCCTGCTTCGCTTATTCACATCGCTTGCCTCGCCTGCAGCAGATGCCTGTGATGTGCCGTAAACAAAATGAAAAAAAGCAAAAGGTGCTTTAGGAGAACATGTTTGCAACACATCCAAGGAAAAGTTAATATCCATTATATATCAATAAGAACCCCACCAACGGTTCAATGGAAGAATGGGGGAAAGTATAAACAGGTAATTCATAGAGAAAGAAACTCAAACAGCCAATAAACGTGAAACGTACTCAACCTACAGGTGATCAGGAAAATGCAAATGAAAATGAGAAGACACCTTTTTGCCAAAGCCATCAAATTGGCAAACAATCAAAAAGCTTTCTAGCAACCTTTGTGGAGGGTGAGTTGGCAGCTCCGATCATTAGTTTAAATACATGTACCTTTAAAGAAATGCAGGTAAATGTTTATTGAAGTAGAGCATGCAGGGAGAAAAGGATGCAAATCCTGAGTGTGTGGCTGAGACACTGAACACACCCAGGTGACCACTGCAAAGGGAGAAAGAGGATATTATCAGTACACAGAAGCCCCCCTGCGCCCTTTCTCAGTCAGTAAGTCTCCCCAAAGAGAACCACTATCCCAACTTCTAACAGGATTTGACTGTTTCTGAACGTTCCGTGAATGGAATTATGTAGTATATATTCTTTGGTGTCTGGCTTCTTTCACCGAATATTATGTACTTATTTTATTTTTTAATCGAAGTACAGTTGATTTACAAAGTTGTGTTCATTTCTGCTGTACAGCAAAGTGACTCAGTTATACACATATATACATTCTTTTTTATATTCTTTTCCATTATGGTTTATCCCAGGACATTGAATATAGTTCCCCGTGCTATACAGTGAGACCTTGTTGTCCATCCATTCTATATGTAATAGTTTGCGTCTAATAACCTCAAACTCCCAGTCCATCCCTCCCCCACAAATATTATATTTTTAAACTCCACCTATGTTGTTCTGTGAAGCAGAACATTCACTTTCGTTGCTGTATAGCATTCCATTGCGTGGCTAGACGGAACTTTATTATTCTGCTGTATTGATGAAGAACACCTGCGCTGTTTCCAGTTTGGGGCTATTGCAAATAGTGCTGCTAAGGAACATTCTTGCATGTGACTTCTGGTGCCCATAGAAACACATTTCTGTCGGGTATACAGTTAAGCCTTGAACAACATGGGGGTTAGGGGCGTGGGCCCTCCACACAGTTAAATCTGTGTATAACTTAGAGTCGGCCTTCCAGATATATATGTCTCCTCTGTATTCACGGTTCCAAATCCAAGGATTCAACCAACCCGTGTAGTGCTGTAGTATTTACTATTGAAAAAAACCCGCCTATAAGTGGACCCGAGAAGTTCAAACCCCTGTTGTTCAAGGGTCAACTGTATACCTCTTGACACCACTCACACTAGGAATCTATTTTACAGAACCCCCTGAGAGAACAAGGCTTCATGTCCAAGGCTGTTTATTATAATATTAAAAAAGAGTGTGGTCAACCTCTGTGTTCACTAATAACGATACTGTTAAAAAAAAATGATGCAATGCTTCCCTGTGACTTGAAATAGTATGCAGCTCATAAAAAAGAGAACGAGCTCCATAGGTGGATTCTGATATGGAAAGGTGCTCACACATCGTCAAGTGAAAAAAAAAAAAATCCTGCAAAAAAATTGAGTATAGTACGATTCCACTTTTTAAACTAACAAAAGATAAAACAGACCTTTATATGCGGAGATGTGTGTCCATTATATCCGGAAGGACTTTTCACATATGAACTAGGGAAGGGAAAGGCAGTGGGGGGAGGGGGAGGAAGGGATGAGATTTTATGTATATTCTATACATCTCAAATTCATCTACTTTTCTCCATCCTCACTGCCACTGTCCTATACTAAGCCACCATAGCTCTGGTGTTGAAAACACAATGGTCTCCTTAGGGGTTCACCTCTCAAGTCATCTCTGCCACCATCAGGAAGGTGGGGACTCAGGGGACGGCCCATGGAAATGTTGGCCTCAAGACTCAAGAGTACACTATTGTAGCAGGGTCAGTAAGGCTGCCCGTGACACTGCCCATCAAGTGAAAAAAGAATCTTGCAAAAAAGTAGGTAGGGTATGATCCCATTTTTTTTATATAAAAATTTTCAAATTAAAACAATACAAGTGAATATATATATATATATATATATATATATATATATATATATAGGCATTAGAAGATCTGGAAGCCACGGCCAGCATAATATCTCATTATCTGCAAAGCAGGTGACAGGCCAGTGTTCCCCCAGGAACAGCGGTACCATGGCACCCTAGTGACCTTCCATGTATCCACAGGGGTCACAACACAGGCAAAGCTTGAACCGCAGCTAATCTCCATCTTGGCGGAACATGAGAAGATGGAGGCCTGTGAGGGTTGCTCTGAGGCCATCTCCCACTCATCTCCCATATTAGTCAGCTCAGACTGTCATACACAGCACCACAGACTGGGTGGCTCACACAACAGAAATTTAATTCCTCGCAGTTCTGGAGGCTGGAAGTGCCAGATCAAGGTGCCGGCAGAGTTGGTTCCTTCTGAGGGCCAAGAAGGAAGGATGGGTTCCAGGCCTCTCCCCGTGGTTTATAGACGGCTGTCTTCTTCCTGAGTCTTTACATCATCGTCTCTCTGTGTCCTCATCTCCTCTTCTTGTAAAGACACCGATCAGATTGGATTAGGGGCCCACCCATATGATCTCACTTTAATGTAACTACATCTTTACAGGCCCTGTCTCCAAATATAGTCACGTTCCGAGATACTAGGGATTAGGATTTCAACATATGAATTTGGGGGTGGGGGGGATATAATTCAGCCCATAACACCCCCCTATCTGCCCTGGGAGGCTTTCAGGGGATGGTTTCTCATCACCTCCTGGGTTCTGATGAGCTAGGAAATTTTCATACCACCCCCCTCAAGACAGAGCTTGTACAAAACTGCCTCGTTTTATATTTTTATACTGCCAGTCTAGAATCGGCCCATCAGGCCCATTTTGTTTTGATGTCATACTTTTTGGGGTGAGGCAAACACCCAGGGAGCTGGCACCTCTGACTAATCTTCCTTTCACTGTTTCTGTAAGTAGGAAACTGTCCAAATCTGAGAGTGGCTCACTTCATCTTTATCAGCCAAGGCAGCCAGGGCTTGGCCTTTGGCTTTCCTAGAAAGCCTTGTGTGTGCTTGACAACAGACACTGGAATGTGTTGCAAAAGCAAAAACAAAAATCTTCCTAACAGAGGTGGGAGAAACGGAAACAAGAAGGATGGCTCCCAATTCTGTGCTCCTCCCACACATCTGGCACCCAGTGCTCTTACGTGGGGATGATCCAGGCCTCCCCACCCCAGTCTCTGGGCCACCTGTATTTGCACTTGCTTGCCATTTAGAAAATGAATTAACGAAAGATAAAATGCATGCACTGAAATATCTAGAAGAACTTTTTACATATGAACTGATGGCATCAATAATCCTCGGGGAAGGGATTTTGACACTTCATGCATATTTTACACGACAGGCCTCAGAGGACACAGGTGACCTGCCAGAGGTGGGAAGGCTGGCCTCTGACAGGCAAACTTGAGTCCACTCACAGTTAACATCCTGTACAGGAATCATTACTCTCAACTCTTTCCCCAACAAATAGAAGTTTAGCTAAAGAAATCAAAACCATGAGGAGAGACTACTTCACACCCATCAGGATGGCTATTTTCAAAACCCAGAAAAAACAGAGAATAACAAGTGTTGACGAGGACGTGGAGAAATTGGATCCCTTGTGCACTGCTGGCCGGAATGTAAAACGGTGTAGCCACTGTGGAAAACAGTGTAGCCAGACACAAAAGGACAAATGTATGATTCCACTTATATGAGGTCCCTAGTGTGGTCAGATTCATAGAGACAGAAAGTAGGATGGTGGCTGCCAGGAGGAAAGAAGGAGTCAATGTTTAATGGGTGCAGAGTTTCAGTTTGGGAAGATAAAAATGTTCTGGAGCTGGATGGTGGTGATGGTTGCCCAAAATGCACATGTCTTTAATGCCAGTGATCTGGACTCTTCAAAAAGGTTGAGACGGTAAATTTTATGTTATGTATATTTTACCACAATAAAGAAAGAGGATAGTGCTCGCTTCAGCAGCACATACACTACAATTGGAACCATACAGAGAAGATTAGCGTGGGCCCTGCACAAGGACAGCACACAAATTCGTGAAGCACTCATTTTTTTTAATGCAGAAAAAATATGAAGACTAGAATAAAAATTTCCTGGGGGAGGGAGGGATAAATTAGGGGTTTTGGATTAACAGATACGCAGTATTATATATAGAATAGATAAACAACAAGGACCTACTGTATAGCACAGGGAACTATAGTATCTTGCAGTAATCTATAAGGGAAAAGAATCTGAAAAACGAGCGTGTGTGTGTGCGTGTGTGTGTGTGTGTGTGTGTGTGTGTGTATCACTGGATCACTTTGCTGTACACCTGAAACTAAACTAAACTAATATTGTAAATCAACCATACTTCAATTAAAAAAATAAAAATTTCCTGGTATCCGAAAACCTAGCTCACCACACGCACACACATACAACAGTATAAAAAAGGATCTCTTCTAAAGTAAACTTTATACTCCATACACACACAAAAGTTTAGCTCAAGATTTGAGAGGCTTTGCTGCCTGGAGATGGAATTTAAGAAAGACACTACTTTCCTTGTTGCAGTTTTGCACGTGTTGAGAGAGGGACTGGCTTCAGCCACCTGCGAGCTAATGGCCAGAGAGACTCCCCAGGCGGGGATGGTCCTGAGCCAGGGAGGCTGGACACACCGTGGGCATGTCATTTCCCTTCTCTCTCTTCTCTGTCTACAGCCTGGGTCAGAGGACACAGGGTTAAAAGCTGAGACACGCAAAGCCTTCCTCAAATCCTCTCTGTCTCTCCCCACCCTCCTCCCATCGCATTTCTTCTGTGGAACCTTCCACGAACTCTTCCTTCCCCGAACTGCTGGAACAGTTATTCATTCCATATGTGTCTTTCAGCATGTCTGACTCACTGTTTAATATCACAAGCCGACTTTGCATGGGTGTGTGTCTTCTGGCCCCAACTAAACTAGAAGTTGCCCGAAGGTGAAGACTGATGCTTAGCCTCCCTTGGATCTCTTTAGCTCTCCCATCAGCGTCTAGTGCAGAGGAAGCGGCATGTACATCCAGACGATGGAATATGATTCAGCGCTAAAGAGAGATGAGCTAGCAAGCCATGAGAAGACGTGGAGGAAGCGGAAATGCTGATTACCAAGTGACAGAAGCCCATCTGAAAAGGCTACCTGCTGGATGAGTCCAACTACTTGACATTCTGGAAAAAACTATGGAAACAGTCAAAAGATCAGTGGTTGCCAGGGGTTGAGGGAGAGGGAGGGATGGGGCACAGAGGATGTTTAGGGGGTGAAGCTATTCTGTATGATACTGTAATGGTGGATGCATGACATTAGGCATTGTCACAATCCACAGAATGTATACAACAAAGAGTAAACCCCAATGTAAACTATGGACATTGGTTAGTAATAGTGTATCCATATGGAATCATCAATATTGAACCAATATTCTAATGCAAGATGTTAATAATAGGGGAAACTGGGGGTTGTATATGGGAACTCTATACCATCTACCCAGTTTTCCTGTAAACCTAAAACTGTTCTAAAAAAGAAAATTTATTATAAATATATATATTTATGGAAAAGAATATGAAAAAGAATGTGTGTATATATATATATATATATATATAAAACCGAATCACTCTGCTGTACAGCAGAAATTAACACAACATTGTAAATCAACTATACTTCAATAAAATTTTTAACTAAAAAAAATTTTTTTAATATATATATTTATATATAGTTGGATAGTTGAGTGAATATTGGACCATCCGCATGGACACATCCAGTTATGAGGGAGCTGGGAAGACTTACCCAGGCCTGACATTTTTTCAAAATCCAGTGAAACATAGTTGGGAGTAAACGAAAGTTTCTTCTTGAAGCCAAAGAAGAAAAATTACGAGATAAGCATTTATTTGTGAGTTAAAATTTACGCAGAAAGTTGCTAGATTTGCCTGTAGGTGTTTGTGTTTCTTTACATTTTGCCCTAATTAGTGCTATCATATTTTGTATTAAAATCAGAACTAATTTTGACAGAGAATCAAAGCGTCCTTAGTGGGTATCTGACATCCCCTTTCCGGGCCTTCTCCAGCCCAGACCTCTGAAGGGAAGGAACAGGCCACATATCACACGGCTTCGCTCAGAGAACTAAGGAAGGGAGTTAAAAACCAAATGAACAACATTATAGCAGTATCACCTGCCTACCAAATAGTTTCTGGAAAGACAGTATTCAGGGAACTGCACTGCACAGAGAAACACAAAGGCTCTGATGTCAACAGATACTTGTCAAGAAAGTGCTTGACCGAAAGGCAGCGGGCAGGACGGCCATTCCAGGTGGTCATTTTGTTTCTGTAACAGCCCAGGGCAGGTCCACGTCAGTGGCCTATGTGAACTTCCAGAGCCTTCCTGCCCCTCCAAACCCACAATACAATGACATAAACAGGTTTAAAACACTTCTGTATTTCCCAAATATCTAGCCTTCACTATACTAAGCTTAATGTATCTGCAGCAAGAGCCACTAACTAATGTTATTTTGCTGGCATCCAGGGCTCGTGACCTCACAGTGTACATGCGCAGAAAGGAGAGGCAACCAAGTGCCTCCAGCAGGTGGTCCTGACACTGGGTTTTGAGTGGGACTTTCCCACTGTTCCTGACTCCCAGGTAACTGCGTTTCTCAGCTTCACACCGCACCACGGTTCCTTCTTTCCTTTATCATACTCCCCCAGCAGCCCCCCATGCCAACTTCTGATTAGAGGCTGGAAAACAGGCCCTAGGAGGGAACTAATTACTTAAGTAGGTGACAGAGAGGCCCAGGAATGGCTTGGAACACTCTCCGTGCATCTCGAGGGTTATTGCTGCAGGCCATGGTGACTAGCAGTGTCTTAGGTCAGGTGCTCCAGAAGGAGAGCTCCAGACATGGATTCTTGTGCAAGTGAATTATTGAGGGAAGGGCTCTCAGGAGACAGGTAATGGTGGGAGGGAAGAAGAATAGGGCAGGGAAAGAAGCCAAGCAAAGATGGAGATTTGGCCAAAGCCTAGACTCAGCCTGATCCCCTGGAGGGAGGCGGGTAGGGGCAGGGGAAAAGGAGGCGGGGCAGCATCACAGAGTCATTCATTCCCATACCTGACACAGGGGGTGGGCCTTTATATCTCCCATATCAGTCAGTCACCGACCACAGGCCACCTCCATGGGGGACAGGAGGGCACATAAGCCCCAAGCCATCAGCTCTGGGTGAGGCTGCTCCTGTAGGGTGGAGGACTGTTCCACAGAGAAGGCCGAAGCTGTGAGCTGCTCAGCTGGGATCAATGTAGGGCATCTGGCTAGACACCACCAGCAGCCACAAAGGGCTGCCCTCTAAAACAGAAGCAGGAGAGAGGTAAGGGAGAAACAAGAAAAAGCCTCCTGAGGTGGCAGGATTCTTTAGAAGTCCTTCCAGCTGCCTGTCATTAGAACAGATGGACAGGGAACGGCCTCAACTCAAGTGGATCTTTCTAGGCACATCCAAGCAGAATGTTTGTGTGGGTGCCCTCAGAACAGACCCAATCTGAGAACTACACACGTAATCCTGCTGTCAAACAGTAGCCTGAGACCTAAGGGGCTCCCCAGAAAGCTTCCAGAATAGTTTAGTTCTGACATCAGTGGCAACCTGTACAGCTGTTACTCTGCCAGGTGCTGTTCTAAGCGCTTTATGTCTGTTACCCTCATTTAATCCTCACAACAACCATAGTAGTGAGGCATTATTATTGGCCATCCCCATTTTACAGATGAGGACACTGAGGCCCAGAGAGGTTCATTAATTTGCCCAAGTTAACAGTTGGAAGTAGCAGAGCCAGGATTTGAACCTAGATAGCCTGGCTCAGGAGGGCTACACCACCGCTCTACCGCCCCTGGCTGTCTAGCTAGAGTAGATGATGCTATAAGGCAGGAGACCACCACCGTGGATGCCTTCAAAGGAGCGTGTTTATACATCAGAATCACCTGTGGGTGACTGTTGCACTACAGAATCCAGAGCCTCATCCTGAACCTACTCAGAATCCAGGGCTGAGGGCTAGGTGGAAATCTATACATTTAACAAGCCCCCCAGGTGTTCTGACACAGATGGCAACTCTGAAACCCCACAATGATTCAGACTGAAAGAGTAGAGGCCAGGTTCAAATTCTAGCTCTTCCACTTTCTATCTGTGTGACCTTGGAAAAGTTCATTCACCTCTCTGAGCCTCAATTGTTCTCAAATCTAAAATAAAACCAGGAACTTCCCTGGTGGCGCAGTGGTTATGAATCCGCCTGCCAATGCAGGGGACACGGGTTCGAGCCCTGGTCCGGGAAGATCCCACATGCCGTAGAGCAACTAAGCCCGTGCACCACAACTACTGAGGCTGCGTGCTACAACTACTGAAGCCCATGCACCTAGAGCCTGTGCTCCGCAACAAGAGAAGGCACCGCAGTGAGAAGCCCGCTCACCGCAACTAGAGAAAGCCCACGTGCAGCAATGAAGACCCAACACAGACCAAAAAAAAAAGAAAGAAAAGAAATTTTTTTAAAAAGCTTTTACAAAAACAAAAAAACAAAAAACAAAAACAAAAACAAAAACAAAAACAAAAAAAAAAAAATTGGGCTTCCCTGGTGGTGCAGTGGTTGCGCGTCCGCCTGCCGATGCAGGGGAACCGGGTTCGTGCCCCGGTCTGGGAGGATCCCACATGCCGTGGAGCGGCTGGGCCCGTGAGCCATGGCCGCTGAGCCTGTGCGTCCGGAGCCTGTGCTCCACAACGGGAGAGGCCACAAAAAAAAAAAAAAAAAGCTTTTAAAATAAAACTAATACTTCTCCTATTAAGATGTTGTGACATTTAAACTGTGAGTTACTGTACATCTGGTATAATTCCGTGTATACACATTTAAAACTGTGTACATGTATATCTTACACATATATATAAATGTTAAACAAAAGCCAGACAGAATAAAGTAGTAAGGGTGATTATCTCTCACGAGATAAGAGGGTGGGATAAAGGGGGGTAGAGAGTGAGATGGGAAAGGCTTTCACTTCTTACTCCATGTATTCAATTTTAATTTTTTTAAAGAGAACATATTAAAGTTTTGTATATGTAAAATGTATTTAATCAAAACCCAAAAGACTAAATAGAATCATCTAGATAAGTGCCTGGCCCACAGTACGTGCTCAATTAATGGTAGCTGTTGGTCTTATCATCGTCCACAAACATTTGTTGAGTGCCTATTATGTGCGAGTCATCATATTTAGGCTGCATTGGGAGGCAGAGAAGCACAAGACAAAGTCCCTGCTCTCACATGCACAAAAAAACCCCCCAAAGGCCCAATGGCAGTGTTTACTTTGGGACCAATGAGTGCTATAGAAAATAAAGCCTTTAAGAGTTGAAATGAGAGAGATCATTTCCAGCTGGCCTCTTCAGGGGAGGTGGGGCTCGCAACGAGGCATTGAGGAAAGGGGAAGATTTCAATAGGCAGAGAAAAGGGGGAAAGAACATTCCAGTGGCAAAAAAAGAGCTGGGTTCAAAGGGCAGTGGGGCTTGGTGGGCATGTGCAGAAGATGCTGAGCGGACATTTGGCCCCGCGCGGCCAGGCTGAGGGATGCAGTCGTGCCGGATCCCAGGCAGGCCATCGCGGGCCTCCCCTCCCACAACTGAAATAACACAATGTCTGGCCCCATCCCTTCCGGTGCTTGGAATGGGGCCAAGATCGACTTTCTCAACGATTCTTGACCCTTGTGGACCAAACGTAGAATGGGAAGAGAAGCGGCCACAGAGATTGAAAAAAAAAGTGGATCCTCTCCCCCAGCTGCTGGGCCCAAGTATATGCAGGGCACATGCTGGGGATGCGGGTGGAGCCAGGTGGGGGGATGCGTGGCAACGTGGGTCTGGGGGCTCCGTGTGTGTGTGTGTGTGTGTGTGTGTGTGTGTGTGTGTGTGTGTGGACTGACGCGTGAGCATGCACGTCGTTCTGACAGGCGGCATTTCCTGTGATTGCGTGGCAACGTGGGTCTCGGGGCTCCGTGTGTGTGTGTGTGTGTGTGTGTGTGTGTGTGTGTGTGTGTGTGTGGACTGACGCGTGAGCATGCACGTCGTTCTGACAGGCGGCATTTCCTGTGATTGTGTGCTGTGATCTACGGGCTTGAGTTATGAGTGCAGTGCGTGCTAACCACATTCCTGAAGGCTAATCTTTCTGAGCCACTGAGGAGGACGCAGAGCGAAGCAGGAGCCAGCAAAATATCTGTCCACGGAGCACACCCTCTGCCTTCCTAGCACTTCTGCTCGGGATGAGGGTCCCAGGGAGCATGGGTGGCACCGGGAAGAGGCAGGTTCACACAGGGCACTGACATGAGCAGGACCAGAGCTGCCCCTGCATCAGCAAATACCACCCCGCGGCTGTGCACTCGGCCACCTATAAAGCGCCCTGACATCTTCCTGGATCTGGTGCCTGTGTGTCTATATACGCAGTGTGTATGTAGAGAGCTAGAGATAAACACTTTTTTAAAAAGTTAAAGCTTGATTAGCTGAACACCACGAGGCCCCGGGAAATTGAGTTTTAGAAAAAATTTGGATAATTGGAACAGCAGAGAATATCAAGAATGTTAAATACACAAGTCAGCTGAGCACACAGAGTTTATGGCAAGCTCTGATTAAGACGAAGTTTCTGATAATCAAAGTTTTAAGGGCAGAGGCTCATTTGAATTTCTTCTGTCTAAAAGGGAGATTAGATATCATGTGCACAGAATATCTTGTGATATTTTCCATTCTTCCCAACCCCGGTTGAGTCACAAACATGCTTTTTTATGTATGTATTTATTTCATAAAAAGTACTCTATCCTTTGGTCTGCCCCAAACTACCCCAAACAGGACTTGCCACAGATGTGTTTATCAGATTGTACTGCAAACGCTCGGAGAGGGCAAGTCTGCCTAACGTCTAAGTGATTTCAAAATCAAAGCCATCCCAGACACACCAGAAGCCTAAAGCAGCCAAGAGATAGGCCAAGTTTATAAACTGCCATAATATGTTTATTGCACGGATGGCAATTACCCAATATCCCTGCCCTCCTGGGTCTTAGATCAGAATAGTTCCACAAAAAGAAATCTGTGTTTGACTGCATTTAACCAGTCATAATTCCAGATGTCTGGAATATTCCAACACCAGACGTGGGGATGGGGAGGAAGAAAGGAAGCTGTTGATCATTCGGCGACAGTCTTGTAGTCTGCGGTGGCGTGTCTAGTGCGGCTGCTTGTGCCGCCTCCTCCTGTCCCTCAAGGAGACATGTCACAGGAGCGGTCATTGTATTTAGGGGAAGTGGCTGTCTCCAGCCACAGGCAGGCTTTTCTGTCCACCTCTGGAAACCCAATGTGTCACATCAGAGATATCATTTCTCAATGAAATGGCGAGCGTGTACCTAATTTATGCCAGGACGGAAAACGCTGACAGGGCAGAAAGGACACTTGTTTCTGCTGTAACAGGGAGCACGTGTGGGCCACGTTACTCAGGAATGAATCAGACCAGCGTTCTGGGGCAGTCTGCTAAGAGAATTGCCTCCTTGCGAGCTCGTGTAAAGTGTTAAAGATATTTACTGCGTGCATACATGCCGCTCCATTCCAACCCTTTCATTGGAACGCAGACTTATGTGAGTTCAATCCTTTGTCCCAGACCCCTTCCTGAGCATGAGTAAGAAAAGTAGGATTGTGCTGTAGAGTCATCAGTGCGATTCATTCTGCCCTTTCCTCTAGGGCTTTCCTGGCAAACACTAAACATCATGAGGGACTTCCGTGCTGGTACAGTGGTTAAGAATCCGCCTGCCAATGCAGGAGACACGGGTTCGAGCCCTGGTCCGGGAAGAGCCCACATGCCGCGGAGCAACCAAGCCTGTGCGCCACAACTACTGAGCCTGCGCTCTAGGGCCCGTGAGCCACAACTACTGAGCCTGCGTGCCACAACTACTGAAGCCCGCGCGCCTAGAGCCCGTGCTCCGCAACAAGAGAAGCCACCGCCATGAGAAGCCCGCGCACCGCAACGAAGAGCAGCCCCCGCTCACCACAACTAGAGAAAGCCTGCGCGCAGCAATAAAGACCCAATGCAGCCAAAATATAAATAAATAAAATAAATAAACAGCATGACACCCCATTAAAGGGACGCGAAGTACTCATTTCACAGACGGTAAGACTGACACACAGGTTTTACCTCCGTGACACCTTATAGCCAACGGGATAGATTTTTTTCCCTCTCCAGCAAAGCGGGTGTGAGATGCATTGAGGAACTTTTAAAAATTTTATTGAGGTATAGTTGATTTACAATGTTGTGTTAATTTCTGCTGTACAGCAAAGTGATTCAGTTATTCATATATATACACGTTCTTTGTCATATTCTTTCCCACTATGGTTTATCACAGGATATGAATACAGTTCCCTGTGCTCTACAGTAGGACACTATTGTTTATCCATTCTATATATAATACTTCGCATCTGCTAACCCCAAACTCCCAATCCATCCCTTCTCCACTCCCCCTCCCCCTTGGCAGAGATGTGTTGATGAACTTAACGTAAGGCTTGGGTATGGTGTGGCCAAAGAGGTCAGGGCTTCTGCTGATGGTTGTGGGGCTGCGGCGGGGTCTGCAAGTCTGGAGCCTTTGTCTCCTGGTCAACACTGGGCCAAGAGGTATCAGTCATGGCCAGGTGCAAGAGAACTTTCTCTACGCCAGAAAGTCTCCAAAGTGGGGGCACACACACCCTAAGTGGTACACAAGACAATTCTTTGAGGGGTAGTGTTAATGGGTTGAATTATGTCCCCCTCCCCAAAATTCATATGTTGAAGTCCTAACCTCTAGGACCTCAGAATGCAACCTTATTTGGAGATAGGATCTTTAAAGAGGTAATAAAGTTAAAGTGAGATCTTTAGGGTGGGCCCTAAAAAATATGACTAGTGTCCTTATAAAGTGGGGAAATTTGGACAGAGATACACATAGAAGGAAGATGATGTGAAGAGACACGGGAGAAAGACAAGCCAAGAGGAGAGGCCTGGGAGAGCCTTCCCTCGCAGCCCTCAGAAGGAACCAACCCTGCCGACATCTTGATCTTGGACTTCCAGCGTCCAGAAGGGTGAGACAATATACTTCTGTTGTTTAAACCACCCTGTCTATGGTACCTTGTCACGGCAGCCCAAGCAAACTAACACAGATAGGAAGAAGATACTAGAACTTTAGAATTTCTGTTTATATCACCGTGGTGGTTTGGCTTATGGATCCTAATTCATCACCTGCATGGAACAGAATTAATACGATTTGCCATGTCACTTTGCAGTGCTTCCCACTGTGGGCGGGAATATACTCCCCCCATGCCAGTGACGTTGCACTTGACCAAAGGAGTATTAGTGGATGTGGCTTGTGAGCAGGACTGTAAATGTGCTGTGTAGTGTGTGATTTGCTCTCCTGAGCTTCTGCCATCACTAAGAGAAGAACAGGTCCTAGGTGGCTACAATCACATCAGCCTGGGCTCCAGACCTGCACAAAACCTGCAAGCTGGAACCAAGCCTGGCCAACCTGCAGCCTGAAGTTGCCCAGCCCAGCCAAGATCCATTAAGACCCCGCAGGACCAGGAGCGACAAAACACCATAAATGCCTATCGTTGTAAGTCGCCGAGTTCCGGAGTGTTTGTTTTGTAGCATAATTGCAGGAAGAGTTGACTGTTACAATGACCAATATGCAACATGTAGATTGACCACATGGCCTCACTCAGGCTGAATGTCACTGCTCGGCATCCAGTGTGACAGGCAAGGAATGCCAAGGGAAGAGAGACAGTCCTGGAACTTGGCTGGCATCCGTCTCGCATGATTTTTCACCTCAGTAAATGGCCTGTTATAGGTGCCATGTCAAGTGATTTGCAAATTATATGATCTTGCTCTAACTAAACTAATCATCACAAAATGGGCAAGGGGCTTGAAATGTCTCCTCTAAAGAAACCATGGCTTGCAGATAATACTGTGAAAGCAACTATCAGCTAGGAAGGAACTGGCCAGCTCCGGGTTCCAGAGCTCTGCCAGCCCGATTAGGAGGAAACACCGTGATCTGAATCAGATTTGACAAAGAGTGCGTTTTAAAAATTTCAGACTTCAGAAGATCATTTGAGATGCAGATTTTCAACTTCTATTGTTAAGAATGGGCCTCGCACACATATATATGGCCTTATGCTCTTAGCAGAAAACATCAGCCCATGAATGTGATTCGTAAGTAAATAAATTTACTCAAAATGTGCAAAAACTGTTTCACTACTCGGGTCAAGACCACTTGAAAGTCGCTTGAAAGTGAGTCCAGCCTATCAAACTGATTTATTAACCTTTTGGGCGAGTTCATTGCTTTTCATGTTGAGGAATTATTAGGGTGCCATCAGTGAACATGGGAAAGACCTGTCCCCTCGAAGTGCAGTGTGCAGAACCCATGGGCTCTCCAGTGTTTGGCTGTGTTCACCCTGTTTCTAAAGCCTGGGGGAGAAATTGATGTCACGGGGAAAGTGAGGACGTACCTCAGTGCCGGGCCTAAGGAGAACTTTCCAGAGCGGGGAGCTGACGCGCTGTTCAGAAGAGAGGGTGCCCAGGGCAGGTGGGCCCTGCTTTGGGCCCAAAGACTCCTCCCAGCTTCAAGAAGTCCTGAAAGGGCCCAGCCCTGCTGCCCCGTCCCGACTCCAACACCACCATTCAGGGCATGGAGACAAGGAGACACACCCCGCTCCCAACCAGAATCTCACTCTGGGCACAGACACTGGGCAGCCAGACTTCATGCCCAACTCTGATTAAACCAGAAAGTGTCAAATAATGCTGACCACTCCCTCCACTCCAGAAAATAAATATCTTCCTCCCTTGAACTCTTGAGCTGCATCGTTTCTTTTTCTTTTTCTTTTTTTTTTGCCACACCACACGGCACGTGTGGGATTTCAGTTCCCTGACCAGCGATCGAACCCTCACCCCCTGCAGTGGAAGCCCAGAGTCCTAACCACTGGACCACCAGGGAAGTCCCTGCGTCGTTTCTATCTTCCCTCTGATGCTGACCTCATTTTGTCTTCAAGTATTGTCACTTAGGCTTCCGCATGGGTGCGTCCCATCTCAAGGATGTGGGCCAGGCCTTACGGAGGTGAGGACCCCATTTTATATTCCTTTGAGTGTAGAACCTATTTAGGGAGCTGGGCGCATGAGTCCCCGGGTTTCTCTCTGGGCTGCTGTGAGCATAGGGCATTGCGTGGGTTACTGGTGGAGGGGAGGGCACTGCTTGACCCGGAGGTCTCTGTTCTGAAGAATTTTCATCAAATTCACGGGAGGCCACCCATGCCCGGGCATTACTATGAAGAGACTGGGACAGAAAGGACGAGGAGGTTATACCAGTCGGGGCTGGAGCAGGGACGCAGACCACGATGAGGATTATGGAGGAAGGGCTTCATAATGGAACAAGAGCTGACCCAACTGTGGGAGAGTCTGGGAAAGGAAGGGTCCAAAGGCGAAGCTGGAGGGTCCAAGGAGAGTCACTAGCCAGCCCTCCTGCAGCCAGGCGCGAGCAGCTGCCAGAGCAGGGCCACGAGGGGGAGTTGGGGGAACAGCCCACAGAAGATGTGTCTCTATGTCTGGTGGCAGGCCTGGCATGGCTGTGGCTCAGCAAGGCCTGCAGAGCAGGAGAGAGCAAGGACAAAACGGCCCCTTCTGGCACCTCCTGTCTTTTATTGCATCTAACCATGATGGCCAGAGAGGAGTAGCAGCTGCTTCTCTGCCACCTTCCAAATGTTGTGCAAATTTCTCTTCTGACCACCTCTAATGTGGAATCATAAAAGGAAGGGAATTCTGGAAAAGGCTCCAGATTAGCTGAGGTGACACGACACAAAACCACCACAAGATCTGAGCTGTCACAGGGTCTGCCGTGGCTCTTCTGCACAGCTACTTTAGAAGTGAGGAGTACACTGCTTGTCCTCAAACATTTCTGTGCCCCAGGCTTGGCAGGTGGACTGGGCTCACGGAGGGAAAGACCTTTATGGAGCAGCACCTTCCAAATCTCACCAGCAGTTCAAGCTCGACACTGTCCTGTTGACCCCCTTATCACTCAAGAAGGATGATTTCAGCTTGAGAGACTCAGAGAGGAAAATAGCTAAGGGCCTATGGCAGACTGTATTTTCCAAAGAGGGACTGAACTGTGTCCCCGCACCCCCCACCCCACGAATCTGTATGTTAAAGCCCTAACCCCCAATATGACTGTATTTAGAGATGGGGCCTTTAAAGAGACAAGTAAGGTTAAGTGAGGTCATAAGGGTGGGGCCCTAACCCATTAGGATCGGTGTCCTTATAAGAAGAGGAAGAGACACCAGGGACTTGCATGCACAGAGGGAAAACCACAGAGAGGGTGCCTGTCTGCAAACCAAGGAGTGAGGCCTCAGGAGAAACCAACCCTACCAACGCCTCGATCTTGAACTTCCAGCCTCTGGGACTGTGAGAAAATAAATGTCTGCTGTTTAAGCTACCCAGTCTGTGGTATTTTGTTATGGAAGCCCAAGCAGACAAATATAGCCACCACACTATCTCCCATCCCACAGGCTCTTCTTCAATGTGACAATGACACTCCAATGACAATACTTCCGATGGTGGTGTCTACACCCTCTTGCCTTGAACCTGATCAGGCCTTCATGACCGCCTCAACCAATAGAATACAGCAGAAGTGAAGCTATGTGACTTCCGAGACTAGGTCCTAAAAATGCCATGCCCTTCTACCTTGTTCCCCCAGGACACTCACTCTTAGAACCCAGCCACCATGCTGTGAAGAAGCCAAGAAGCCACAGGGAGAGGCCAAGTGGAGAGGCCACAGCCAACAATCCCAGCTGAGGTCCCGGCAGCAGCCAGCATCGACACTAGATGTGTGATCGAGGGAGGCTTTGGGTGATTCCAGCCCCCAGCCATTGAGTCACCCCCTACCCTGTGAGCCACCCCAGAGGACATTCTGTCCCCACTGGCCTTGTCCAGACTACAGATTTGTCAGCAAAATAAATGATTTGTTGTTATTTCAAGCCACTGATTTTGGTGTGATTCATTATGCAGCAGTAGATGACCAGAAGAGAGGTCCTCAGAACAAAGGCATCCAGGAGACCGCCTAAGAGAAAATGGGGCCAAGCCAATATATAGGCTTGACCTGTTTTGGGGGGTATTGCAGTGATTTCAGACAATCAAAGCGGTGCAAACCTCCGGCATCAATGCAGAAAAACAGGCTGTCAGATGAGCGGTCCTCTGAAGATCACACCCACTTTACGATTCCTATTCATTTTCCGGCAACTCTGAACATCTTCCCAAGGAGATTTTTTTATTCACGTTGCTCAAGCTCTGGACAGAGTTTAAAGGAAGCGTGTATACAGAAAGAAAATGGTGGAATCGGGAGGTTAAGCTGGAGGCTAGAATAATTAAAGGTTAAACTCCAGGTTTGCATTTGGTATTTATAGAATTTTCCATGCTTGGTGTGAGGGTTTTAAAACCAGGCTGAGCAGGGAAGCGCCTTTCAGCTCTTAAAGGAGGGAAAGGATTCTAACACAAGGAATCCAACCTGCCTAGTTCAAAGTTTTAAAAGGCAGGATAATTAAGCTGCTTTGTGGCTTCAAGTGATGCTGTTAAGGTGAACAGGGCTGGGAAAGGAGGCTCTGTGAACAAAACAAAGCCAAACAAAACATTTTCTTTCCCTACCGGGCACTCAGGGCTGTCAGCAGCGGTTCCCTGGGTCCTCGAAAGCGGTTTTCTGCCCCTGTTGCTCCCTGCTCTGAAGGCGCGTGAGTGCTGCTTATAGCATTTGACATGAGCCAAGGCAAGCATGGGACAGCAGTGTTCCGGCAGGCGCATTGTGGGGGTTACCAAAGGATGCGCGCGAAGGATGTGGGTGGAGGCGGAGGTAGCGGGGACCCGGCACCCGGTGCTGGCTCGCGCACAGCTGCGCTCTGAGGCTGAATGCAAACTCCCCGGAATGCACTTCTGCTTTGCTCCAAGCTTCCTCTCGCCTCCTTTATCCCCCTCCCATTTTCAGTATAGAACTTCAGAGAAACTCCTCTCTCTGTCTTTCAGCTTGTTGCTATCTGTTTGCGGGACATGGTTGTCTCTTTTTGTTTCCTGAAGCTTTGATGGGGCTGGGGATGAAAGGTCAAAGGAGGCGAGGCCAGGGGTGTCTGCGCTACAGGCTCAAACTGCTTCTCCCAAGAGTTTTCCAAATGCATCCTGCTCCCAACCTTCAAAGGATGCGGGATGCAAAGGCTTGTGAGAACTTGTCTAAACTGGCACTGCATTTCTTTGTGAAAATCTAGTTACTGAGACAGACTATATAATGCAGCTATTGAGAAGGATGATTATAAAGACCATGTGGCAACATGGAAAAGGCAGGCGTGACATAACATTAAACGAAATAGTAGAACTCCAAACTGTGCCTGAGGTACTGTCGCAACTATGTTCAAAATGGATTAGGAGCAGGGACTCAAACAGATACTTGTACGTCAATGTCCATAGCAGCATTATTCACAGTAGCCCAAAGGTAGAAACAACCCAAGTGTCCATCGACGGAGGAATGGATAAACAAAATGATCAAAAATTCCTTTTTGACCTTAAAAAGGAATGAAATGGGGCTTCCCTGGTGGCGCAGCGGTTGAGAGTCCGCCTGCCGATGCAGGGGACGCGGGTTCGTGCCCCGGTCTGGGAAGATCCCACATGCTGCGGAGCGGCTGGGCCCGTGAGCCATGGCCGCTGAGCCTGCGCGTCCGGAGCCTGTGCTCCGCAACGGGAGAGGCCACAAAAGTGAGAAGCCTGCGTACCGCCAAAAAGAAAAAAAAAGAAAAAAAAAAAAGGAATGAAATGTGGAGACCTGCTACAACATGGATGAAGCTTGAAGACATTATGCTAAGTGAAATTAGCCAGTCGCAAAAGGATAAATACTGTATGATTCCAGTTATACGAGGCCCCTGGAATAGTCAGATGCAACGAGACAGACAGTAGAATGGTGGTTTCAGGGGCTGGGGGGAGGAGGGAATGGGGAGTTGTTGTTCAATAGATATGGAGTTTCTGTTTGGGATGATGAAAAAGTTCTGGAGATGGATGGTGGTGATGGTTGCACAACATTGTAAAAGTACGTAATGCCACTGAACAGGACACTTAAAAATGGTTAAGATGGTAAATTTTATGTTATGTATATTTTACAATAAAAAATTAACTTTTTTAAAGAGCATTAGGCAGATTGGTGACCGCCAGGGGCTGGGAGGAGGAGGGCATATAGGGAATAACTGCTTAATCAGTACAGGGTTTTATTTAGGGATGATGACAATGTTTTAGAACTAGATAGAGGTGATTGGTTGTACAACATTGTGAATGTACTAAACACCATTGAATTGTTCACTTTAAAATGGATAATTTTATGTTATGTGCATTTCATCTCAATTTTTTAAAAAACTGGATTAGGAGGAGACTGAAAGGGAATGTGGAAAAATGAGAACTGTTTAATGCATTAGGATGGTTAGGACTATTGGTGGATTCATTTTGATTTCTGAAAAAATTGTTAAAATACTGTTTGTGCAATGTATTTTTTACATATTTAAGAAAAAACTGTCAGGTAGAAATTCTGTCACAAAAAACAGAATGTATACGGGATTAACATATACACACTACTATATACAAAATAGATAACCAACAAGGACCTACTGTATACAGGGAACTGTGCTCAATATTTTGTAATAACCTATAAGGGAAAAGAATCTGAAAAAGAATATATATGTGTGTGTGTGTGTGTGTGTGTGTATATACACATATATATATATACACACACACATATATATAAAACTGAATCACTTTGCTGTACACCTGAAACTAGCATGATATTGTAAATCAACTATACTTTAATAAAAAACAAAACAAAACGGGGGGGCTTCCCTGGTGGCGCAGTGGTTGCGCGTCCGCCTGCCGATGCAGGGGAACCGGGTTCGCGCCCCGGTCTGGGAGGATCCCGCGTGCCGCGGAGCGGCTGGGCCCGTGAGCCATGGCCGCTGGGCCTGCGCGTCCGGAGCCTGTGCTCCGCAACGGGAGAGGCCACGGCAGGGGGAGGCCCGCATACCACAAAAAAAAAAAAAAACAGGGGAATTGCCTGGCGGTCCAGTGGTTAGGACTCCGGGCATTCAGAGCCAAGGGCCCAGGTTCGATCCCTGGTCAGGGAACTAAGATCCCACAAGCCACATGGCACAGCCAAAAAAAAACCCAAAACAGACTATTAATCAACTAAAGCAAAGTTTCTTACTTTTTCTTAAGACTTGTGGGGCAAGATTGTACAGAGAAAAACCATAAGGAAAGAGAAATTGAGGACTGGGCTAAGATAGTGCTTGTCACTTTTTAGTATGTATTAATATATACTATGTGTCACATATTAATGTGTTAATAATAAAGAATATATATTAATATAAATCAATAATAAAGACTACAAGAGATAATCACAGTAAATCCTTACCAATCAATCAAATATATATATGTTTAATAACCAGTGTCCCCAGCATGACGCTGGGCCCTGTGGGAGGCCCAGAAGATGAGGGAGAGTGTCCTTTTGGAGCTGACACTGTAGGGCTAACTTATATGATGATGATGACAAGTGTGTGAGGTCAGAAAGAAGCTGAAGCACACAGAGAGGCTGCCTAAAGGGAGTGGGGGCACCTCAGCTGGACTTGGAGGGATGGCAGGGTCTGCACAGGCCAAGGGGAGAGAGAGGTCCTTCTAGGTGTGAGGGGACAGGCAGGGGGCAGGAACGCCAGTGTCTGTAGTCAGGGGAAGGAAGAGGAGAGCAGAGAGGTGTGCCGGGCGAGTTGAATGAAGCCCAGTTAAAACAACCCCCTTGGGCTTCCCTGGTGGCGCGGTGGTTGCGCGTCCGCCTGCCGATGCAGGGGAACCGGGTTCGCGCCCCGGTATGGGAGGATCCCACATGCCGCGGAGCGGCTGGGCCCGTGAGCCATGGCCGCTGAGCCTGCGCGTCCGGAGCCTGTGCTCCGCAACGGGAGAGGCCACAGCAGAGGAAGGCCCGCATACCACAAAAAAACAACAACAACAAAAAAACACCCCCCTTGAGGGATAAACACTGTAGACAGTGGGGAGCCATGGTTGGCTCCTGAGCAAGGGATAGAAGCCATATTTTCAGATGGGGACTCTGCCAGAATGACAGTAGGCCTTGGATCCCCATTCCCTTTCACTCAGGGGGCCCAGACAGGCCAAAACACAGCCAGACACCCCCAGCCCTGACATGGATTACAGTAGCAGCAGCAGGGAGCAATTCTGGAAACTCTGTTCTCTCATTGATGGTTTCTAGTTCCTCGTCCCCAAAGGGAACACTTTTAGAGAAAAATGATATGTCTGGTTAAAGATTGAGGATTGAACACATGCGTCCATCCCTGCTCCAGGCCAAAACTTCATGAAGATGAGAGTAATGGGATTTTCAAAAGGCATTCACCTGCAAGTATAAAGAGAATGAGAAAGGAGAAAATAGCCAAGAGTTTGGGAAGCTGGAAAGCAGAAGGTTGTTTGGTGACTACCTTATAGCAGGGCTGAGAAAGCTCAATCTCAAACTGGCTGTGGGGAAAGCTGAGAAGCGGCCTGAATGGATGGCATCGCAGAACCTCTCCCCGCTCCAAAGACTCAGAAGTGGCAATGCTGGTACTTCTGCAAGAGGAGGTGAAACTGGTACTAAGAACAGGAGGATCAACTGAAAGTCCATTTAAGAAGCAGTCAGATGTTCGGATGCCTTTCCCTGTGCTGTGAACCTAAGTGACTGTCCCTTCACTCCCTCATCCCCATCTCAGACAGAAGACTGGACTTTTATTTAGTATCTGGAGAGGTTTTTAAAAAGGGTCTTTGCATAGAAAACAAACTTACGGTTAACAAAGGGGAAAGGGTGGGGCGGAGGATAAATTAGGAGTTTCGGATTAACAGATACACACTACTGTATATAAAATAGATAAACAACAAGGACCTACTGTATAGCACAGGGAACTATATTCAATATCTTGTGATAACGTATAATGAAAAAGAATCAGAACATATATAAAACTGAATCACTTTGCTGTACACCTGAAACTAACACAACACTGTAAACCAATTATATTTCAATAAAAAATAAAAATTAAAAAAATAAAAATTAAAAAGAAAATAAAAAATATCTCTATTTTTGGATCGAGATATAAAGCATAGTTGAAAGTAGGATGCCCAATTGAAAACAGGGAGATTAGATATAAGTTTTTTTTTTTAATGAACATTGTACCCCCAGCCAAGCTCCCCTGCTCATTCAACTCCCAGAAACTTGACATTCAGGCTTGGACCCTCTAGGAAGGAGATCGAATACTGACATCAGAGATTTGCCAATTAAAAGGCTTACCCAGATCAGCATAGAGTGGTGGTTCTCAAACTTTAGCCTGCATCAGAATCCCCTGGAGGGTTTGTTAAAACACCGACTGCCAGGGTTTCAAATCCAATAAATCTGGAGTGGGGCCTAAGAATGTACATTTCTTAGAAGTTCCCAGGTGATGCTGCTGCTGGTCCGGGGACCACACTTTGAAAACTGCTGCTCTAGAGTGAAGTCTGCAACTGGCAAGCCACATCTCCACATACAGAGATTTCCAGCAGCTTTTTAGTGCCCCGCTGTAGATGTGCACACATAACTGGTGATCACCAGACGTCTAAGGGAAACCTCTAACATGAATGACCAAGACCAAAACAGATGAAGCAAGCTGAAGGAAACAGAAACTATGCTGAGAAATGTAAATTTCACACATGCACGCACACGCGCGCACACACGCGCGCACACACACACACACACACACACCTACCTATCAATAATGTCCCAGAAAAGACATTATTTTAATAGCATTAAAAAGAAGCATTCAGGGAATACAAAGAAACTTTTAGAGAGTAAAAATCGAGCTACTGGAAAATTAAAATATGACAGCAGAAATGAAGAAAATAGTAGAAGGATTGGAATGTAAAGTCTAGAACGTTTTCCAGAAAAGAGAGAAAAGAAAAGGAGATGAGAAATAGAAAAACAGTTTTTAAATGATTACTCTAAAAGTCTAAATAAAAGGAGTTTTAGAAAGAGAGAACAGAGAGACAGAGGGGAAGGAAGCATCAAAGAAATAATTCAAGAAAATTTCCCATACCTAAGGGACACGATCTTACAGATGGAAAGGACCACAGAAGTATCTAATACAATGGATGAAAACAGACTCACATAAATACATATCATTAAGAATTTTCAGAACATTGGAGACAAAGACCCTTAAAGCTTCGAAAGAGACAATATATACTATATACAAAGGATTGAGAACATTTCTGGCTTTGGACTTCTTAATAGCAAGTCTGGAATCTGGGAGAAAATAGAAAAATGCCTTTCAAAATTCTAAGGGAAAGTAATCCAACTTAGAATTCTATATCCAGCCAAACGATCAGTTAAGTGTGAGCATAGAAAGAAAACTTCTCTGACATGCAAGGTCTCATAAAATTGCTGCCTGTGCATCCTTTCTCAGAAAGCAACTGGAGGAGATGGTCCACCAAAATGTTGGAAAACATCAAGAAAGGGGGAAACGTGGAATCCAGGGAACTGGGGATGCCACCCAAGATAGAGTCAGAGGGAATTTCCATGATGAAGGAGGCAACCCCAGGGTGATGGCTGAGCCCCAAGCATAAGGAGAGACCAGCCTAGATAGGAGCTGCTCAGAAGCCTCTTGATAAGCCAGGAAGAGGGACTTGAGGTGTTTGGACACAGTGCAAATCTAGTAAATTGAGAAACAGTTTGGGTTGCAGCAACCTTCTTAAAGCAGAGGCAGCCAGAAAGGTGGTAATAAAACTCAGTGACTACAGCCTGAGCTGAATTCCAATCTTCCATACAAAGATGAAAGGTCCTGGCTCCCGCCTCTGCCTTCCTCCACCGACAGCCACATCCCCATGCATATTTGGGAAGGCAGAAATATCTAGGCCAATTTTATCATACTAAAAAGGAAGAAGAATCATCAAAGTTCAAACTCTCCATCATCAGACGATCTCAGAGTCTCCCCGATGTGAAATTCCAAATGTCTGGGTCCAGATGCTCTCATGCGTAGAAGAGAAACTGGTGATTGGCAATGTTCATTGTTTTATTGAACAAGAACTTGCTTGCTGGGGTATAATTAGATGACACAGATTCCTTTTTCATTTTTTATAGGGAAGTATTTTGCCGTTACCTCCGAGTATGGCATGATATGTTTTATGGCCAGGGATTTTTTTCACTGTGTAGTCTTTCTCTCAGTGGTTTATTTAAAGTCGAAATGACACCAAAATGGAGAGCGAGTGGTTTGTGTTCTCAGCCCAGCCCCACCCCAGAGCTGCAGCACAGGTAAGTGTCTGTCACCTTGAGACAGGCTGGGACCTAGGACCCTTTGCTGCAGTGCTGGCACCTGGACCTTCGAGCAACAGAATACAAAAAAAACTATATGGGACTAAAAATAACTGCACGCATGCCCAGTTGGGGCAAATTAGGAACAACAAGATACAAAAAGAGCAAAAACCCAACTGCCACTTCTGAGGTGTCAGGAGCAAAAGCAGGGGACTGTGCATGATCCCTGCGCACAGCACCGCCAAGGGGGTGGGCAGACCTCCCAGGCCATCCCTCTGGCCCGACCCCTGGACGCGCCCCTACCCTCACCCCATGTAAGGGACCAGCTCATACCCCCACTCAGGGAGCCAGCAAGGACACCTGTTACTTGTTTTCGCTCCCTCGTGCTGCAGCACGAGTCCCATTAAAGCCTCGCTTGAATTCCTCTTATGGCCTCTTAACAATTTCTATTGATTAAAGAGTTCAAGAACCTAGGTCGGTCACAACCTAACACATTTCCCTTCGGTGGAATTGGCCACCTTTAGTGATTCACATTAGGTAATGCAGTCCCATTCTACAACTTTCGTGGCATAAAATGTAGGACTAATCAGGACAGGAAGATATCTCAACAGGCTGAAATAAATAACAAGTCCTCTGCCTATGGCCTAAAAAAAAAGGCATCAAAACAATCCATCCCTTTGCTCCATGATACAACCAAGAGTCCTCCAAAGGAGACAAGACCCTGTGGACCAGGCTTTGGCCCCGCCCTGCTGCCTGTCATGATGCGCCCACCCACCATGATGAACAACTGCCCGACACCCACTGTAAGCTCCTTCTGGGAGTCTGGCAGACCCTCTCCAGCTTCCCCACCCCACATCTCCTCTCTCCAGACCAGGGGTCCCTTCCAGACTGAGTTCAGACAGGCCAGCAGCACTCCTACCTGGTTCCTGTGCCTCCTACCCACTTACTTAGGTACCTTGCTCCCAGCAACCCGGGACTGGCCACTGCCCATCTCTCCTGGCACTGTGGCCAAGGGAGGGTGGAAAATATAGATGATTCATCTTTGAATCTGAGCACCTAGCAGAGTCTGGCATGGAATCGTGCTTAATAAATACTTGTTGAATGAATGGGTCAATGAACAAAACGAATGTATGGATAAATATGACTTAGGGGCTTTGGTAAATGCCACATGAATTTCTTGTGTCATATGACCGCCCCCAAAATGCTAACACCAAAGGCTTAATGCTGTTGAGTCGTGGTCTTTGACACTCCACTGGGGTGCATTGACAGCTTTCATTTCTCTCTTATGTTTTTAGGATTAAAAAATCTACATAAAGTCATAATGTAAATATTAGTGGAGATTAATTTCTTTTTATTTATAGATTAAAATCAATGTGACTAGTCTCTATGTTTACCGTGCAGATTGCCACTTAAGAATGCCCTTGGGCTTCCCTGGTGGCGCAGTGGTTGAGAGTCCGCCTGCCGATGCAGGGGACACGGATCCGTGCCCCAGTCCGGGAGGATCCCACGTGCCGCGGAGCGGCTGGGCCCGTGAGCCATGGCCGCTGAGCCTGCGCGTCCGGAGCCTGTGCTCCGCGACGGGAGAGGCCACAACAGTGAGAGGCCCGCGTACCGCTAAAAAAAAAAAAAAAAAAAAAAAAAAGAATGCCCTTACCTGGCCAGTAGGACTGTGAATCGCGGTCACGGGTGGCACGCACGCGGCTTCAGGAGAGGAGCAGGAGGCCCACTCCGTCCTCCAATGTCAGCATATTGTGACGCATTGCAGCTTACAGGTGCCTAGTGATGTGGATTTACTGATCATATGACCTAGTTTTAGCTTAACTCCCAAATGAGCCATAGGGCTTAAAAAGATTCCTGCAAAGAAACCATGTGTTAAAAATAATACTAATAATACAAGCACGCTTGAACAAGATGGAGGCTGAGCAGATGTTTCTTCTAGTATGAGCTCTTTGTCAGCCACATCATGTGGCAAAAACAGCCATAATCTAATCAGATCTGAGCCGAAGTCGGCCCCCAAATTGAAATTATCAAGAGACAATTGGAAACATGAGTTTCCCATCACCGCTGTCTTAATGACAAGCCTGGCCTTGAGTGTATATGGTATATTGGGACTATCTGGTGAACGTCACAAGCCTCCAGAACAGAGGTCCTTAACCATAAATAAATACAGCGGATTACAAAGGAAACCAAGGAGGTTGAAATCATTATCAAATTATTAAAACAAATTTGTGTTAGAGATACGTATGTATGGGCTTCTTTAGTAAATCATTAAGTAACAAGATCCGTGGCAGATCTAATGACTACCATCATTTCACAGTGTTGATGAGCATATGTGATATTTTAAGATATCTGCTAATAGTACTGAGATTTGTTGCCTATGTAAGTAATTGAAGGAAATGCTAAGTTGTAGTTAGAGGCTAGTGAAAATGGAGATGCCATTTTTCCCCCATCCAATTCACAAACCCTGTGAATTCTATCCTTGAACCTCAGGTCAAGAACTGCAGTCTAGTGCAGATCAAAGGCTATTGGTCCCATCTCGCACAACCTTGTTACCAGGTGTTCTGTTAACAACCATTAAAAAAAAAAAATCATAGCCAGCCTCCAACTGAATCAGAAATCACACATAAAAACGTTTATTACAAGCAGGCACAATAACCAGTTATGCAATCTGCTCTTGTAACTCAGTGAAGTGCCAGGTCTCTGCGCTTAGGCACACCAACAAGTACCTTGGCTAAAAGCTACGCTGAATATAGAAGTGACAATATTTAAGCGGCAGGATTCAACTAACCCTCCAGTTAGAACAGGGACAATGTCCTCTGTTACGTGGCAGGCCACAGGAGTAAACAAAGTCTGTGGCCTGGGATGCCACACCCCAGGGTATTTCCCCTCTGGGCTCCTCAGATTCATAGACCCCATTCAGGCAGCTGTAACAGAGGTGCTAGTACAATATTTCTTGCCAATCCCCATGTCTTTTTTTTTTGAAGTACAGTTGATTTACAATGCTGTGTTAGTTTTAGGTGTACAGCACAGTGAATATATATATATTCTTTTTCAGATTCTTTTCCCTTAGAGGTTATTACAAAATATTGAGGACAGTTCCCTGTACTCTGTAGTAGGTCCTTATTGGTTATCTATTTTATTTATAGTAACATAGCCAAGCCCCATGTCTTGAAAACCACTTATTTTGTCAATAAGAACTTTTTCCTAACGTTTAAAAATGCTAATCAGTGAACCTTCTGGTACAGATTTAGATAGCCGATGTGTAGTAGGTGTCTTTGGACTGTGGATTTCCGATTCAGGTTTTTCGAATGTTAACTAACCATCCCAGAGGTGTGCATCCTTCATTAGTGTATTTCAAATGGAAACCCACCTCTTCTACAGTATAGATTAAAAACAAGCTATCTATACTGAAGTACTTTGTTATGGACTGAATTGTGCCCCCCCCCAAAATTCGTAGGTTGAAACCCTAACCCCCAGTGCGACTGTTTTTAGAGATAGGGACTTTAGGGAGATAATCAAGGTTAAAGAGGTCATAAGGGTGGGGCCCTAATCCCATAGGACTGGTGTCCTTATAAGAAGAGGGAAATTTGGACACAGACACACAGAGAGAAAGGGGAATGCGTGTGAAGACACAGGGAGAATGCCATGTGAAGACAATTTCTGACAAGTTATTACATCTCTTAATTCCTGTGGGTCAGGAATTCAGAAAAGTCACAGTGGGGACAGCTTGTCTCTGCTCCACGATGTCTGGGGCTTCGGTTAAAAGCCGTGAAGTCAGGGCCTGGAAGATACACTTCCATGGTAGCACACTCACATGGCTGGCAAGGTGGTGCTGGCTAGTTGGTTTCTCACCATGTGGATCTCTCCACAATGCTTCTTGAATGCCCTTACAACATGGCGGCTAGCGTCCCCCAGAGCAAGCTACACAAGAGAGCAAGGCAAAAGCTGCAATGCCCAGCTTAGTGATTATAAACAACAATACTGTATTATAAATTTCAAAGTTGCTAAGAGACTAGATCTTAATTGTTCCCACCATAAAAAAAGAAATGATAATTATGGGATGTAATAGAAGTGTTAGCTAATGCTATGATGGCAATCATATTGCAATATATAAATGTATAAAACCAACATGTGGTACACCTTAAACTTATACAATGTTATATGTCAATTATATCTCAATATAAAAGAATTCTTTAAAGAAAGAAAGTTGCAATATCTTTTATAACCAACCTCAAAAGTCACATGCCAGCACATCTGCAGGAGTCTATAGGTCACAGTAGATTCAGAGTGGATCTGCCCTGATTCAGTGTAGGAGGGGATTGCACAAGGACAGGAATACTAGGCGTGGCTCATTGGGCCCACCTTGGAGACTGGCTTCCACACCTCCCATCACCTCTATATGTGGATAATGATGCATAATAATGACAAGGACAGAAGGTCAGACATGGCTCTCCTACTCATGGCTTTTGAGAAAGATACCAGCCAAGAAACATTATCTTAAAAGATTCAGGATGTGTCTTCCCCTTCTCATATTCATCCACTAGGGATCTAGACTCATCATCATTACCATAATAACAATCATCATCTTTGTCACTGTTGTCAGTTAGTGAGCATTCATCTATGTGCCAGGCACTGTGTCAGGTGTTCTACAAACATTATCTCCTTTAGTCTTGTCAAAAATCTTGGAAAAGAAAGTATGATTAGCCCCACTTTACAAATGAAGAAAGTGAGATTCAAAAGGTTAAGAACTTCACACCTAGCTAGTAATGGAACCAGAATTTGAATACGGGGCTCTCTGGGTCTTTGTTTTCTGTCACACTGCCTCCCTGTCTGTATTAGGGTTCTCCTGAGAAACAGAACCAATAGAGTGCGTGTGTGTGTGTGTGTGTGTGTGTGTGTGTGTGTGTGTGTGTGTGTGTGTGAGTGTGTGTGTGTGGGAGAGAGTGTGTGTGAGTGTGTGAGTAGTACATCAGACAGAGAAAGAACCAATAGAGTGCGTGTGTGTGTGTGTGTGTGTGTGTGTGTGTGTGTGTGTGTGTGTGTGGAGAGAGACAGAGATTTATTTTAAGGAAATGACTCACATGATTATGGAGACTGACAAGTCCCAAGATCTTTAGTCAGCAAGCTGGAGACCCAGGAGAGCTGATGGTATAGTTCCAGTCTGAACGTCTTCAGGTTCAAAACTGAGGGACAGCCAATATTTCAGTTGAGTTCAAAAGCAGGGAAAAACAGATGTCCCAGCCAGAAGGCAGTCATACAGGAGGAGTTCCCCCTTACCCCCAGGAGGGTCAGCCTTTTCGTTCTCTTCAGGCCTTCAACTGATTGGGTAAGGCCCACCCACATTACACAGGGCAATCTGCTTCACTCAGTCCACCAATTCAAATGTTAATTTCATCCAAAAACACTCTCAGAGACTTCCCTGGTGGTTTCGGGTTAAGAATCTGCCTTCCAATGCAGGGGACGCAGGTTTGACCCCTGGTCGGGGAACTAAGATCCCACATGCCGCAAGGCAACTAAACCCATGTGCCGCAACTACAGAGCCCATGCACTCTGGAGGCCATACGCCACAACTAGAGAGAAGCCCGTGCACCACAAGGAAGAGCCCGTATGCCGCGACAAAAGACCCTGTGTGCCGCAACTAAGACCCAACGCAGCCATAAATAAATAAATAAATAAATAAATAAATAAATAAATAAATAAAAACACTCTCAAAGACACACCCAGAATACTGTTTGACCGAATATCTGGGCTCCCGCAGCCCAGTCAAGTTGACACCTGCAATTAGCTATCACGCTGTCCTCCATGAACTCAACTTGCTTATCCTTGCACATTTTTAGTTTGTGAGACCAGTTTTGCTCTTGCTTGGTCTAAATTTTATGCTTTAAGGAGTCCTGCCCTCACCCATACATAATTCATGTATTTTCACAATTTTATTGACGTTGATAATATCTCCTCTTAAATTAGGTGGGGGAAAATAGTTAGAAGACAGAAGGAGTATTAGGGTATCCTAGTTCTAAATACTTTTGCTTAATAATTTGGGGAAAAATCAATGAAAATACCTTAATAGGAAAAAAATAGGAAAATACTTTAATAGTCTACAACAGTTCTTAAATTATAAAGTGCATCAGAATCACCCATGGGCCTGTTAAAACACAGATGGCTGGGCCCCACCCCCAGAGTTTCTGATTCAGTAGGTCTGGGATAGGGCCTGAGAATTTGCATTTCTAATAAGTTCCCATGATACTGATTCTGCTGGTCCAAGACCACATTTTGAGTAGGAAAATGCTAGGGGGAAAAGCGTGTCCATAATGTGCCCAGAACTGATATGGCACTTGGGGACCTGTGTTTCTGCTATCTTGGTACACTTCACCATTCTATGCCACCTCACAGTCCCAGATGGCTGTCTGAGCTCCAGCCATCAGGACTAGATTCTAAGCAAATGTTAGAAGGAACAGAGAAAGACCACTCCTTTTAAGGATACTTCCCACTTCCCAGAAGTTGCATGCAAGACTTCCACTTGCATTCCACTGACCAGAACTTAGTCATATGGCCACACTTAGCTGCAAAGGAAGCTGGGGGAAAAAATTTTTTTGCTCCAGGAGGCTATGTGTCCAGCTAAAATTCTATTACTTTATTACTTATAAATAGCGGGGCGGGGGGGGGCGGGGGGAAGAGCTATTTAGGGACAATGAATGGCCTCTGCCATGGGGATCTTGCAGCTTGTTTGGAACACGAAATAATTCGTTCCTATGTCAGCGTGTAACTTGGGCCTACCTTCCTTTCTGAGGCAGCGGCACAGTCCATGCAGCTCAATAAGTAGGACTTAGAACATTGCAAAGCCTAGTGAGTGAGGAATTACCAGTTTGGCCTATGTCACATGTTCTCCCTGCTAACTGCTAGAAGAATGAAGATGGAACTCCAAAGCTAGATACGGGCATTCCCGTGTTCCCTCTCACTGGTTTGGTTAATTGGTTATCCTGTTAACTGGCAGAGGTTTTGGTTTCCTTTGGATCACTTGCCTTCTGAAATCCGGTAAGGACCAGACGTCAGCAACTTTAGGGGGGAATGTCCTCTGGAGGAAAGACCTGGAACTCCAGCAATGCACATAATTACACACGCTTGGTTCTAGAGAGGACATAGAATAAACAGGCTTTTAACAATCCCCATAGCTGTGCCAGACGATAGAGGTTTTTCTAAGACCCCTCCCCCCACCAAATTCTGGGCTCCAAGGTGGAGGATGAGCCCACAAGATCTTGGCTGCTAAGAGGAAAGGAGGCGTGGGGAAAAAAATGCTGCCAGAGTCAAAGCCCAAACAGATATTTTCTTCAATGTTTGACTCAGTGGTTTAATTTTTAAATGCAGCTCTGGTTGATAAAACTGAGATGCAAAAAGAACTGTTGTTCCCTGATTAACCCTTCTAGCCACTGGGTGCCACTACTGATTTGTTTGGTTAACCAAACTATAAAAAAAACACTTTACTATGGGCGGGGGGCGGAATCCTCAGTGTAGATTACTTTGGTAAAGCAGGAAGTGAAAGCTGGACCAAAAAAAAAGTCTGTATGTGGATATATATATATTTCCTTAGATGTATGTTGGTTATTTTTTTCTCCTGACTTCCTCTCACCAGACAACAACATACTTTTATTTTTCTGTAGTATCTCCTCCTTGATCTCATAATGAATTTCAGAGTAACGCTTGAAGTATTGCTTCAAAAATTATATTTTGTTTCCTAAAGTCCCTTACCGCTCTCAAAAAAAGAAATATGTACAAACTCTACTGCTTCATGATGTTTGAAATCATTTATACATGGCATCATCATCAATAACAAATGTTTATGAAGTACCTACTATGTGCCTGAGGCTGGGGAATAGAAAAACCAAGAGGTTCCTGTCAGCAAGGGGTTATACTCTCTCTATTCATGGAAATATGACATACGGACAAGAATATAAAGGTAGGGACTTCCCTGGAGGTCCAGTGGTTAAGACTCTCCACGCTTCCACTACAGGGGGCACAGGTTCGATCCCTGGTCGGGGAACTAACATCCTGCATGCTGCCTGGCAAGGCAAAAAAAAAAAGAATAAAAAAGCAAATAGGGGGCTTCTCTGGTGGCGCGGTAGCTGAGAATCTGCCTGCTAATGCAGGGGACACGGGTTCGAGCCCTGGTCTGGGAAGATCCCACATGCCGCGGAGCAACTAGGCCCGTGAGCCACAACTACTGAGCCTGCGCGTCTAGAGCCTGTGCCCCGCAACAAGAGAGGCCGCGATAGTGAGAGGCCCGTGCACCGCGATGAAGAGTGGCCCCCGCTTGCCACAACTAGAGAAAGCCCTCATACAGAAATGAAGACCCAACACAGCCATAAATAAATAAATAAATAAAATAGCCAAGCATTAAAATTTTTTAAAAAAAGGCAAATAGGTAGGTAGGTAGGTAGGTAATTGTGGCCAAAACTACAGGTTGCTTATCCAAGGGTCCATTCTCTCTTTCTATGCCCTCAAGGTCACTGCATCTTCCTCGATGGCCAAGCCCAAATTTTGTTCTGGTGTTCATCCTGCAGTGTGATCAGGGAAGGGGACCCCCTCACATTCCTAGGGGGTGAGTTATGCTTGATCCAAGCCAACCATGATGACCTCATATTCTTTACCAAAGATTGGTGGAGCACAGCCTTGTGAACCAGTCCTAGACAATGAGACTGGAAGTAAAATGCACTACCCACAGAAAAGGAGGTGTCAGTTTCTTTAAACTGAACCTGTGATGTCTGGAATTGCTTTAGTCGTCTTTACACCATGAGGATCGTCACCTCCAACAAGCCGAGGGTAGTGGAGCAGAGAGATGTGCTACCCCCGCCCCCAGCCCACCCCGCAAAGTGAACCTGCCTCAGGAGTTCTCTTGTGAGACACAGTCCCATTTTGTGAAGCCACTCTTAGCTGCATCTTCTGTTCGTCGCAGCTGAAGGCACCCTGTCCGAAGCAATGGCCATGTATGCTGGTTGCTTTACGTACGTTAGCTCACTGCTGTCCATCTGCCTGCGAGGAAGACATTATCAAGCCCATTTTAGGGATGAAGCAATGGAGTCTGAGAGGTTAATACCACATCCAATGTCACACTGGTGGAGCCCTATTTTAAGCACAATCGGTACTCAATAAAGGCTCGACGGCGGGGGGATCCATGGCCCAGCATGGGGTGCAGCTGAGTGGCTGAAGGGCACAGCCACTTGGTGGCCGGGAAACACAATCCTCTGTGGGACGCACCCTGTCCCAACCTTCAGACAATTCCTAGACCCTCCAACCTAAGCATCTCCCAATTCAAACCAAACAACAGTTTTCTGGGTTTCACTGAAAAGCCTCTAGTCGAAATCCAGGGTGAAGACTATCCTTCTGACCTGGAAGTCCTTCCTAAGATCTGACCTCAGACTCCCCCGTGGGAGAGCAGAAGACAGCCCTGCCCTCTTCCTTCTCTTTAGCAGGAAGGAGAAACTGTGGCCTTGGATTCAGCACCCCGCCCTCCAGGCAAAGCCGCGACTGTGAAAAGAAATCTCTTTGGAGACAAAGACTGCCGGCTCCCTGCGGCTGTCAGCACCGAAAGTCCGAGAGCTCCGTTTCCAGCGTCCTTCACGCTCCTTAGCCAAATGGAAAGCCCGCACAGCAAAGAAGCGATGCTTATGCTTTCCTTTCTTTTGTTCAGCGTTCATTACAGGACGGCGATGACTGCTCAGCGGGCACATTTCTCTCTGGCTCGCCACCCAGGTCCGAAGCTGGGACTCGAGGGCTGTCCTTCACCCGGCGCCACACCGCAGCCCATCCCAGCCAGCTTCCCGAGGGCGGTGTTCTAGGCGAGGAAAATTGCTCCCGAGATTGCTTAAGGCCCCTGGGGAAATGACAAGGAGAAATTAATCTTCCATTGCTAATCTTCCTACACGGCTGGATCAGAACTGTTGCCTGCAGGAGATCGTCGCCTGGCTCCCGCGGGGGGGCCCCCGGATCCGTCCACACTGCTGATGGGCAGGGGGCAAGGCAGAGGAGGTCAGAAGGAGGCCCGGGGTGTGGTTCTCACACACCTTGCCCTGTGTCCCCGTGCCAGAATTCTCCACCAGTTTGAACCCAATCACTGATATGTGACCTTGATCGTCTGCCTACACTTAACCCTCCAGGTGCACAGGATCTGGACCCCGTTCCAGCCTCCACTTAGGTGCGCTCCGTCTGGGCTTCAGCAGCCCAGCCCCTTCACACCCCAAGGCCTGGACTTGGGCCAGGCCCTCTGCCTGGCGTCCTTATTTGTCACAGGTGTAATGACTTTCATGTCCTTGTCCCTGGCAGACCATGAGGACAGGTGCCTTATCTGTCTAACTTGCCACTGTACCTCCAGCACCTAACACGGCACCTGGTATGTACTGAATACTCATAAATAGGTGTTGGGTGAAGGAAACTGTTCCTGGAGCTTAGAATGTGCAAAGCACTGCCTTGGGCACTGTGAATGAACACATAACTTTCATCATCATCATCATCATCACGTCTAATTCACTTAATTTGCACCAATGACCCCAAGGATTAGGTACAATTATTCTCTCCATTTTACGGAGGAAGAAACTGAGGCACACACAGGTTAAGTACCTTGCTCGATGTAGGTCACCCATTGCAGAACATATGTTCGTGGACCCCTATGCTATCATGCCTCCTGAACTATAGGCCCTCTTGGGAGGCTCCATATGCCTCCAACTAGACTGTGGTCCGTTTTAGGACAGGACAGGCCTTCCATCTCCTTGGTATTTTCCCCTAGCCCGGAGGAATCCAGGCTCTCAGTTAGTACCAGTGAACAACTGTACACGATTCAGTCAAAAGAAATCACAAGCCTAGTTTTCACGGGCTTGCTTTCTAAGACAAAACGAGACAGAAAGTAAAGAAGAAATGTAAATTACAGGGGAATCAGGGAATTGTCCCCCTAATTGGATAGATTCTTATCCTTTTGCTTCAGAGCTTGCTCTCTCTGTAAATCTGAAGTAAGAAAGAAGGAAACAGAGGCTGGAAGGTGAGTGACGCAGGTCAGAGACTTGCCTGTGGTCTCCGAGGCCACCTGCATTCCTCAACCTTTAAGTCTGAGAATTCCCAAGAGGAGCCTTGTCCATCCCGCTTGGGAGAAGCCGTGGAATTTGGAGAGGGGCAAGAACAGGACTGGGAGTTGGCAGGGCAGGGGCGGCTGTGCTGCTCCAACATTTGCCAGCCTGCTGCAGAGCAGCTTGACTCCACTGGCTCCACGACTTGAAAATCTAGGTTGCAGCCACCACTGACCTTGGCACCCTGAGCAACTGTTATCAGTTAGGTCTGCATTAGGGTGCAAGTAACCAAGCACTCCGTGAACGGCATCCTCAACAAACCCGAGGGTTATTTTCCTTACAAAAGAAGAAGTCTAGAATTAGCTGTCTATAGTTGTGAGTTCGGTGACTTAATACATAAGGGACATCAGCGTTTCTGTTATCCTCTTGGCCTTTCCTTCTGGCCTCAAGAAAGCTGCAGCAGCTCTAAAAGCGTGTTCATGGTCAAGGCAGGAAGGTGGGGGAGGTATTCCAGCACCAAAAATATCTGTTCCTTTTATAAAGAAGTGAAAGCTTTCCAAGAAAGTTTCCAAAAGACTTTGGCTTACGAGCCAATACCTGGCAGTGGGTCACGTGGCCACCTATAATTGTGATGGGAGCCGGGAGAGGGAGCTTTCAGCCCTTTCACCTTACGTATCGGGGAAGGGGGTCGGGAATGGAGAGTTGGCTGAGGTTCCCCCCAAAGCAGAGCCTGAGATGAGAATTTGGGTGCAGGTCGCTTATTTGGAAGGTGACCCTGGGAAGCATGGTGAGGGAGTGGGGAGGTGAGATAAAGAGGAGAGCCCATTCAGGGGGTGTTGATGAGCAAGTTACCACTGAGGGCGGCTGCTCCACCCCACCCGGGACCCCCTGAGAGGCCATGTGGGGCACACATCAGAACACATCCCCCATTCCAAACACCCAACTTGGGGTAGCAGGCTTGAGAATTTCCCCAGGATGCTAACTCCATGGCATTGCCAGGTTGCATGCTTCCAGCAAGGTCCCTGATGCCAAAGAAAGTCCACAGGCTGAGAAGAAAAGAGAGACGAGCCCTGCAGGCTTTCTAGAAACAGCTCAGCGCAGCTGCAGGTGAACTCAGAGGCGGGCTGAGGGGATGCGGAGATGGGCATCAATAGTGTCGGCTCCAGCCACCGACACTTATTGCCAGAGTGACTCATTGGTATCCCCTGCTGTCCCTCCTTAACTGCACACCTCAGGGCCCAGTGCTTGGTGACCATGCCAGGGGCCCTCCCTTCAGCCCTCTCCCTGCTGGGTCCTTCTCTATATCCATCCTCTCCCCTCCACCACCTACCCTCAGATTGGCCCTTTGGTACTCCAGAAAGAGTGTGATGAACTTACACCAATACTGTAACAATAGCTCAATAACAATAGTGTATATAAGGCTCCTTAGAGTTCACCATGAACCTTTACAGATGTTATATTGTTTAAAACTCACAACGTTGCCTAGCAAGGAATCTGAGACTCAGATAAGTTAAGTAATTTGCCCAGGTATACTCAGCTAATACACTGACCAAACTGGGTACCTTCTAAATGCTAATACTCCAAATATCAAGCTATTCCTACCTTCCCACAATGCCTTCTGTTTTCCTGTCATGAGTAGGCGCTCAATAAATATTTGTGTTGAATGGACTTTTGCACCAAAAGAATAATTGCTAATTGTGGGAACTGTAGACATCAAAGAGTCCGTTCGGAAATGTGTTCTAGAATAAAATCCAAACTACTAATCCTAGCCAACACGGCCCTGCATGGTCTGGTAGTTACCTGCCTTTCCTTTCATCTCATCTCTCTCCTCCTGTCTACCTGCCCTCACCTCCACAGGTCACATCCTTCACTAATTACACTCCTGTACCTTGAATAGGCCATGCTCTTTCCTGCCTCTGAGCCTCTGTTTTTGCTGTTCCCTCTGCCTAAAATACTCTTCCCCTGGTTCTATCATTGCTGACTCTGACTCACCCTGAAGCTCTCAGGTTAAATGCTGCCTCTGTTGTCAAGATAGGAGTTCTCCTGAAAAACCCATTCTTTTCTCCCTTGATAAAAAAAAATACTTCCAATTTTTCACTGAACCCACGGTTTGACAGAATAAGGTCTACATTTCCCAATTAGATGTGGCCATGTGACAAAGTTCTGGCCAATAAGGGGTAAAATGAAACGGTGGATACAATTTACAATAAATGTCCTTAATGTGGAGTCTGCCCTCAGAAGAGTAGCTGCCTCTTCCCTGCCGGCTGGAATGGGCACCAGAAGGCTGGGGCTCAAGCAGAGGAGGCCAGGGATGGTTGGAAGCTACACGGAGAAGCCTCACATCCAACGTGGTGCCGGAGCCACAGGGCAGCTACGGCCCGGGAGGCCTGGAGGCCAACAGCATTCTCAAGCATGAGGAAATAGAGCTGTATAAATGTTTCCATCCCCAAGATGGGCACAGACATGGCTGTGAGGTTGGAACACCAAGAGGCCTCTGGGTAGCGGTGAGGGAACTAGAGTGGACTTAATGAACCAGAGATGGTTGCAGGTCTAAAAAGATCATCAGCCAATGCATGGAGAAGAGAGGGTGTAGCAGACCGTATTTTGAGAGTGGCCTCTACAACATTTATGAATTCATACGCTCTTCTAGTATGTGCCATTTCCCCCCTCAAGAGGTGGAGTCTTCCTCTCCACCTCTTGAAGTTCAGCGGGCTTTTGTGAGCACCTTGACAAACGGAAAGTGACAAAGTGATACCACACGATTTTTAAGGACTAGGTCATGAAAGGCAAATTGGCACACCCCTTCCCTCTCTCTTCATTTACCCTTAGAACCCAGCTGCCATGCTGTGAGGAAACCCAGACTACAGGCAGAGGCCATGTGTAGGCATTCCATCTGACAGCCCCAGATGAGGTCCCAGATGACACCCAGCAGCCACTGTCTGAGGGGGCTTTGGAGAGATTCCAACCCCCAACCTTCGATCTACCCCAGCTGACACCAAATATCTGCGAAGCCCTGCTCAAATTGCAGATTTTACAGGAAAAATAAATATTGTGCTTGTTGTAAGTTTTGGAGTGGTTTCGTATGCAGCTGGAGATGAATAACACAATTGGGCAGAAGTCAGCGAGTACCAATGGTGGTCTATGGGCCCCTTCCTCAGGCCGGGACCAGGGGTCAGCCCTTGATTACCCCTGGGAGAAGGGAAGAAGGATGTGAGGATGAGGGAGTGCCGCATTTACCCTGAGAGGGACTACCTTTGAACAGGAAGTGCTGAGCTGGGTTGAATTGGCACGCTGACAGTATTCACCATCAGTGGAAACGAGAGCTCAAGAGTGAAGGTAATTCTAGTTAATGCTGGCGCTTGGGCTTCCCTGCTGGTGCAGTGGTTAAGAATCCGCCTGCACTGGCAGGGGAAATGGGTTCGATCCCTGGTCCGGGAAGATCCCACATGCCGTGGAGCAACTAAGCCCGTGTGCCACAACTACTGAGCCTGCGCTCTAGAGACCGCAAGCCACAACTACTGAGCCCGCGCACCTGGAGCCCGTGCTCCGCAACAAGAAAAGCCACTGCAATGAGAAGCGCGCGTACTGCAACGAAGAGTAGCCCCTCCTTGCCGCACCTAGAGAAAGCCCTCACACAGCAGCAAAGACCCAACGCAGCCAAAAATAAATAAATAAATAATTTTAAAAAATTCTGGCATTTTATTACCAATAAAGCAGAATTCCTTCACCCTGCCCTGCCCTCCACTCCTCTCCCACCCTTACCCCCTCCCACACACTATTATGGATGCTTGTTTTTAAAAACTCATGTTAATAAAAATTTAGAGGCTGCAAAAAAAAAAAAGAAAAGAAAAGAAGAAGGAAAATAAAGAGCATTCGTGTCTGCACACCAGACTTTGTGACCAAGCAAAAATTCCTACCCACTTTACAATTTGGGGCTGAATGCTTCCAACCGCAACTCTGATTCTAGCCCCCAAGCAGACACTAAATTCACACATACAAAGACTAAGGCTGCAGTGTCCCTTCCAGCAGGCAATTGTGATTCAGCAGTATCAAGTCATGGTTCCTGGAACCAAGTGGGTCTCTGCTAAGTTCATTCCTCTACCATCCCAGCCCACCTGAGGCTTCTGGCAACGGGAGAGATGGGGAAAGATTTGTGCTGGGTGGAGAGCCCCATCCCAGTTCCATTCTTGGTGGCGAAGCTGCAGCCCCACCTGTTTGCAGCCCCTCTTCTTGGCCTCTGCACAGAGGGCCACGTGCTGGCCCGGTGCTTTTGTGGACAATCCAGGCAGAAGGAGGCAGGATGGGCCAGATGTGCCTCCAGGCATCCCCCACTTTCCAATTACGAGACAGATGTTTTATGACTCAATAGTTTGGGGAAGGCAATCTTGCTGCAAGTACGCCTATGGTAATATCTACATCTTAAGTTTTTACAAAATATATCTTTTTTACTTTGAGATACCTGAAACAGCTCTCTGTCTCCAAACATGCCTTTGGAACTCTTTGGCTTCCTCTGTGTACTAGCTGAGCAGCGCCGTATTTTTTCTTCCTCCCACAAAGTAGGTGCATATTCTCCGGAATAACACATGGTTGCCATTAACGCTCGTGATGTTTGGGGTCTGGTGTAAACCCACATTTTATCCATTGAACTATTTCTTTTTTCCAAAATAGTGAAAAGAAGTACAAAACACAAAAGCAATTACATGACTTAACTTTCCATCTCTGTCAAGCTGTGATTAAAAGTGGAAAATAATACTAGCACTTAGGTTTCTTTCTGGAAAGGCAAGAAGAAAAGGCAATTTGTTGTGATGGTTGCTTTTTAAATGCCATAAACTAGCAGTAAAGAGAAGTGGAGAGAATGATGGGGGTGCCTGAGAGCACAGGAGCTAAAACGAAAGGCCTTTTTCATGAGGAACAAGGGTTTGGTGAGCACCCAGGTCCTAGAGCAATGGGAGATGTTCCCCATAGTGTAGCTTGGGATTGTCCTTTAGCCTCTGATGGCTCATTCTGCGCTGGTAGAGTCCAAGAGAGATTCACTGTGATCTCGTGATTTATAATAAGAAACACAGATTTGGTCTGGTCCCTTTCTGGCACAGAGCTCCTAAAACCCTTGGAATTTCTTAAGTGCTGAGAGTGATAAAAGGTGTCTTTTGTTATGTTAATGAGATGACTTTTGGACACCTCATTAAGGATGGGAGCTGGTCACCAGAGGAACCAACCCTGTGATTAGCAGGTTGGAACTTTCATTCCCACCCCCTGATCTCCTGGGAGGGAAGAGGGCCTGGAGGTTGAATCAGTCGTTGATGGCCAATGATTTAATCAATCGTGCCTGTGTAATGAAGCCTCCATAAACACCCAAAAAGACAGGGTTTCAAGGGCTTCCAGGTTCGTGAACACGTGGAGACATGGGGGGAGTGGTGAGCCCAGAGAAGGCATGGAAGCTCTGTGCCCTTTCCCCACACCTTGCCCTAGGCATCAATTCCATCGGGCTGTTCCGGAGTTGTAGCCTTTTATAATAAACCAGTGATCTAGTGAGTAAACTGTTTCTCTGAGTCCCGTGAGCTGCTCTAGCAAATTAATTGAACCCAAGAAGGAGGTCGTGGGAACCTCTGATTTATAGCCAGTAGGTCAGAGGCACAGGTGACAACCTGGACTTGCAATTGGCATCTGAGGCGGAGGGCAGTCTTGTGGGACTGAGCCCTTAACCTGTGGGATCTGACGCTGTCTCCAGGTAGATGGTGTCAGAATTGAGTTGAACTGTAGGACACCCAGCTGGTGTCCCAGGCACTGCTTGCTGTTGGAGCAGGTGGCGGGGGGGGGACCCCTCTCCCTCCATGAATTGGAATTGGAATCTGGGCACTTTCACTCTATACCAATGAGGACGAACTGGCTCCTGGTTCACCAGCCAAGCCTGTATGATCTCCCCTGGATTCCCTGAAGATTTTTAAAAACAAGCTTGGAGAGGTCCTCCCACGGCCATTTAGCTCTACTCTACCTACTTTCATCTGTCCTGATTTGGATCTGTTGCCCTGGCCACAGTTTAGGCCTTCTGAGGTCTCCCACATGCCCATGATCCTTGGGAAGGTGGTAAAGGAACATCCTGGTAAAAGTAAAGAGGCTTATATAATTCTGTATCACACAGGACTGCATTCAGCTGCCCATAAGAGAAACTCAACAACTGTGGTTGTTGGCTTAATGGTAAAGGCACTGATTTATCTCAGGCAGTAAGAAGTCGGAGTAATAGAGTCCAGGTCTGGAAGGGTGGCCCACGAAGGCCAAGAAGAAGCCTGTCTGTCTACCCCTCCTCGGAACGTGGCAATGACGGGTGCATCTCCAGCCCCAGCCCCTCACTCCAGCCAAAGGAGAAAGCAGCGGAAGAGGCAATGATAGCTGACTTCTGACTGTGTCCCACTGTCTGGAATGGAGTCACACGGCCACCTCTCCTGCACAGATGTCTGGGAAAGCGCATTATTGAATATAGAGCCTTGCTCTAAAGGACTATCAGCAAGAGGAGAGTTGAAATGGGTGTTTAGGGACCCAACAACCTACCATACCTGCCCTGGTCTCTTTTGGACTGATGGTTTCTTTCTGTCTTTTTTTTTTAAATGAGATGTAATTGACATATAACAGTATATTAGTTTCAGATATACAACATAATAATTCCATATTTGTATATATTGCGAAATGATCAGTACAATGTAAGTCTAGTTAACATTCATTACCATACATAGTTACACAATTTTTTTGTGATGAACACTTTTAAGATCTATTCTCTTAGCAACTTTCAAATACTGCAATGCACTATTATTAATGTATAGCATAGTCACCATGCTGTACATTACATTCCTATGACTTACTTATTTTATAGCTGGAAGTTTGTACCTTTTGAGCCCCTTCACCCATTTCACCCACACCCCCATCCCCTGCCTCTGGCAACCACCAATCTGTTCTCTATGAATTTTGTTTTGTTTTGTTTTGTTTTTTAGATTCCACACATAAGTGAGATCATACAGTATTTATCTTTCTCTGTCTGACTTATCTTACTTAGCACAATGCCCTCAAGGTCCATTCATGTTGTCACAAATGGCAAGATTTCCTTCTTCCCGGGGCACGAACCGGCGTCCCCTGCATCGGCAGGCGGACTCTCAACCACTGCGCCACCAGGGAAGCCCTCCTTCTTTTTTTTAATAGCTGAATTATATACATATATATATATATATGTATATGCTGCGCCTTCTTTAATGATGGTGTAGTTTTTGTCTACACTTTGCTTCAGGGCTTCCCTGGTGGCGCAGTGGTTGCGCGTCCACCTGCCGATGCAGGGGAACCGGGTTCGCGCCCCGGTCTGGGAGGATCCCACGTGCCGCGGAGCGGCTGGGCCCGTGAGCCATGGCCGCTGAGCCTGCGCGTCCGGAGCCTGTGCTCCACGACGGGAGAGGCCACAACAGAGGGAGGCCCGCATACCAAAAAAAAAAAAAAAAAAAAAAAAAAAAAATACACTTTGCTTCAGCCAACAGGCTGGACCATGTGCAATTCAGAAATAGATCCTAACCAAACTCCTCAGGGTGTTTCTTAAGTCTTATTTTACTACTGACATAGGGTTGAAAAACAAAAAGGTCGTGTTCGTTTTGTTGTTTGAGGGGCAGGAGTAGGAGGGAAGTATCCTATCAAATATAGAGGGGCTGAGAAACACTTATACAGAATCGCCACACCTCTGCCAATCTCAATTCTCATAGTAAGACTATTCAGCATCCAAAGAATTGCTGAGCTAATTAACCCGTAGAGTAGTAAAAACTGCTTTCCATGATAAGACATAGAAATCCCCATGGAAACTGGCTTACATACTGATTGGGGAATGTACTGGTTCACATAACCTTAAATTCCAGAGTTAGATCTGGCTTCAGGAAAGCCCCGACCCAGCAGCACCATGATATCTCCAGTGGCCTCGTACCCCCTCCCCCATTTCACTGTTCTACCTTCCAAGGCACAGGTTTCTTCCTTAGGTTTGCTCCCCAAGGCAGACACCATTGATGCCCCATTCCTTACACCCTTGGCCTGCCTGAGTTCGCGGGCAGCTATGTGAGACAATTCACTGTACTCTGACAACTTTCTTCCACCAGCATCCACATATCTTTGATGTTCTGCCTGGATACCTTCTCCTACAACAGGGGAGCTGATGCTACTGCAGGCTGGGAATTGATACTGGGGAGACACTGCCTTTCTCCGCAGCTACATATGTGGCTTGCGTTATATTTCTATTGGACAGTGCTGCTATAGATTCTGTGCAAAGTACAGCCTGTGCACCAAATCTGGCCCACTACCTGTTTTTATAAACAAAGTTTTATTGGAACCCAGCCACACCCATTTGCTTATATATCGTCTGTGGCTGCTTTGGCTGCAAGGGCAGAGTTGAGTAGTCACAACAGAAACCGGCCTGCAAAGCCTGAAATTTTTCTTCTCTGGCCTGTCACAGAAAAAGTTTGCCGATCCCTGATAGAGACTATTGACCCTAAGGATATTTCTAGGCTGCAAAAATATTACTGGCTTTCAGGAAAGAAGAAAAGTTTGGTTATTTTTGGAATATATGAAAAATACATATTTAATATGTGTGTGTGCACATCACGTGACTGGTGTGTATATGTGTGTGTATTTTGGGGTGGAAAAGGGAAGACGGAAGCCATGTGGAAATTAATGCAGATAGCAATGTGGACACTTCAGCAGAACACTGAAGTCCCTGCTTCCAAGTGATGACTGACCTGACGTAAATTTTGACTAAAATGAAAAGCGTTTCTAACACGCTCTTAACAACTTGCCAGAGAAGTATAAAAAAAAATTCTTTTTAGGCTCAGGGTGGCAAAGTAACTTGCTCAAAGTCACACAGCTTGTGGTCTCCTGTCTTCTTTTAAAGGAAACTATCTTAAACCTCCCCTTTCCCCCCAAAAAAAGGTTACCAAATAAAGTAAAGGTGACAGAATATAGCTATTATTTCAGTCTGCCCAGAACACATTCTCATACCCCTTCTTCTGATACCACCCCTACCACCTTTGATGAATCACTCTAGCCCTAGGCATCTGGTATGTGGCCGTAATAACATCCCTGCCTATTCCCCCAGGAATGAACACATAAACTAGGCTAGAGCTACTCTACTTCCTCCTGGACAGAGCAGTTGGCTCAAGAGGTAGGCATGTGACCCAAGCCTGGCCAATTGGAGACCTTTCCCAGAATTTTCTAAAGAGTGGTAGCTGTAAGAGTGTAATCCTGGGCTCTTTATTCCACTTACAATCGCTATGGAACAAATTATGTCAAAGCATAGTGGCATAAAAGAACCATTTATCACGCTCACAGATTCTGTGGATCAGGAATTTTGACAGGGCACCATGGGGAGGACTTGTTCCTGTTCCCCAATATCTGGGGCCTCAACAGGAAGGATTCAATGGCTGGGGGCCAGAATCATGTGGAGTCATCTTCACTGACATGTGGTGGCTGATGCTGGCTGTTAGATGGGACTTCAGCTGGGGCTCTTGGCCAGAACACTTTCATGTGGCTTCTCCATGTAGCTTGGGCTTCCTGACAGCATGGCAGCCTCAGACTTCTGCCGTGGCAGCTCAGGACTCCAAAGGCAACGTTCCAGCAAACAAGGCAGAAGCTGTATCGTCTTTTATGACCTAGCCTAGAAGTCACATAGTGTCACTTCCACTGTAGTCACAAGCCCACCCACATTCAAAGGCAGAAAACACAGACCCTACCTCTCAATGGGAGGAATGTTAAAGTCACACTGTAAGATGAGCAGCTGGGATGGGAGATATTGTTGTCGTCACTTTTGGAAAATATAATCTGTCATTCTCTTGGTAGTCATTTTCTCTGCAAAAACAAGGCCAAGTGCCTCAGTGAGGGACCATGGAAAGAGGATCTGGCAGGTGAGGCCCTGGTTCCTAGAATCACTCTGTATATTTTAGAAGCTATCCCAGTCATCTGACCCCAAAGATTTCCTTTTTGCTTAAAAAAACTTTAAATGGGTTTCTAACACTTGCAACCATGAGTCTGGCCGATAAAATAAGTAATTATTGATTTTGAAACTGAGAGAAGATTTCATTCATTCACCAAATATACATAAATATGTACACAGGGTAATGTGCTAAGTACTGTGGGGGAAGACAACACCATGAGTAAGACACAGCCCTGAGTCACACACAAGGGGTTTACAGGCTGTATTAGCTCAGGTTGCCATAACAGAATACCACAGACTGGGTGGCTTAAACAAGAGAAATTTATTGTCTCACAGTTCAAGAGGCTGGTAGCCCAAGATCAAGGTGTTGGCAGATTTGGTTTCTTCTGAGGCCTCTCTCCTTGGCTTACAGATGGCCGCCTTCTCGCTGTATCCTCACATGACCTTTCCTCTATGTGTCTAAATTTCCTTCTCTTATAAGGACACCAGCCAGTTTGGATTAGGGCTCCCTTAATGGCCTCATTTCAACTTAATCACCTCTTTAAAGGCCATATTTCCCAATGCAGTCACATTCTGAGGGATTGGGGGTTCAGGCTGCAACATATGAATTTTGGGGGGGACACAATTCAGTCCATAACACAGGCTTTTCGGGATGATAATTGTGAGAGACTGGAGTATTGTTCAGCAAATATTTACTCCCCTCCCCCTCCCACTTGGGCTGTTGTGCTCCCCTGCTCCACTGACCTTGGGCTTGACCCTGTGACTTGCTTTAGTCAATGGAATGTGAGCAGATATGATGCCAGCAAAGGCTTTAAAGGTGCTTGTGTTGTTTGGCCTGCCTTTTGCTCTCTGGTGATCTGCCATAAAATGAGGATGCTCCAGGAAGCTGCTGGGCCAAGGAGGATGAGGAGACATGTGGAACAGGCCTGGACCCAAGCTATAGAGTACAGCCAAACTCAACTGAGATCATCAGAACCCCAGCCCCCGACCCCTACCCCATGAACAGGAAATAAACATTTTAAGCTGCTCAATTTGGGTGTGCTTAAAACTTTTGTTACACAGCATGATTGCAGCAATAGATGACTAATGTGATAAGTAATAAAGTAAATTACTGTGCCATGTAGACAAAAAGCTTCTCCTCTATGCTGAATTTTATTTTACCAAAGATTTCGAATAGACAGAACTCCTTTTTTTTCTGATGGTTAAACAGATGAGCCATAAATTATTTTGAAAATCTAACGTACTTGACATGGAGGAGAAGATTTTTCCAAACGCATTGCATATGTTTTTACTTTCAAGAGGATTATTACTATTTCGTGAGTGTCAGCAAGGCATTAAGTGCTGACCTGGGATTCCAGGAAGCACAGTTCATGCCCAGAAACCTCAATACTGGAGTCACCTAAGGACCATCAGACAGATGAGGTCATAAGCTAAGAATTTCTTAAATATGTGAAAGGATTGTGAGTAATTATGTAATTATGCTGGTGATTAAAAGACCAAGTTGGCATACCTTCAGTCTCAGGTATGGCTCCCTACATATTTCCAAATTGAAATTTCTCAAAGCTTGCACGGCCCTGGTATGTCCAGTTTCTTATTTCTAATCCTAGGAATCTGCTCCCAAGGTTGGGGCTCATCTTACACCTAGTGGGGTCCAAACACTGGAAGCACCGTTTATCCATTCTTATTTTCCTGATAACCTGCCAGGATCTAAGATTTATAATCAACTGCATGGGATTTTGAACATTAGTTGAAATTACACTTTATATGGCCTCCGGATCATCTGTTTTATTTCATTTAGGCTCACCCGTTTCCATTGCATCTATAAGCAAAGGTCATGACCTCTTTTGAAAAGGGCTCAACGGAAGGGAAAATAGCAAGTCTACGTGTTGAAGTAAAAGAATTTGGTTCATAAAATAAAACTAAGGCGACAGAAGGCAAAGGGAGTTTCCACTCTTTGAAAAGGGGCTTTCTCAGCACAAGCTTGGAAAAAAATGTTGATGATTTATGCAAATTAGAGAGGAAATGTGCCCCGAGGGATCTTGGCACAGAAGCTCAAGTCGGAATTCTGGATTCGAGGCTGGCGGTGTCTCTGATTCACTCTGTGACTGGGGCTGAGCCATTGAACCTCTCTGTTTCTAAATACCCTCATCTATAAACGCGGTCTAACAACCCTGTTCTTCCTGCCCCTGAAGGGGAGGCAGTAAAAATGAATGCAATGTCGGGGAATTACTTCTAAGAGCCATCGATTAGAACTACAGCATATGGTCTTAATGAGAGCTTGTTTCTGCCACAAATTTTTCCCTGCTCCCTGTGATCACTCCAGCTAGAGTGCCACAGAAATCAACTTCTCTCTTCAGCTATCTTCACATGCCGCTCTTAAAATCACAGAGGTCTTTAAAACAGAACTCCTGCCTGCTCTGGGTGTGCATTACGAGGCCATGGCTCCTGGCTCTTTTCGACACAGAGCCACGCAGCCCAGATTTTCCAAGATGGTGGTGATTTAAAATATTCTGTCCTATTGTCAGACCATGTGTCGTAACATGTGTCAGATCATGTGTCCTGATCATTGCTTCAGAAAATATGGTCACTCACACCTTCATGGGAAAGGAAGCACCTGCTTGTTGCCTAAAGTCCTCTTTGGAAACGGATGGGAATAAGCAATAAAGCTGTAGGGACCAACTGATTGATTGAGCAGTGGATATATAAATAGTGGAGGGGGAGGGGGGAGAGTGTTAATTTGACTCAATCATTACTATGTGCCAGGGTCGGGCGGGGCGAGTTGTCTGTTTATTAAGTAGCTAAGTTTGTGCTGGGCACTGGGCTAACAACTGCAGTTACAGAAACTGATAGACAACATCCCTGGCCTTGGCAGCTTGCAGTGCAGTGAGGGACAAAGGCAGGTAGCAATTAACAAGCCAAGGGCATGCTTTCAGGCTGTCACGAGAGCAAGGACAGTTTGTGGCAACACAGGGAGAGCTTCACAGAGGTGGAGACACCATAGCTGAGTACTGAAGGATGAGCAGAAGCTCACGGGGTGGGGGGGGGGTGCGGCGGGGGGGTGTGTGCTAAGAAAGAGCAGGCATTCCAAGCAGGGGGGGCCCTGCAAAGACCTAACCTCAAGCTCTGTTGGTGTCCCACCCATGTCCCTCCACCCAACCCGGAAGGCACCTGAAAAGATTTCCCAAATACAATGAGGACTTCCTGAAACCATCAGAGGGAGTTCTCAGGCCTCTGAAGAAGCATGCTCAGCTGGCCACCATATGGGCGAGCAGATCCTAAGTGCTTAGCTTCCCAGAAACAACCCTCAACTAATGCGGAATGAGAGCTGGGGTGTGCTGGAGCAGTGGTACTAGCTCTGGAGAGCCTGACTGTTACATATTCAGAAAATTTGCAAGCCAAGTGTTAAAACAATCAGCCACAGTGGGAATATTTCTAACGTGGCCACTGGCAAACACTACAAATTGGGACTTTCTTTGTTCTCCCAGAAAGCTGGTTTACCAGCACACCACTGGATGGGAGTTGGTGGATAAATACTCCAGCCTCCTCACCCCTCTCTGGGGCAGTGCTGAGGGGTGTGCTACACAGTATCTCAGAGAGGCACCAGCAGAATTGAGCCCCAGCTGCCCATATCAGTAACCTGCTCACAAATGTACCATATATTGGCCTTCCTCCCTTCCCTGTCTTGATTCTCATTCCCTCACTGTGCTTCCTGGGATCACCTCTCTTATGGCCCCAAATCCTTGGCTCAGGGTCAGCTTTGGGAGGTACCCAAATTAAAACAGGCGTAGAAGCAAGAGCCATGATTGTGGAGGGCTATTATACCAGGCAGAGGATGTTGAACTTAACCAAGGTGTCTCCGGTCTTGAAAGAATTTAAAGAGGGAAAAGACAGCAAGATCAAGTTTGTATTTGAGGAAGGTCCCCTCCCACTGGGGCCTGTGTGACAGATGGAAACAAAGGGAGCAAGACTGAGGCAGGAGGATGGTAGTGATGGTTTCGAAACATGAATGTACTTAACACCACTGAACTGTACACTTACAATGGTTAAGATAGTCGGTTTTATGTTATGTGTATTTTACCACAATAAAAAAAAATGGGGGGAAAAATTGAGGTGGGAGAACCAAGAACTAGGTCAGCGGGAGAGTCCAGGGAAGAAATGATAAGAGTGTCGGACACCCATGGGACGTGCCACCCACAGAGAACACGATGAAGTTGTCCTTGCCACAGCACTGCTTGTGGATCAAACTCTGAGCACGGCCGACGTTGTAGGAGCAGATACCAGAAGAGGAGGACGAGACCCAAAGGAAGATTGTATCAAGGAAGACAGGGTAAAGGGAATGTCAAGAAGGAAGTGTCACCAGGGTCACAGGCCAAAGAGAAGTGGTTGTGAGGATTAAATAGGTAAGGGTTTAGTAGTTGATACAAACTTCTCATTGACTCCTCACCAGAGCCCTACATTAAATTCAGTGACCTTGCTGAACTCCCTTATTAATTCTAATAGTTGGATTGTAGGTTCTTTTGGATTTTCTATGTGCACAAGCATGTCATTTGAGAATAATGACAGTTTCACTTCTTCCTTTCCAATCTGGATGCTTTTTCTTTCTTTTTCTTGCTTTATTGCACTGGCTATGACCTCCAGAATAATAATGAATAGAAAGAGTGATAGCAGACATCCTGTCTAGTTCCTGATCTCAGGGGGGAAGGTTTTAATATTTTACCATTAAATACAGTGTTTGTTGTAAGTTTTGTTTGTACATACTCCTTATCAGATGAAGGAATTTCCATTCTCTTCTAATCTTGCTAAGCGTTTTTACCATGCATGGGTACTGAATTGTATTTCTGTATTTCTCTGGGTGACCCTGGGAAAGTAACTTAAACTGTAAACTGTAAAATGAACTACTGCTTTTGCATTAGATATATCTGGTTTCAAATTCCAGCTGTACCATTTTCTAGCTGTGATTCTGGGCAATTTAATTAAGTTTCCTCATATAGAAAATGGAGACAATTATAACTCCCTCATAGGAATCTGAGATTATTTTTTGTAAGTTCAAGAGCCCAAGAGGCTGGTTTTGAAGTAGGACTAGGATTTAACATCCAGAGCCTATGGAATTAGCTCTCTGCAGAGGCTGATGTTCCCAAGAGCCTTTCCATCTCCTGCCCCTTGCTGAGGATCTCCCAGAATACTTCTGATGACGAATGGGGATGGACCTGAGCTCTTCCAACCATGTCCTTGCACTTTGCCCCCCAGGACTAAGGGAACAAACATATAAGTGGTTGGTCCACTGTGATAGCTAGTCTCCAAAAATGCCCCCACCCATGACCCATGCATCCTGGTATTCACACCCTCATGTAGTCCCCTGCTTTTGAATCTGGGTGAGCTTCTAACTCTCTTGTAATTAGGTGAATCCACAGAAGTGATACCGCATGATGTCCAAGGCTAGGTCAGAAAAGGCTTTCTAGATCCTATCTTGGTCTTTTGAAACTTGGGCCACCATGGAAAAAGTGATACTATCCTAAGACCACCATGCTGGAGAGGCCACAGATAGGAACCACATTCTACAGTCCCAGCTGAGCCCAGCCTTCCAGCCATCCCCACCAAAGCACTACACTTGTGCATGAAGCCAACTTGGACCCTCCAGACCAGCACATCCACCACTGGAGTGCCCCTGAGAGCCCCTAGTTGACCCCAGATGGAGCAGAAGAATCACCCATCCTAGTCCTGTCCCAATTCCTGGCCCACAAGATAATGAGATACAGTAACATGGTTGTTATTTTGAACCACACATTTGGGGGCTGTTCATTGTGCAGCGATAGATAACTGGAATATCTACCTTATGTGTTTAGTCTTTAGTCATGGAAATATGCTAAGCAAACCTGTCTAGTGCTCAAACCTATGACATCCATCTTGTTTGACCCTATTCTAACCACTTAAGTTAACCAGATTCAAGTATGCAGTATTTAAGTACTGAGAAAACAGTCAGAGAAGGAAGTTGTTTCACTCAAAATTCTCTACATGCCTCTGTGTCTTAAATCCTTCTATTAACAAGAAGGGGTGTAAACAGATAATCCTTATAGCAACTTACAACGTTGGTACCATTAGGTCCAGCCATTTTCTTAAGGTTGAAGAAACGAAGCCTCAGAGAGAATAACTAACCTGCCCAGGGACTTCCCTAGTGGTCCAGCGGGTAAGACTCTGCGCTCCCAATGCAGGGGGCCCAGGTTCGATCCCTGGTTGGGGAACTAGTTCCCACGTGCATGCCTCAACTAAGAGCCCATATGTTGCAACTAATCATGCCACAGTGAAGATCCTGTGTGCCACAACTAAGACCTGGTGCAGCCAAAATAAATAAATATTATTTATTTATTTATTTTTTGTGGTACGCGGGCCTCTCACTGTTGTGGCCTCTCCCGTTGCAGAGCACAGGCTCCGGACGCGCAGGCTCAGCGGCCATGGCTCACAGGCCCAGCCACTCTGCAGCATATGGGATCTTCCCGGACCGGGGCACGAACCCTGCATCAGCAGGCGGACTCTCAACCACTGCACCACTAGGGAAGCCCTAAATAAATATTTTTTTTAAAAAACTACTCACCCAATATCACACAGCTAGTTAAACGGCAAAGTTGGGACTGAAACCCAACACTATAAACTGCAAACCAAGCTTTTTTTTTTTTTTGGTCTGGGTTGGGACACTTTTAGTTGGTAATCAGGGGAATCCATTCATAGTAGCACAAGGAACAGAAGGGAACTGATGAGAAGAACTCAGGAGCAGAAGTACAGGGGGCAGGAGCCGGGCACTGGATGCCCTTCAGGAACCGATCTTTGCCCTCTCTGGGGCCCTGTGTTTCTGAAGGCACTCTTGTTTTTTACCGCATTTCTTTATTATTCTCTGCCTTTCTGCAGACTGGCTTTCCCTGGCCTGGCATCCACAGGCTCGAACGCAATGGCCCCGCGGTCAGGCAGGGCTGACTACATAATTTGTGGGGCCAAGAACAAAACTAAAATGCAGGGCCCCAGCCAGGGGCTGGGACCTCACTCTCCCCTTCCCCCACACGCCCACCGCCTCCACCCAAGGTACTCGCTGGCCTCCAAGGGATCACAACCTCCATGCTGGGACACATTCGGTACCTGGATCCTCAGAGAGGGCCCTGCCAAGTGTCCGGCCAAAAGTGCTGCCACCTTGCCCCACCCCCAAGGCGCCGTGAGGCTCCCCAACTCTGACCTTCCCCAAGTTAGTACCCAGGGACACAGGGTGGTAGCAGTCCCAAGGCCAGGGTGGTGTGTGGGAGGCCAAGCAGGGCCAGGGTCACAAGGAGGTGGGGAGCTGGCATCTGAGGACCCATCTCAGGAAGGTAAGCTGGGGTGGAAGGCGGGAGGTGGAACCATGCATGAGCTGAGGCTCCATGCCCCTGGGTCATGCTCCATTGTCCCATTGGACATCACCCACCAAACGCAAATTTGAAATAATATTATTCAGAACATCAAGATGGCGACCGCAGAGCATTAAATCCCAAGCATGGGGCCCTTGACACAGGGCAGTGTGACTGCACTGGTCAGGCACCATGCAGCCAGCCCTGCCCTGACTGACCAGCTTTCTCTCTCCTGATCCCCCATTTCCAGGGGAAAAAAAAAAAAAAAAGAACAGAGCTGGCTCAGCTAGGGGCAGATTCCACCTGCACCTACAGCAACATAGAGACTGCTGGCATCCCAACCCCACGGAGGAGATAGGGCAGCTCCCAGAGAACTGGGATGTGAACCAGAACAGAGCCCAAAAGGTCCCTCTTGAACACTCTCCTACCACCTACTAAGTGATGTCATACTGTCTGTCACATACCCTGTGTGTATATGAGCAAAGGTGGCTGGCTGGCTGACCACTCCAGTAGCCATCCCCCCCCCCTTCCTTAGTAACCTGAGGCAGCAATGGCCTCAAGCTAAAAGGTACCATTCCTCAGCCTCCCCTGCAGCAAGAAGTGGCCAATGAGACATAAGTAGAAATCACTAGGTGGGACTTCTGAGAAATCTTTAGAAAGGAGGCTGACTCAGCTGGATGGGAGTGTCCTTATCTCCCCTTATCTCTCCCCTTCTTGCTGCTTGAATGATTCAAAGCAGTGGGTGGCATGATCAGATGGAGGAGGCGAGTTTGGGGAGGATGGGTTCCATTGTTCCACGAGGAGTCCTCAAGGATCTGAATTAAGGATGGTCGGATGAGGAAGAGCCCAGGATAGACGTTAAGGAGGTAGGACCTACAGGATTCGACGGTCGGGACCACATCCAGTACCTTTCGTGTGCCAAGCAAAGTAGAATATAAGCTCCGTGACGCAGGGACTGTGTCTCTGTTGCTTACCATTGCATACCCTGGGCCAGCACAGTGCCTGGCACAAAGTGCATAATACCTAAGTGTGTTCCAATAGATGAATGAAGAATGAATGAAACTGCTCCAGGAGTCATTTGGGGGCTTGACTCCTAATTGTTCAGGAGCATCCATCCCCAGGGAGCCCCTTGTACCCATGGAATGATTCCCAAGTACGACTTCTCTTGGTTTGTGCCACCTGTGAGCGCCCACCATCCCCATGCTCAGACCCAGGCTGGGTTTATGGGGACCTGCAGGACGAAAGCCATAGGAATGCCACCCTGCTCCGAGCTTTTCCCAACTCTGGCTCTGATGTGGTTTGCAGGCCAAGTTAATGCCCCCGTTTCCACAACATCACTTCCTCTGCAGCGTGAGAAAAGAGGAAGAAAACTCGCTCTGTGACTCTCCTCTTCCCCCAGGGAAAGCACAAAGCTGTTGGAAACAATAAAAGCAGCCCTGTGTAAAGGGGAGACTTTTGTCTGTGCAGTCAGGGGTTGCTGCGCCCGCGACTTCCTGCAGGGACATTCGGCAGCTTTGCAGATAAATAAATGCTCACATTCAGAATGACCAGCCTAGAACACTTTCATGAGCCTTTTCTCCTCCCCAGGCTGTACACAGATAATAAATCATATTAGCATCCTGAACCTCTGGTTCAGCATCGCTTGCCACCAGTTCCCCCTGCACGAGGGGTAAGTGAATTTCGGCAAGACTGTGTTCAGCTACGATCTGGCCATGTAGGATTGAGGCCTGTGGCCTCCTTGGAAATCACTTGATGTTTCCAACCTGGGCTGGCCACAAGCTGAGGTCACAGGGTTCTGCTGGTCACTCCAGACCAGACTGTAAAAGAGGCGGCTGAAACCCCAGCCTTCTAATCAATATTGGGTTGTTACTTAGAAAATAAATGCTTTCGTTTCTTGGTTCATTATCATAGGAACATGAGCCAAAATAGACAACTGTCAGAAAGAGAGAAAGACAAAGAAGGAAGGGAGGGAGGAAGGGAGGGGTAGAGAGAGAGAGAGGGAGGACAGACTATATCACTAATCAGAAACAGAGACTAGCCATTTTCCTCCTCCATGTTCTGCCTAATATAGTGACTTACACCACAGAGGCATTCAACAGATGTTGGAGGAATCAAACTGGAAGGGAGAAAGTTTACTTTCAGGTAACTGGAAATGAAATTTGTCCTCATTTCAGGCTGCCCAATTAGTGACACAGAAGGAACAACTGGTTAGGTTTAGAAAACGGGTGTCACAGAAGGAACAACTGGTTAGGTTTAGAAAGCGGGTGGGGGGGGGGGGGGAGACGGCGGATGACAATATGGATTACCTGAATATATGAATTTTTAAAAATCGCATCCTCTCTGCCTACCGGAAGGAGCAGGACAGCCCAGAGCACCAGCGGCAGCTCTCCAAATGGAAGATATGGTCCTGCTGCCCAGCATCTCGGAGCTGTTGGTTGAGGTAGATGACTGCCTTCCAAGAGATGTGACCTCACAGCTGGTGAGGGCTGGGGCTCTGGAACAAGCTGCACAGATGCACGGATCATGGTGTTCCTTATGTGGTCTGTGAATTAAAAGATAACCACTGAGCTGCAAGTCACGCTCCCCCCACGCCAACACCACCACCACCAGCCTGTGGAAGGGAAGCCAATGAGCCATGTTTGGTGGGCGTATACTCCTTTCCTGTGATATGTTCAGAATCACTTCAAATGCAGCTCCAGGCTGCCTGACCCTGAGCAGAAGCCTACGGAGAAGGAACAGGGCGGGGAAAATGGCTGAGATCAAGTAAAAGCTGCTTTGGGGATGTGCCCCAACAAGTTCAAACGCTGCCCGGCTGATTGGCTGGGGGCAGGGATGGGAGGTTAATATATTTTTGAATAAGAGTTTCCTGTTATCTGCAAACAGTCACAAAACAGCTAGAGATTTTATTAAGGTAAAACAGTCCTCTTAAAAGGAGCAGTGGTTGGGGCCGTTTTCTCTAAAATCACTTGCCATCAGTGATTCTGTCCATCATTTATTCAGACACCCATTCATTTCACCATTATTTATTAAGGCCTACTGGGTGCCAGTCACAACGCAACGTGGAAAATATGTAGCCCTCAAGTGAACACTAGGTTCTGTAGGTGGGCCTGTACTTTTGATTCCAAGGTGAGCACTAGCATAATGTTTAACCATCCCGGACTCTGGGACACCTGGGTTCAAATTGCTACTCCTACTAAGTCATTTAGCTTGCTGGGTGACTGATAGAGTCAATTAACTGACCTTTCTCTACGCCTCAGTTTCCTGATCCGTAAAGTTCAAGGGCTTCTGAAGTACTCGGCACAGCGCAGAAGTGGGAGCTACTATTACTATTTAGCGCAATCCCTCCACCCCACCCCAGCTCTGATCCGTGCCGCACTCCACCGCTCCGTGGTATTTCGGAGGCTGTCCAGGCCCTCCGCCGCTGGGCCGTGACCCTGGAAATCAGGTCAGGCACCAGTCAAGGCGGCGTGTGTGTGTGTGTGTGTGTGTGTGTGTGTGTGTGTGTGCGCGCGCGCGCGCGCGCGTTGGGGTGGGAGTGGGGGGGGTGGCTTTCTTTGCGCGCGGCTTTCCCCAGGGCCTCTGGACAGTCTAAAAACTCACTTGGGAGGAGAGGAATGAGCGTGAAGTGGCTCTTTCGATCCGAGACACCCCCTCCCGGAGGAATCACCCCCTCCCCCCAGCCCAGCGCGGAGTGAAATCTTAGAAGCCGCCGCTGCCGGGTTTGAACAGAATGCCGGAGTCGGTGGAAGCCGGAGCTGGTCGGCCCGAAGGTCAGCGAGTTGTTTTGAGTTCTCGTACCCGGAAGGGAGGGAGGCAAGGAGGAGAGGACGCCGGGGCCCGAGAGACCCCGCGTCAGAGCAGAAATTGTTTGTGCTCCGGAACAGGCAGATAGGCGGAAGCCGCGACGGGGGCGGGTCACGTGCGGCGGTGGCGGCGCAGCTGGCGGGGGAGCCGGGCTGGGACAAGGGCCGGGCGGGTGTAGCACGGGGCGGCGGCTTTCGCAGCCGAGGGTGGAACCGGTGTACTCCGGGCGCTGAGAGCGAGTGGTGCCCCGAGCCCGGGGCGAGGGAGGTGCGCGAGTTATGGAGGGGCTGGGGTGGGAGCCAGCGTGCTCGGAGCTCCGCGTGGTGCCGCACGGGCGGGACGAGGGATTGCTGGGGGGTGGCACGGGGTACGGAAGCGGGCCCCCCAGGCAAGACTGGCGATAGCGGGACCGACGCGGAGACTGCGCGGGCGTCTCAACCCCGAGAATGGAGGCGCCGCTCCTGTAGTCGCCGGCCTTGTTGTCTTCTTGCACGCAAATCCCGGAACGACCGGAGCCGCCATCCCTGCCTGCGTCCCAGGGGTGCCCCATTACGCGCGGGGAAGGCTGCATCCCGCAGGGCGACTCGGGCTGGGCAGGCTGCGGAGGTGGCTCCGCGGAGGATGCGGGCCAGAGTCGTGGTGCACACGACCCACGCTCCTCCCCCTCCCCCGGAAGAGCGGGCGAGGGAAGGCGCGGGCCATCTGTGGGGACTCCCCGGGGCTGTGGGAGCGGTGCGGGGGCCGCAGAGCGGGAGAGGGTGCTGTAGAGAGACCATTGGCCCTACCTTAAAGACAAGGGTGGCCTCGTGGCCGGGGTTGAGGAGTCTGAAGTTTCCCCAAAGTAGCGAGCGCTACTCCGGCGTGGGATGGAAAGAACACAAACTTGGCCATCCGCCAGAACCCTTGGGGACGCCTGACTTCGGTGCCACCCTGCGAGTGGCCCGAAGTGTCCCCCTCCGCTCCGTAGTCCATGAGGTTGAGGTCCGAGGCCTAGAAAAGTGGGAGGGTGTGGTCAGGCCTCGGACGGGAAACCCACCCAAGTTCCTCTCCGACGCCACGCGAGAAAGGCGCGGAACAGTCGTCTCGCAAAGTTTCCCGCCCCCCTCCCATCGGGGAAGGGCAGCTCTTCCGGCGGTGGGGGCGGGGGAATGGCCTCGGCCCGGGGAGCGGTGCTAGTTCGTTTTTCCGCGACCAGGTCGCAGGAGAGGGGCGCGGGCCGCCAGCGTGTTCGCGTCCCCAGAGTGGCGGCGCTTGGCCCGCTGCGACGTCTGCTCGGAGTCTCGGCAGCGGGAGCTGTGCAGAGTCTGGGACGACGCGAGACGCCATTTGCATCCCCCCTCCCTCCTGCAGGTTGGCGGGGGCCGGGGTGTCGCCCGCCGCGGAAGCGTATTCCTGGCAGTGACACTGATTAGATGCTGTGTCGGTACGTGCACAGAATCGGGTGGGCCTTCACCTCTCCTGTGCGCATACACTTTCTGTTGGAAAAGTTGCGGGTTATTCACCCCCCGCGCCGCACAGCTGCTGTCTCCAGGGCGGAATTTGGAGAGCACGTTTGCTCAGCCCGAGGGAGAGAGGATCGCGCCGGCGCGGGGAGGCCGCCGGGCCCAGGCTGCGAAAATCCAGCCCTGGCTTTGCGTCGAGCTGCCGAGTGCGGCGCTTACGCGCGCCCGGCCAGCCGAGGCCTGGTTTCCATCTGCCCCTTTTGCCTCCGTGTTAAGTTCGCCGGGGAAAACCCAATGATCCGTGCAGAGCCCCTCGGAGGAGAACACCTCCCCCCCCCCCCACAAGCCCGATTCTGACCGATGGAAAAAATGACAGTATAGGTCAGAACAGTCTGCCCGCGAGTATTAATGCGGCCGTCTCCGTTCCCGGTGCTTGGGGAGGATGGGCGCCAAGCCAGGAAACCGCCGAAGGAGGAGCCTGCCCCTTCCCGGGCTAGAAAACGTGGATTCTTAGAGAGACCAGACAGACATGGGCAGACAGCTGAGAGAACTTAGCCCATCTAAATACAGGTTGTTCATGTATCTTTCAAGCAAGATAAATCTTTTTTTTTTAATCAAGTAAACGTTGAGTCAGTTATAAATACTGTGAGAACTAGTTGATCTGTAAATGAAACTCCGCTCTCTGCCTGCCATTAAACGTGTGTGCAGGAGGTGCCGGGCTGAGCGTGATATATCTTAGCACAGACCGTGTGTGTCCTAAGAAACCGCGGTCCCCTTTGCACTCCACCTTCGAGGACTCTTACTATAACTCTAAACGGGGATTTCGTTTAGTTGTAGTTTCTATATGAGGGTTGCTTGCTCCTTGCAAACTCCCTCCTGAGGCTGTTTGTACTTCAGACTAGATGGTCCTGGGTTTTGGCTTTTATAAGCCCACGTTTTTCTCTTGCCTTTTTCTTTAACCTGCGTTCGTGCTGCTGGGTGCCGGGGAGTCCCCGCCCCCGGCCCCCGGCCCCAGACGTCTGCTCCCGCCGCCCTCGGACTCTCACTCGCGCACCACGCGGCCTCGGTGGAGGGGAAAAGTGAACGCTCCGGGTGGCGCTCGAGAACTGGAATTCTGACTTAGGGCTGCGGGTTTGTTCCGGAGGCTGGCCGGCAGCGGCTTGGGAGCCAGAGGCTGTGAAGGGGAAGCCCCGGAGGTGACCCTGAGGCTTCGGGAGCAAACCCGGAGGCACCCGCGTCTTTGTCTTTCGCGGGGCTGGCCGCCTGGCACGCACAGTTCCGATAAGGATCAACTGCAAGAGCGAGAGCGCACCGCCAGCACATTTCAGTGATTAGGCGAACGCCGGCAGCCACGTAAGGGAAAGGCCATTTGCGTTGTCTTTGAAAAGGAAAAGGCTGTCCCACCTAATGAATTATGAGTGACCTGGGAGAGGCCAGGCGGGGAGTGAGTGGCGCCGAGGCCTCCTCGGGGCGCTTCTTTGCCCCAACTCCTCCCCATCGCGCAGGAGACCCCATTTCAAAGGAAATGGGAAGCTTTTTGAAATTAGAAATCTGACCCATTCTATGTACGTAAATAGTGGTGCATTTGTGAGTCCCTAAAATGAGACTCACCAGCAGCCCAGGGACTGGGGCCTGCTGCCTGCCAGCTCTGGACCAGTGTTAAAATCTGGCTAACTTACATCCCCAGAGGATGTGGCTTTTGCCCAGCGCCTCTAAGAACTGATTTATAGAAGGTGGCCTTGAGCCATCAGAAAGGGTGTCCTGGAAGAGTCTATCAGACGTCCTCTAAACCAGTGCTGTTCGCCCAAGGCCTCAGGGAGAGGGTGGGTAATAGTGCCTGAGCCCTAGCAGGAGCTTCCCATTAATCCAGTCTAAATGAGCACCATTAAAGCAAAGTTCCCCCTTCCATCTCTACCACACACGAGGGTCTTTAAAGGAAAATCTAGTGGAGACGGTTTGAGCCCATTTTGCCTTCTTAACTTTTGTGGGCAGCAGTGCCCTTTCTACCCTGTGCAAACCCTGCCTTCAGCTGCTTCAGCCTGGTAAGAGGGTACCAAGTCCTAACAACAAACATTGTAGCACTATATGCCAGGCAGAGTTCGATGCACTTTATGTATTAACTCTTATCCTGAAAACAACCCTGTGTGTTAGACACGTTATTGGTATCATTTTACAGAGAAGGACACTGAGGCCCAGAACTGTTAAGTGGCTTTGTCGCACAGTTTGGGCTATGGCCAGGATTGCCCCCGACTGAGGAATGTAGGGCTGTGCTGCCTCCCCAGTGTTGTGTAGTGAAGGTGAGCTGTTTGGGGGGGTGTTGGACCCCCCACCTTCCAAAGGGTTATGGGAAGAGATGAGGAAGCCCGACGTTTGGCCCTTATTTTGCACGTTATTGTGGCTCCGCGGCGGAGAAGGGACCAGGGAAGGCAGTGCAAAGGCCCCTCGCCCCACCTCGCCACATAGCATCCGGCGGTCACGTCCGCCGGAGGTGACTGGGGACTGGGGACAGCCGATTGCTGAGGAACTCCTTATCGCCAAGAGTCAGTGGTCCCGGGAGGCGGAGCTAAGCTACCGCCTGCGGGGGCGGCTGGGTCACGCCGGTCCCTGGGCTCCGGGCGCGCCGCCGGGCTCCTCTCGCGGAGCTGGCCGGACGCCCGGCAACGCCTTCCGCACCTCCTGGCTCCCCTCCGCTTGAGCCGCCAGCCCTGGGCACGCAGCCTCGCGGCCAGGGGCTGGAGAGGCCAGCTAGGCAAGTCCCGATTGGGACGGCTGGTTCCGGGTTGCTCACACTCACCCTGCCTCCCCCAAACACTCATCCCCCTTTCCGGGCGCGCGCGCCTGCGCGTGTACACAAACACACACGTCTCAAGCGCGCAGCCCGCCTCCGCGTGTACACACACACACACACACACACACACACACGTCTCAAGCGCGCAGCCCGCCTCCCGGGCCTCCGCCTTCCCTTCCTCCTCCCCTCTCCGGCGCTTCGGAAGCCCGTGGCGGTTGTGTGCTGCACCGGGGAAGAATCAGGGTGGAGGGGCCGCGCTGCCCTGCTCCTCCCCAGGGTCCCCAGTGCACATGCTGGCACTCCTGGGACGTGCAGCCAGGCCTGGGGATCCCCAACTCCCCCGGAAGTGGCGGCGGCTGGGGGGGACCTGTGCGCTCTGTGTTTCATGATGGCCCGGGGGGTCAAAGAGGAAGGCTAGACAGTGGGGCCTACGCGTGGGTGGCGGTGGCGATAAATCCCCTCTCCGCGAAGGCTGGCCGGGTCTCGGGCCACCGCTACTGGGAGTCTACCTGCATGTCTTGTACTGGCCGCAGCTTGACGCCCTGCGTGCCCGGGCCAGAGTGTGGCCCTGTGTGTCTTGGGGCGGGGGCTGTTGTGATCGGAGGCGGCTGGGCGATCAGCTCCCCATCTCACATCCTCGAGCCTTTACTTTTAGCTCGCGAAGAACCACGGGCCCCCGCTACCCTAGCCACCGCCGGGCCCGAGGAGGGACAGGCTGGCCTGGCGGCAGGCTGGCCTACCCGCACTTGCAGGCGTTGAGAGAGGCTCCGAGACCCCGGCCGGCTGCCGAGCCGAGGGAGGGAGCGCAGCAGCCCGCGCGCCTAAGGCAGAACACACGCCTTTCCCGGAACCTTGAAACCCAGGGGAGCCGCTGCCATCTTCGCGTGACGAGCAGCGAGACGCCGGTGATTAAGTGCTTCTTTCCGGCTCCCTCTCCGGGTTGCGGCTCTCCTCCTTGCCAGGGAGGGAAGGATAAAACCTGGGGGAAAAAAAAGCACACTACTGCGCTCTCCACTCGCCCTCGATGTCCTCACTGGTCTCCCAGGGTGCGTCTGCGCAGGGCGCCCTCCCCCCCTTGCACCCCGCCTCGCTGAGTATCGAGGCTTTGGGGTATCCACATACCTCAGTTTCCATCCGCCTCGGCCCAAATCTGGGAGTTTAATGGGGGGGCACACATTGCCGTAGCCACCCGTCCCCCATCTCTTCTCCTCCCGTGGGGATTAAAGTTTAATACAGGAATCCCCCACCCACACCAGGGACTAATCCTGCCGCCCCTCCTGGGATTAACTCGGCTCACAGGTCCATAAAACACTTCCGGCGCGGCCAGAGGGTCTGTCTGCAGAAACACTTTAAAATTGTCCTCCCGGGCCTGGAGTCGGAATTGACCCGGTGGAGGGAAGTAAGTAAACAGACGGTTGTAAGAGACTATCCCGTGCGGTTTGCGAGCTGTGGAAAGAGATGCCTAAAATGTGGGCCGTCGGGGCTGCTTCAACCCAGAGGGTGGCTGGGGTCTCAGTAGACACATCTCAGAAAAGGATGCAGCATTTGCTATATGACATTGATCTGAAGGAGGGTGGATGCAGGCAGGAGCTGGCAGGTTTCAGCTGGCTTCTGGCCCCAGTTCAATGAGGAAGACTAGATTCCTGAAACTTGGTGGTGGGGAGTCTGTCTCCTTATCTGTAAATGGGAACAGTAACACTCATCCTGCCCCTCTCAGGTGGGATTCTGAGAACCAAAGTCTTCCAGCACTTTGTAAACGGGGCCTGACCCCCTGCACATCACTGTGACTAATGTTCAGTCTCTCTTACTCTAGAAAACACAGTGATTTGCTGATTAAAAAACAAAACAAAGTAAAAACCAGCTCTTCCTCAAATCCATGCAGGAATGTACAGGTAAAGGGAATCCAAAAGCTGTTTAAAACATCCTTTTCATTTACATCACTTCAAATTAAGTTTCTGAGGTAATGGGAGAATCTTTGGAATGCTCTAAGAAAAATCCCTGTCAAAAGTGGGGTTAAATGGAAAGAAAAAAAGACCTCTAAATTGGGTCAAATCACATTTTAAGGAGAAGAAAACCGGATGAAGAATATAAATTCTAAGTAGCTTTCTGGCTCCCGTATCCTTCTCTTAGTCTGGAGAGCAGATGCTATAGATAGCCACGCCACCACCCAGAACCCCGGAAGTAGGCCCTGACTCGGGCTTGATCAGCTAAGGGCGAGGTGACTGGCGTTTAGGGTGGGGACAGTGACGAAGGGCAATAATTTGCTTAAAATGAACATAAGAAAGACCTAGGCCTGCCTCTGCGCCCTGAAGGCCCAGAACTGCTAAAACTGTGTGTGTGTGGGGGGGGGGCGCCAGGTGACCTCCTTCCCCACAGATGGACTCACGCAGCGTGACCGGCCCCAGGTGGCACCCAGGCGCGCTGGGGATAGAGGCCCAGGCTGCGCATTCGCTCAGTCTCGCAGACTGCAAGCGGGGGCCTCTGGCTGGACCGCCCACCGACCTTTCTCTCCCCAGCCAGGCCCCGAGGCCTCCGGGCAGGGTCTACTCGCCACCACCCCAATGCCCCTCGTGCTGCGCTCTCCCCTCCCTGGCACCCGGCCCGGATCCCGAGGCCTCCCCCGCCCGCAGCCGCCGTTCTTCCCCTCGTGATTCAATTAGCAACGGTGCAGAAAGCCTGTTTACCTCTGCAGGCCAGGGCGACTCGCTCTGCGTAAAAAGCCCTAACGCCAGCGCCGACCAGTAGGGGGGGATTGTCCTATAGATTATTTCTCCTCCTGGGTTTGTTTTTTTTTTCTTTTTTTTAACGAGAAGGCTTGGTTGGAGAGGGGGTGGGGTGGCGTGTTGCTGCTGTTTTTTAAAACACCGTATTTGAAAGAGAAACAAAAG